>NC_135170.1:13263782-13570344 GCF_041146795.1 Maylandia zebra | reverse complement strand
TAAAATGTTGGTATTCAATTAAATCAATACCTCATTTAAAACAATCAATATGGCATTTCCTTTGAAAAATAAGCAAAAAAGAAAAAATGTTTAAATAAAATACTGTAAATGGGGGATTCAGGTACCCTGGTTGATATGCTACGCAGACCAAACGGCACCATATTTTCACAAATGACGTATTATTTCACACATCTGGTGCACATGACGGGTGTCACTGAGGGCTGTGACTAGAGCAGGGCGATATGGCCAAAAATATTTATCACGATATATATTTGAAAATTTGCGATAACGATATAACCGACGATATAATTGATGCGAGACAAAATACAACTCCACAACATTACTAGCGCAAAAAGACAACCTTCCATTTATTTTCACTTAAACAAGAAGCTGGTTTTTATGTACATTAAAGCTTTATAAAAATGTAACAGTGCAAATGCAAATTCCTTGCTGAAAGTTTAACCAAAAGGCATTTCCAGTAGAAATGGGCTGACATATCCTGAGCATAACCATGTATAATATCCACTGAAGTTAAAAAGAGGTGCTTTGCAACATTAAACTGCAGTGTGCAGTACGCATTTTTCGGACCATAAGGTGCACGGGATTATAAGGCACATTAAGCGAAACAAAGCAGTCAGATAAATCAAACTTTATTAAACTCATTCTTCTTGCTTCCTCCACTTCTGTACCATTGATTCATTAATGTTGAATTCTCTGGCAGCTGCTCTATTCCCATGTTGTTGCAGTATATTAATGACTAACCTCGTATTGTGGATGGATTATCTCAGTTGTTCTCCTGACTGAAGTTTGGTCCGTTTACAGTATCCTGCCATGCGATTGCATTTGTCTCTAACCATGAAGAACCTTCACGTTAACTTTTATAAGTGGAAAAGTGTTAGTGTTCGTCCTCCAGCTTCACTGTTTATGTTATGCTAACATAGCTGTGTCGCTAGCGATCACGTAGCACATCATTATATACCAGCTAGCCCAACTTCAGTAACCCTACAAACGTCACTGCTGTTTAGTTTCCTGTCTTCATTTATGTTGGAAGTGAAAGCAGAGCTGTACGTTTGATTTTTTTCAGAAATCTCTCAGTCAGAACATGCAATATCATGCTTAGGTAACTAGCGAAACTAGCAAGCTAACTTCCGCTAGCTTCCTGCTAACTTCTAACTCCGTTAAATGTAATAACTTTTGTTTTCATGGATGCCTGGAAGTTAAACTTTATAGTTACACCTGGTAAAGCAGCAATGCTGATCGTTTTATTAAAGATGAAAGAATTTAGACAGTTTTTAACTCTAAGTGATGCTGCAGTGTTGTTTGACCTGAAGTATACGGAGTTTAGGACCCAGATTACTCCCAGATTTAAGAGCATCTTAGTCCGACAAATACGACAATAACAACGGCCGCTTGCATGTTCTGCAAAAAAATGTGCTTTGTTGTGTATCTGACGGACAAACACCAAACCAGTTCCACATCACGGAAGTTGCACCATTTTTACAAACCAATTCTGGTTCATCTGTTTCACTCAACAATCGGCCATGTGCGTATGAAAACAAAGGCACTGCGCATGCGCGTTTTACTCCCATTCTATCGCGATATTTCATTTTCCTATCGTTGCCTAACATTATACCGGTATTACCGTGAACGGTATAATATGGCCCAGCCCTAGCTGTGACACAAGTACTCGTCCAGGTAACGGTCAATATAAAAGGAATATTTAAGTTAGAGTAAAGGGCGAACCAATTTTACTCATTAGACGAGGACATCCTGGCTAAAACGGGACAGTTGTCAACCCCAAGCGACAGTAATGTTTAAATTCAAATAGGCAGGTAAGTAACTAGTGTAGGCTACTAGTTATAAGACTGATATACTGCATATACATGAAAATTTTATAAAGAAATAAGACACAGGTCACAGTAATGATGGTCGACCAGATAAACAAAAAAAGCAGGAAAAATGCACAAACACATAGTCATCACTCCTTCTAATATAGTGTTTTTCTACTATGGTTGAGCACTAAAAGCATTTTATTCAACAGGTTGGTTCACCAGACACTTTCCACCTGACCATCTGAGATTTGCCTGAGAATAATTTGTTTATATTGAAGCTTTTATTTCTCATTTGAATTGATTTTAAAGAACATTACGTGTACTGTATATGTAAAACTGCTTTACATAATATTTCTACAGGCCTCCAAATCTGCTACCAGAGATCAAACAAGTATTTCAGGGACTTTAAGCATCCACCAATCTGTGTCAACTGCTCAATTCAGATTCATAGAACTAAGTAAATTTTCTGGATAATGGAATTTCAAAATGGCCACAAAACTGATGCATGAAAAAAATAATGACAGACATTAAAATTTTGCATAATTCCTATTAAGAAGTGCATCTTTCCATGTGACTGTCACATAAGAGTTTCCTTTTTTAATTATTAGAATTTAAATTTGATGAATTGAGTTTGAATGACCTGCAAAGACACACAAAGCTGGGTGCGTTCATTGCCTCTTGCACGTGTATTGTGTTTGATTGCACTATATTGTGCTGATGTTAATGTTTTCATGCTCACTGCTCTCATGACCACAGGCAACCATTTCACAGCAGGCTAATAGAAAGACAATTGCTTTAATGCATTTTGGGAGGCTGTGTGAAGGTTTCAACAGTGAGATTAACAGTGAGGAAATATTTATGGGTCTTTTGAAAGCAGCTCTGAGGTCACAGCTGATTTGTTGACTATGTCACAGTAATTTCCTTGTCAAAAACGACACGTTGATTGCGCGCTTTCTCCTGCCATGTACACAAAACACTAGAAAGTTTGTAAGAACCAATTATAGACTCCTAAGTCAGCAGTGGCATAGTGTATAATTCAGTGAGTGTTTCTTTTTCTTTGGCCTTATTAAAAGCAAATAGTGGATTTTAGCAATTAATGGTGATCAAGCGGGGCAGGAATTGCAGTTTTGAAACCAACATTTTCCATCTTCTCCGTCATTTTTCCATCTTCTCTGCCATTGCTTCTCCAAAAATCTTTGCTTAGCTCTTTCAGCCTGTTTGTTCCATGTGACTTATTCCGGACTAAACCTTCTTGCAGACATTACATCACATAAGGTCCATTAATTTAAGTTAAAGTTACAAGTGGGATATTTAGAATCTGGTTAGGCTTAGCATTTTTAATGAATTAAATGTATGCACACCACTGAGAGCAGTCTTCACATATAATATACTGCATGTAAACCCTATAAACAGTAGTATACACGAAGCCCTGCCTGTCATACCTGACTAAAGATGTTTTTTCCCAAATCAGCTGTGCATTTCCACAATTTTTACATACAGCACATCCTGAAGCAAGTAAGGAAGTACCCCCACGATGTAGTACACCCACATGGCCATTATCCAGTGTCTTTAAAACATTTAAAGTAGAGTAACGCCATACTGTGCATCAGATATAACTCTCAGTCCAAGTCTTTGTTTGCAGCTGAAGTTCTGCGTGCTCCCAAAGAGTTAAATCTGCAGGCCTTTTCCTGCCCGTGTTCCAGTTTTCAAGCGGCATCAGAACTTGTTCAAAGGCATCAAACAGTAAAAGACAGCAAGAGGGGAAGCTGTCTTATTTCTTATAAATGATTGACGCTCCCAGCTGGCAAACAACCAGAGACTCATCCTTTTTATCTTCACTTCCACTGTCTTGAATTGAATTCAGAGCATTTTGTGTGTTATTGATGTAAATAATCTTTATCCGCAGGTAAAGCTGTTGAGATAAAGTTGTTTTGCTAAAAAAAAAAAAAAGGCAGTTCATATTATATGCACATCCATGTTTTGTTTTGTTTTTTCCAATTTTTATTATCTTTCTGACAGTCCCAGCTAAGCAATCTTTCAAACATTCTCCCTCTGGTCCTCTTTGTTTCAGCGCTCTCTCTCTCTCATTCTTCTATCTTTGCCTCATATCACACTTTTCTCCTCTCTTCTTCCCTTTTTGTGGATGTGCGTGAGTGCACTTGTGAAAGCTCGTTAGGCAATTTGTTTGTCTACTGTCTCAGATTGTGTGCAGGATGCTCAAAGTGTGTAAATGTTGTTTTTCTTCTTCCCTCCAGGACTTTGACAGAGCTTCTGAAGCAACCCGGGGAGGGCGGAGCAGTGGATGGTACTGGTGTTCATCATCCTATAGGCACAAACGGCATCTCTGCCAGAGCGCTGCGCTCCAACAATGGCAAGTTTTGTTTTTTGGCATGTATGAGTTACCATACAAGCAAACTGAGCTGACAGAACATGGCTGATAACATGATAACATGGCGCTACCGAACTCTTAGCTCTAGCTAAAATTTTCACCAATTCAATTTTTAACTATTTAGCTGCAATTTCTAGATTTACTTTGTTTTAAAGATTTGTACACACTTTAAGTTACTATTGATTTAGTGTTACGATTTCATTACCAGATGAAGACCCCAAAGAATTAACTACTAAAACTACTAAAAAAAAACTACTAAACACAAAAACTACTAAAAGTTTTTTCACTTACAATAGTGGATGCGAATAATAAATATGGCCATAGTATTAAATAATAAGATGAGAATTTCTGTAATTGCTAAAGTCTGGAAGCTAAGATAAAAATTCTGGCTTCAGACTTCAGTTTTTGCTAAATTTGGCTCTGCACAGTGGTGATTCTAGGGTTTGTTGGGGCCCGGGGCAAAAATCCTTCCCACCGTCATCACTACTTTGTTATAAATTATCTGACACCAGAAACAATAAAAGTTGATAGGCAACACATTATAATAGAAATGGCAGAGACCTTTTTTTTTTTTGGTAATGATAACTAAACCACACTGACTGGTTATGAAGTGTTAATACTGCTTGCCAGCAAGTGTAGCTAGCTAGCTACAGTAACAAGTGGATTGCCGGTATCGTGTCTCTGACTCCTGGATGAGCATGCTCAGTTAGGTCATACTCCAGCTAGCAGAGCTGAACACACTTCCTGCTCGGCTAGCTAACTTAACTAATGCTAAATGCCAGAATAATTTACATGAAATAATGTGATTCTAGTGAAAGTTGCATTACATCCTGTCTTTCTCCCATAGTTAAGACTAGACTCGCAGCATTTAGGTATTTAGCATTAATTTAATTATTATTATCTGCTCCACTCACTATTTGGGCTAAGTTAGGCTAGGCTAGGTTGCTTTATTTGTACTGTAGGTAGATTTATTTATTTATTTATTTATTTTGCCTGTCCCGTTTGGCTCTTTTGCCATCAGAATTGTTGCCTAAAGGCAAAGAAAGATGCCCAACGGATTTACTTTACCAAATTGACCATCCCAGCCTTGCCGTAATGGTCCATTTGATTCACCTTTTATTGTTTATTTTATTTTCACTTACTGAATACGGGACAGACTTGACTGGGGGAAAGAAGGGGAGAAAGAAAGAGGGAAAGAGAAACAGCTGAGAAGAGGGACGGGGGAGAAGGGCAAAAGACAAAAACCAACAGAATGAGCAGAAAAAAAAAAAAGGAAAAAAATGCATATCAATCACCTGGATCACCTGCTGAGAAAGAAAAAAGAAAACAAGCGGAAGAGAACAAGAGTAATAGAATAAACAACATCACAATGATATATGGGAATATGACAGTAAATACTAAATATTAAACATTATTGTGCAGCACATAAGATCAACAGAACAGTGTGCTTTGAGGTAGGAGCCAAAAAGGGTGTAGTTTGTGGGTGTGATCACCTGTGTGTACACCTGTGAGCATGGACGCGCTTGTTTTTTCAAAAGGTTCCTTCATGTAATGATCTGCTAGAGGGTGTGGGGGGGCCGCAGCCCCGTCCTCCAGGGCATGAAGCAGGTATGGAGGAGATCAAAACTCCAGACATCCAGAGGCCCCCAGAACACAAGAGACCAAGGTAGATTTTTTTCTACAGCAAGTAAGGTTATTTCATCCTCACATGCACATTTTAAAACAAACACAGACAATGAACAAAAGATAAACATGATGTAACATACTGAAGAAATAAATAGCAAATAATAACAGAGAACCCACACAGCATCACGCGGGATAGCAAAACTGTGATTTCTTTTCTCCTCTTTTACCTTTTTCTACTTTTTTTTCTCTCCCTGAAGTATAACTCTTTCATCATTGTCATTCGGTTTGTTTAAACTGAACTATGCTTGCCACTTGCAAACAGAGTGAGTGGAGTCAGGCAAAGTCCCCTTAGTGAGGTCAGGTCTCTTCTACTGTCATTGTAAACTTTGCACATTGCCTTTGCTGAAGTTTGAAGTTTGTCAGCCCTCAGGGTCTCCCGTATTGACCTGGGGCCCCAAGTTGTTTGCCTGGTGGCAAGCAGTGCTTCTGGCTCTGCATAATGTCAAAAAGAC
This sequence comes from Maylandia zebra, assembly GCF_041146795.1. Lineage (NCBI taxonomy): Eukaryota > Metazoa > Chordata > Actinopteri > Cichliformes > Cichlidae > Maylandia > Maylandia zebra. The sequence continues at coordinate 13,563,985 of NC_135170.1, read as the reverse complement.
CAGAAATCTTCAGGGAAGCTTAGTCCTTCTCTGACTGCTGTTCAACAGCAAGGGTCAGCCAATCAGGTAACAGAAACTGTTTCAGCCAGTGGATAAACTAAATGTGGATTATTCTGAACCATGAACAGTGCAAAGCTGCTAACTACAACCAATACAGAGGTGGAAATGAGCATAGTATGTTTTCACTTCTTTTTCAATTATGCAATCGTGTGCACAAAATAATAAAAACTTTATGGAGGACTTATGTTGTGTCCAGATCCATACAGTATATCTAGATCGATCAGATTTTTTATTCAAATGTTATCCTTTTTTTAGCTAATCATTGTTATTCAAGTATATTGCCTGACAAGTTCCCTCTAAATTGCAAGTATGTCCAGGGGATTCAGAAACAAGGGGCTGGATCAACTGGAAGGATTTGAACAAAGTTTAACACTGACTGTGGCACTCATCATCCTCAAACACACAACAAGCTCAGGAGACACTGAAGTTCATCATTTAAGCACAAAGTTCATGGAAGCATAATATACAGATACGCACACACATTTATATTTCTGTGCTGCTCTTAATTTCAAACTAGTGAACAAGAAAAGACACTTTACTCTTATACTCGCACTCTCAGCTGGTGCGTCTTCATCACACACATAAACACATACATGTCTTTCATGGGTGGGGACGTGCAGGGACAGACAGGTCATATTTAATTAAGATGTAATTAGCTGTTCCAGCTCCAGACCCACAGAGGGAAAACTGTGTGACCCATCTGTCTGCCTTCTTCTCTAGACACTTGGATCACACACACACACACACACACACACACACACACACACACACACACACACACACACACACACACACACACGGTATACATGCTTAATATAACCCTCTGCTTCTTCAGTGGGTTGAGACCTAAATTAGTGGACATATTTCCTGAGGGCTCATTTGTGACAAGACTAATGGCGTGTTTAAAGGACAAAGGTCCCTGTTGGCTCACAGTTCTGCTCTCACTGTCGAACACAAAGAGAAAAAGTTGCCTTTTTGTCCAGTTGTATTTATATCCAGGTTGGCTCTCTATCATGTAGTTTTGCACCAGAGGCAGATGTGAAGCCATATGATGATAATAAACACAACTCACTAATGATGGCTGCTTCATTGGATGTAAAAGCATCTATAGGATGTCCCAGATGTTCCTCTCTGCTTTAGTTCCCATCAATTATTTGCATTTCAGAGTAAAAGTCTGTTTGTTTCTCTCACAAACCATAGAGGCAATATTCATCCACACAGCTACAAAGGGGAATTAGTGGGACTTCTCCCTTTACTTTCATCTTCCCACCACTGATGTAAACAAGTTTTAGCCATCTTTTTCACCACATACTGTGCTTATCAACTCTCAGCTTTATTCTGTCATCATCGTCTCCTTCTGTAACTGTACTCTAACACAATGAGAGACAAGCAAATGAACAAACACAAATACAGGGAAGCACTGGATCACCTTGACAACACCTACTGGTTTTGTAGACTCTAATATTTATATTTTAATCTAAATGAGATCCAATTTTAAAAAGTGGACATCATGCTGTCTTAAACCAGTGATCAAGACTATAAAGGCATCAAGACAGCATCTACTAAGATCATAAATCCTGTAAGCAGTAGGCAGTAGGACTTCACTCTACAGTGGGATTTCTTTTAGTAACAAGACAATTTGCCCCTTTTTGCTATTTGTAAAACAATCCAGGTTTATAAGGTACTTCTGTACTGATATCAATCTTCTTTTATGTAACCTGTGAGATAAATACAACCATACAACCAACTAAATGACCTAAAGAAACAGTGCAGGTGTGAGCATAAACCAACTTTAAACCACACGACAGAAGGGATGTCAAACATCTACACAGGCATTTTGACATTAGCCCGCTCATATTAGCCACACTCTTTTAATATTTCACGTGTGCAACATCACGCACAGCACCACATGTTTTAGCAGCATTTAAAACATCATTTGATTATCAAGGAATAACAAATACACATACAATATGTACAGCACCAGTGTTTAACTTCGCGTATTGCACTGGTCTCGGTTTTAACTGTTTTCTGAGTGTTTTTGCTAACTGGTAACAAAGCACACACTTTCAAATCAACCCAGAGTGGTTGACTCTTAAGGGAGTGAGAAATCATGTAGGAAAAAGGACAAACCAGTGAATCAGAGTTTAAATTAGACAGCAAGCTAACAAGGGGAAGGGAAAGAGAGGTGTGAAATAAGCACAGACATATGGAGACGTGGTGTATATCATCTAGAATGGGGTACAATAAAATAAAGCCTTCCTGATCCTGCTGGGTCAGCTGTCACATAATCACCTCTTAATTAAACACTTTTAATCCTCCCGGCCACTTAGACAGGGACAGCGACAAAGACAGAGAGAGAGGAGGGGGCATGAAGGAGACAGAGAGAAACTGGGACCGGATGCTTTACAGAGGTGTGAAAATTCATAAGAAATTACTGGAAGTTTGAGTAAAGGAGCTTTCATGTATAATAAAGCTATTTTGTTTCATGGTTTGAATTTTGTGGAACATTAATAGAGCTTTTCATTCCAATATTATTCAATCTGCTCCTTTTCACTGTTATAAAGAGTCAAACTCACACTCGAGCCAATCACCACTCACCCAAACAGAGTTTATTTGTAATCAAATCTAATCAAATGCATTAGAATGTCATCTGTATCCAGCCATTGAAACATTTTAGCAATGACAGCAGTCTGTAATGTTGATTCATTGAGTGGGTCTATCACTTTGCACCAGAGTGAAATAACTTGACAGCTATTTTGTCCCCTGTGGGCTCCACTATAACCTTTTTTGTGACCTTTGCTGTAGTGCGTTTACTATACTCACATATCAACTTGCACAACTAACAAAATCCTGTGTCAACATTTATATCTGCATGGAACTGCAGATTTTGAACTTTGACAGAAATTTAAACTTGACACAATAAATAAACTACTGTGAAAAAAGTCTCGAACCACCCCAAATTCTTTATATTTTGCTTCCAAGGAGTCGGACTTTCTTGTGATTTCTCCAGGCTCTCTGAACTTCTTTTACAGGCTCTCGTCACGATCCTGGGCCATTTGACCCAGCGTTTTGAGTTTTAATATATTTTGATGTTTATGGTTTATGTTTAGGCTCATTAGGTTCTCTAAGTTCATTTCTATTATGCTTAGGTTGCTGTTATTTTTCATTCATTTTTCAGTCACTGTGTTTAAGTCTCCCTTGCCCTTCGTGTGTTGTCATGTCTGCCTCTCATTATGTTTCCTGTTTTATTTTGAAGAGGTCTGCTGTCCCATGTTCATTGTGTCTAGTTTCGCTTCCCCTGTTATGTAATTATGTTCATTTCAGTCTGCTGTTTCTCCATGTGTTTCCACTTTCCCTTATCACCTCCTGTGTGTATTTAGTCTGTGTGTTTTCATTCATTCCTTGTCAGGTCATCTGTTGTTTCACACCATGTTTCCAGGTCTCATGTATTCATGTCCAGGTTTGTTCACATTTACGTTCACGTTCACTTTCATGTCAGGGTTCTTCATGTTGTATTTTAGTTCACCCAGTTTAGGTTAATATTTAGTTTTGCATGAGTGTGCGTTGCCCTTTGTTTGTACCTTTTTATCAGCCTTATTAAACGGCTCGGCTTCTGTGAATTCGAGGTACGTTCCACGTTCTGCGTCTGCGTTTAGGTCCATTGTTCACACTCCACACAGTCCACTTCCACACACTGTGACAGTTTTCTTTGGACACTGGTTACGTTTTCAATAATGAGAAATTATTTTTGTTTTTTATTGTTAAACCAGTCAACACTGACCTACGAATCATACAGTTATAAAAAAGACACTTAAATCAAGACATGAACCAACATCATATCTACATATAACAGACAACTTAGAAAAAACAATTTAAAAATGTTTCTTTACACGCTTTGTTTAATAGCAGCTTATTACAATAATTTGTAATTAGAATAATGTAAAATAATACAACGTGCCCCCATTTCTTTCACTCTTGACATGGTTTGCAGCGTGTCTTAAACAAATTGAGGAAAAGGAAAAAATCCTCCAAAGACTTGACACTGATCCGGAGAGATGCATCTGGACCTCAACTGGATCCATCTGCTGTTCGGTGAAGCTTCAGCACTGATGTATTGTGGCTGTACTTTCAGAGTGCACCTGAATACAATGCTAATGCAGCTAAATCATGTTTTCTCCTCTACGCTTCCTCATTTTCAATACAGTATAGTTTTAATACCATATAAGTCATGAAGTAAGGCATAAAAGTGTCAAGATGTAAAGTGAAAGGCTGCTATATTTGAAAGGAAAGAGGAAGGGGAGGGGGAGAGGAGTATCACGGTCTGTTTTCAATGATTGAATGAGTGAAAGTGCAGAGCAAAGAGTTCCTGTGGGGTTACCAATGACAGCTGATATTGCGGAGGGAAAAGAACAAGAAACTGCTGTCACTTCTTTAATTTATTATAGCAACACTGTGCTATAAAAAAAAACACAGTATTGTAACATGTATTATAGCATTCAGCAATAAAAAGTCAGGATTATGGTGCAGTATAGAAGCTTAGTTTGCCAGTAATAGACCACAGTTGTTCTGCATCAACGCTTCAGTTTTCAATAAGACTGCATCTGAGAAAGAGTTCTTCACATTAATGTTAATAAAACTATCTGAAAACTGCAGCGATGTGCTATAAATAACAATGGGTACTTAATAGTAATGGTCCACTGTTAATGTCTAAAGAGTCTCCTCTCTACAGTTTCAGTAATGAATAAAATATAACAAAGTCTACGCCCTGTCTCAAAGCATCATCGTAGGCGTTTAATGGTAATATCCTGAGCTGCCTCCCAAACCAAATGAGACTAAACATGTGAAACTGATTTAAATTAGAAAAAAAACGGTTGACGTGAAAATTTCTTGAAACTCCTCTTTGGATTTGGTTTCTCTTCTTTTCTACCTTTTTGCTTTTTCTCCAACATAATCCCAGTGAAGCACCTACAGCACGTAACTCCACTTAAAATCGCCTGAACTTTCAAATATCATTGAAGTCACCTTGCTACAGTTAAAAAAAACATGCTTGGATTGTGATATCTCACAAAACAATCTCAGGGTCTGATATAATCAGAGCATATGGGGGGGGGGGGGGGCTCAGAAGCGACTGTTATCATGATTTACAATGCAAGTGGAGCAAAGGGAGTTTGTTTACCAAACCCATTTAATATTAACGTACTGAACACAAAACAGAGCTGTGCAGGTTTATGAAAATAAGGTTTACAACATTTAGACATGCTCTGCAAGCTGCTCACCTCCTGTGAGATTCCTGACACCCCTCCCCCACCCATCACCTTCACTCAATACCAGGTTGAGATGCAAATGAGGAGACTTCACTCAGGCAAGTCTGCTGGACCAGACGGAGTGAGTCCCCTTGTCCTCAAGACCTGTGCCCCCCAGCTGTGTGGAGTCTTTCATAAACTGTTTATGCTGAGTCTGAGTCTGCAGAGGGTCCCGGTGATGTGGAAGACATCATGCCTCGTCCCTGTACCAAAGACGCCTCGTCCCAGTGGCCCCCAGGATTACAGGCCCGTGGCACTGACCTCCCACATCATGAAGACCCTGGAAAGGCTCATCCTGGACCAGCTGCGACCCATAGTAAGACCACATCTGGATCCCCTTCAGTTCGCTTATCAGCCTCGTCTCGGAACAGAGGACGCCATCATCTACCTGCTCAATCGTGTCTACACCCATCTGGACCAGCCGGCGAGCACTGTGAGGGTCATGTTTTTTGACTTTTCCAGTGCTTTCAACACCATCAGGCCGACCCTCCTGGGTGATAAGTTAGCAGCGATGCAGGTGGATGCTTCTCTGGTGTCCTGGATTGTTGATTACCTGACAGGAAGACCACAATATGTACGTCTCCCACAGTGTGTGTCTGACAAGGTGATTAGCAACACAGGGGCACCACAGGGGACTGTCCTCTCCCCCTTCCTCTTCACCCTCTACACCACAGACTTCAGCCACTGCACAGAGACCTGCCATCTTCAGAAGTTTTCTGATGACTCTGCGGTGGTTGGATGCATCAGCAGGGATGATGAGACAGAGTACCGGGCTGTGGTCGACTCCTTTGTCACGTGGTGTGAGCAGAATCATCTGCAGCTCAACGTGGCAAAGACCAAGGAACTGATCGTGGACTTCAGGAAGACCAGGAAACACTTGACCCCTGTTTCAATCCAGGGGGTCAGTGTTGACATTGTGGAGGACTATAAATACCTTGGAGTACACATTGACAATAAACTGGACTGGGCTAAAAACACCACAGCACTTTACAGGAAGGGCCAGAGTCGTCTCTATTTTTTGAGGCGACTGAGGTCCTTCAACATCTGCCAGAAAATGCTGAGGATTTTCTATGAGTCTGTTGTGGCCAGTGCGATCCTCTATGCTGTTGCATGCTGGGGGAGCAGGCTGAGGGTCGCAGATGCCAACAGACTTAATAAACTGATCCGTAAGGCCAGCAATGTTGTGGGGATGGAGCTGGACTCCCTCAAGGTGGTGTCGGAGAGGCGGATGCTGTCCAAGATAAAGACAATGTTGGATAACACCTCCCACCCACTCCATGACATGTTGGTCAGTCACAGGAGCTCGTTCAGTGAGAGACTGAGATTACCGAAAAGCACCACTGAACGACACAGGAAATCATTCCTGCCTGTGGCCATCTCCCTGTACAACGCATCCACTTAACACACTGTTTGCTGCTACAGCTAGACATGTTTCTTTTCCAACTATTTATTTATAAGTGACTTATGTATGTATGTATGTATATATATGTATATATTGTACTATTCTTAGTTAGTGTATTGTCTGTCTTGTCTTAATGTTGGTTTAAAATGGAGCACTGTAACAAAAAATAATTTCCCCCAGGGATCAATAAAGTATTCTGATTCTGATTCTGATTCTGAATTACAGTCAGCAGAAGTGAAACTTAGATCTTAATAATCTTAATCTGAATGTTACTGGCCTTTTCAATTGATATTATTTTTCCTGTAATATGTAGCATCTCTTTCCACTCCTGCAAGCAACACAGTCACCTGTTGTGTGTGTGTGTGTGTGTGTGTGTATTTAGGTCGAAAAGCATCATTATTTCCTCCATTCAGAAAGGGTGTTACATTAGTGTTAGTATGTGTAGTTTTTGAATGTACTGCAGGAGATAATCACTGTATGAGATTAAGAGAGGTCTAAATTAGTGTTAGCATCACCGTGTGTGTGTGTGTGTGTGTGTGTGTGTGTGTGTGTGTGTGTGTGTGTGTGTGTGTGTGTGTGTGTGTGTGTGTGTGTGTGTGTGTGTGTGTGTGTGTGATAATGAGAAACAAAGCCGTGGAGAAACTAACAGCTCTGTGGAAAATAAGGAAGTATCCAGTGTACAGTTGGGTCAGAACAATATTTTTTTCCAGAACAATGTGTGAAAGAGTGAGAGCAGAGGCTAGAAAGAATAAGACGGTGAGAGGTACAGGTAAAGAAAGGTAGAGGAAGGAAGGATGAACACAGTGGTACATAGAGAGAACAGATAGAAGAGACAACATGCTGCTAGCTGCGAGGGGGACAGCTGGTCAGCTGCTGTTCTGCTCTGTTCTGGTGTGGAGAGCTGCCCTGAGGACAGTCACCCTATTCTGCGCGCACACACACACACACACACACACACACACACACACACACACACACACACACACACACACACACACACACACAGGGCATGCACAGGCAAAGCACATACATGGCTTTGCACGTCATTACAAACGTGCGTACAGTCTGTGCCAACTGAGCATATACCGATGTACCCACTGTGGTATGAACTTTCATGGAAATGTTCTTTGTATTTAGTGTAGAGATGATGAGTTAACAAATTGGGAAAAGAAAGCGAAGAAATAATGAGTGAAGTGTTGAAGAAATGAGGGAGAGGACAAAAAAAAGTGGGGAAAGTAAAATGAAAACATAAGGTGCGTGTAAGTGAGCCAGTGAGCGATTATATAAGAGTGAGAACCCGAGTGGAGAGGGTATCAGGCGATGGAATGTGAATAAGAAAGTGTGGCAGGGGAGGAGGAGTGAGACAGGAGCAGATGGCAGGGAAGAAAAGGAGGGAAGGAAGATGGAAAGCTGGGAATGTGCGTACACTCCCTGATCACTTATAGCTGCTGTCAGCCATGCAAATGTTGCCTAACTGTAACAGTGACTGCAGCACAAAGAAGTAGAGATGCTTCTTTTCTTTCTTTTGTTCATCAAATTGCAATCAGCTGAATTCAGCACCACTTAAAACAACATGAAGCAAGAACCAGTCAGCTTCAATCTAAAGCATTTAAACATATTATACATTTAGACTTTAATTTACAGAGCTAGCATGTCTAAGAATTTTACAGAGTGGAGTTTATTGTATTTTGCATATACTATATTTTCTGGCTTTAACAGCAGAACTTATTCAAGAGAAGTAAAAGACTGGCCCATAATAGCAACAGATACTGTTTTGAGCACTCTTTTTAGCCCCCATATTTCTTCCAATAATAGCATGACTGGCACAAAATTTGAGTCAGCAAATGTCAGCCTAAGAAGGCGAACATCATTTCTGCTTAGAATTGCATTTTCAGAAACCTACCCATACAAATGGATTGTTGCCATTATAATAGAAACATGTGATTTGTTACAGCTACAGCACTGTACATGGTCTTTAGCAAGGTCTTGCATGCAAACATATATAGACTTATATAAGGCTAAACAAAGTTTGCACAGTTCTAATGTGCTTGAAAGTCAATATTTGGTATGACCACCTTTATTCTTCTACACAGTTTGAACTTTCTTATTGTTTCTTTTAGTGGTCCTCAGGTGAGTGTAGCAGGACACAAATCATTCAGAAAGTTCAACTTTTATCTAATCATAATATTTTCCCAGAAGTCTTGGAGCTCATCAAGATGTGTTTTGGCAAATGTGAAACGAGCCTTGTTTTGTTTTTGATCATCAGTGGTTTTCTCCTTGGATCTCTCCCGTGGATGCCCGTCTCTTATGTGTAGAGACAACACCGGTTCATCCCTTGAGTTTGGTGCCTTTTTAATGTTTGAATAATTCATAGGTCAGTGTTAAGTGGTTTAACAAAACAAATGGAAACAGTCAGGTGCAAGGAATGGACTGAAAATGAGTCATAGTCGATGTAGAAAGAAAACTTTAAAGGACCTTCAGAAAGCCTGGAGAACTACTGCTCAAGACCACTTTAATAAATGAAGAGAAAGTCTGACTCCTTGGAAGCAAAATATAAGGAAATGAGGGGTGACTCAAGACTTTTGCACAATATTGTACATATCTATAATGTTACACCTGCTTTACAATAATTATGTCCTACAATTTCAGACTTTGGATGACTGATGAATCTGTGCAAACACACAAAAAAAGCCACATATGTCTGTGCTCTACTTAATATTCCAACACGCTTTTACAACACATTAAATAATCATGCTTTGTTCCGTCTCAGTAATTCAAATGCACACATGTGATTCTTTATTCAGAAGTTCTCACAGGTAACCTTGTAACAAAAAAACTCCCTGTGCTATAAAAGGGGAAATATCTAAGCTCTTCTTCTCCACTGGGGGTCTCTTCTGACATGGGTATGGTTTTGCATTTGTGGGGCATAATTTGCATGTCAGTAGCATTCAATAGAGGCCCCGAAAAAAAAGGGAGGGGGAGGCATAGATAGGGAAATAAAAACATTAGAGGGAAAGAGAGGCGGAAAAGAGGAAGAGAAGAAGAGTGAGAGAAAACTGAGAGAAACAAATGGAGCAGGAAGAGAAGGATTGTGCTTTTGATGCAGAGGGAGAGCAAGAGAGAGGGGAGGAGGGAGAGATGGGATCAGCCTGACATTGAAATCAAAATAAGGAAATGGTTATCACTGCAGCCTGCAGGACGGGTGCTATGTGAAAACACATCCTATAGAGGCAGGGGGATCGTGTGTGTGTGTTAGCATCTGTGTGGGTGTTTGTTTACTTGTGTGTGCCCTTGATTTCTGTGGATCGTCACTACAGTGCCACATGGGGACGGTGCCAATTATAACCGCGCTGAGCGTCAGCAACACACCACCAGAGACGGAACGAACGAGAGAGGGGGGTTAAACACAGCAAAACTGAATTAAGGCTATATTAAGAAGTACGTGCGTCTGTATGAGTCAATATTCATACAATCACAGAAACACGCACTCGTGCATGAGTGTATTGTACACCGTGTAGATCAGGTGGAGTTTTCTTTTAAATTAGTTTGAAATATAACTCCTGTCAGGCGTTGTGTTCAAACACCTGACAGGATGTGCGCATGAACCACAAAGTTCCTTGCTGACCTTTTGATGACTGCTGTAACCATTGACCAGCCTTCAACTTCTGACCTCATGCAACCAGATTTAATCCTGAAGAGCAACACATTTTATGAGATCTGGAATATGTCTAATCAGGCTTGGCAGCAATAATACAGGAACAGAAACGGCAACCCACTAAATATCGCTGAGGCCTGTGCACAACAAGTTAAAAGGATCTAGTGTAAATTTGCATTCATCTGCCACTTCATTAGGTCACCTGTAGAGCTCCTCATTAATGCAAATATCTAAATAGTCATAGCAACAAGGTGGACATTGTCAAAATAATCCAATAAAGTTTAAAGTGAGTGTCAGGATGGAGAAGAAAGGTGATTTTAAACATGGCCTGGTTGTTGGTGCCAGAACATGCCGGTCTGAGTATTTCTGAAACTGCTCACCCTCTTGCATTTTCACACACTACCACCTCTACTGAAAATATACCGTGAGAATCAGTGTTCTTTGTGAAAATGTCTTATTAATGTCAAAGATCAGAGAAAAACGACTAATCATAAGGTCAGACTGCTTTGAGCTGATAGGAAGAGAAAGGTCACTCAAATAACCCCTCACTACAACCAAGGTATGCAGAAGAGCATCTCTGAATGCACAACACATCCATCTTTGAAGCTAAGAACAGATAACATAGGCTACAATTTGCATAAAAGTAATAGTACAATCAATACAAGGTTGAATAAATTTTACCTGGTCTGATGAGCCTTAAAAATGTGAATTTAGCATAAAAAACAGCATAAAAACATGGATCCATCATGCCTTCCACAGTTCAGGCTGGTGGTGGTGCTAGAATAATGTGAGCACCTTAGCACCACCTGAGCATTGCTTAAACACCTATCATGTGATTGCTGATGGCCGTGTCCATACCTTTATGACAACAGTGTACCCATCTTCTCATGGTTGCTTAAAATAGGATGTGTGGATGTCTAGAAGTTCAAATCACTGCTGGGATGTGGTGAGAATATGACATTTTGGATCAACTATATGATGCTGCCATGTTGCTATAATGGACCAAATCTCTGAGGAATGTTTTCAGCACCTTGTTGAATCGATGCTGTGAAGAACTGGGTCACTTGTGTGGAGTGTGCACTGTGTTGCATCAGGTTCAAGTCAAAATCTGAACTAAAAGCATTCCTTACATCCTCAGCTGTGCAGTTTATGAATAAGTAACTTGATAAATAATGTGATAAAATTATGAATATCACGTTTTAAAAGTGAAAGGAATCAAATATAAAAATGAACTAAATATTGTAAATATTAAAAGTGTTGATTCCAAAGCCTGCAGCAGGAACACAGCACAAGCCTTTTGCTGTATTATCCATGTCAAACCTGTTTATTCCTATATCTGTATATGAATATGCGATTTTCTTTAGTCATCTTCATTCTCCCAGTTTTGCTTTCTCCTCCTTCTTGCAGCTTATTCATTCTTCTCAGTTTTTCTTTCTTTCTCTCGACTTTCATATGGTCGAGAGGAAGAAAGCAATGATCTATTATTGTCTGCAGAGAAAGGGGGTTAGGGAATGTGATTCTGCATTTCCCTTATACAGAAACTTCGAACACCTCATTTTCTCTCCCCTCGGGCCAAAATATCTTTATCTTCCCCTCGAGCTGAAATTATACCGATGCTGCCAAAACTGCCCGTAATGAAGTACTTGAAAAGAAAAATCCCAGTTATATTTTCTACTAAGTTGCAGGTGGTTTCATGAATTTATTGAACATATTGACTTGAATGTCTTTTACACTGACTTTCACTGTTTTGTGAAGAAGAATTTTCCCTTCTTGGCTGTTTCAAAACTGTTACTTATCAGTCTCTGACTTGTTTTGTTAAAATAAAATCCTCCCTGATTGCTGGGCAAATCAGGTTTAAATCAGGCTAATAATGCAATAGTGCTTCAGTCGCTCTGCTCTTCCACTGCAGTATCATTTTATCTATCACAGTATTTCCAGTTCCCTCTCATTAGTTGCCAATCTTCTCTGATCTCCCGCCTTCTTTGTGCTCGCAGTCCCACTTCCCTCAAGGCCTCTCTTTCTTTTTTGGTATTTTCTGTCACTTCTCTGTCCCCTTCGCCTTTATCTCATTCTTCTCCCTGCTTCGCTCTTTTGCTCTCTAAATCATAGCCTCGGTGTCTGCAGACTGAGCTGTGTTATCCGTCATTTTCTCACTGAATTCTAAAGTCACCCAGAAATGATCACAGAGCTTCAATAAATAGATCTGATATCCCCTCTGGTGATCTCAGGTGTTCTGGAGTTGAGCTGCATGGAGTTGAAAGCAAATTTGTTGGGGGGGGTTACAGGGCCAGAACCTGAAGGTAACAGTAGCAAAGCACTGGGATAAAGCAGAAGAAAAGCCATGAGTTTGTGGGAAACATGTAGTATTTTTGGTTTATCTCATTTAAAAGAAATATTTTTTTTAAAAAGTGTTAAAGTGTAAAATTAATATATCTAATAAAATGAACTCATATAACAAACATATGAACAGGTTCAGTAGCCTTATTCTATCCATTCTAGTTCTGTGTTGATCTGTCCGCTGACACTGCTGAAAGTCAACCAACTCACAGAGGAGAAATATCCAGAATAAGCTTATTAACAAGCCAGGGCAGCAGCAGATTACAGCTTTAGCGAACGGCCAAAACAATGACACAAAACTGACAAACAAAGTCACGCAGTCAGATAGACAGAAACCCGACCAGAGGGTCAGTGGTCTGAAGGGAGAAATGAATACTGTGTGGTGGAATTCAAATCTAAAGTTAAAGTTTTATATAGATAACAACAAAATGTATCCTACATAGGGATGGGTATCGTTTAGGTTTTATCCGATACCGGTGCCAAACCGGTACTTTTGAAACGGTGCCGGTGCTCAAACGGTGCTCAAACCAGTGCTTAAAGAATGGAGAACACAAAATTGGTCCAAAAACCTCTGTTCAGCTGTTTTTTTTGTAAAAAGATAACAATGTTAGCCTTTTCTGCAGCTATAGGGCATATAGAATAGAATAGAATAGAATAGAATAGAATAGAATAGAATAGAATTCAACTTTATTGTCATTGCACATGCACAGGTACAGGGCAACGAAATGCAGTTTGCATCCATCCAGAAGTGCTTTAGTGATATAGATATATTACAATATATATTAGCAGTAATATAGATATGTAAGTATATTACAGAAATGAGTCTATTATGGTATGTTATAATGTACACGGTATGAAGTATGTTGTGAATATTCTATAACTATAAGTATGTACAGGCTGTAGTGAGTACAAGCTATGTACAGGCTATGAACAGGATATAAATATGAAAAACTATACAGAATATGAAATAAATAACTTTACAGAAATCTGAGATATACAGCTATACAGAAATGGGAACTATGCAAGTTGTAAACAGTTGTAGGGTTAAAAATTATCGAATGTACAGAATGATTATTTACACAGAGCTATACAGTAGTGCAGTTAAGATAAGTGAGGGTGTAGATAGTTTCTACAGAGGCTATATAAAGTGCTAGTGGTTGTGAGTGGTGGTTCAGTCCATGTTATTCTTGTGTGTTTGAGGGTACAGTTGTCCATTGTGTGTGTGTGTATGTTCAGTCCATGTGTTAACATGGGTCAGATGTCAGGAGACAGAGTTCAGGAGTCTGACAGCTGTAGGGAAGAAGCTGTTCCGGTACCTGGTGGTCTTAGTCCGGAGGCTCCTGTGGCGCCTCCCAGAGGGCAGGAGGGTGAAGAGTCCATGTGATGGGTGACTGGGGTCTTTGATGATTTTCCCAGCCCTTTTCAGACACCGCTTCCTGTAGATGTCTTTCATGGCAGGAAGTGGTGCTCCGGCGATGCGCTGGGCAGTTTTCACGACCCTCTGCAACGCCTTCCGGTCCGAGGCAGAGCAGTTCCCGTACCAGACTGTTATACAGTTGGTCAGGATGCTCTCGATGGTGCAACGATAGAAGTTCACCAGGATGTCTGAGGACAGGTGGTGATATATGGTATCACTCTTGGCTGGAAGCAGTGCTTAAACAATCGAAAAAACACAAACTTTGTCCTAAACCTCTCATGTTTAGCTGTTTTCCACTTTTTCTTTGGTCATTTTAGCCTTTTTGGCCAGGGTGAAGGGAGTATCTGCCATCAAACAAGAAGACAGCTGCATGTAACTACGACGGTGTTCGCTAGTTCACCTTACATGCATTAATGTAATAACGTGGTTAGCCTACTCAACGTAAATTACACACGAACAACATTAAGCTACTCACGCAGAGAAGAACGGCTGCTGCTGCTGCCATCATCATCCGTCATCATTTCTGCTACACTGGCAGGGCTGGGGGCCAGGACTCTCCTCTTCGGGTTTTTGGGGGATGTTGCTCCGGGTCCGATAACAGGCAACCCATTCGCAGTAGATGCGCTCGGTGTGAGGTCTCGCAGCAAGCTATCAAATACGGCGCATTTTTCGGCTTTAATAAAACGCTATTCGTCGCCAGGTGTTTCATCGGATTTGAGGTGTTACCTCCTTTGACAGTATCACAGTATCAGCTTAAAGCACTTGTTGCAGGCTGCTGAGTTTGCATCTTTTGCTGTGAAGTACAGCCAGACTTTTGACCGCTTCGCCTTGGACATTTTTAATCTGTAGCTCTGCTCTAAAAGAACGTACGTACCTGGACCCGCCTACTATCCTCGGAAACGTAAAATGATTGGCTAGAATTCAAAGTGTATCACGTCTCAGGCAAAAAAAAGCACCAAAATAAAGCACCGAAATGTGCACTGCTTTTCGGTCTGGTTACTACCGTTTATGGGTCAGAACCGATACCGGTACCCATCCCTAATCCTACATTTATTTCTTCATTCTGTATTTCTAGTTGCTACTAACACATTTTGTTTTTATGGCGTCCTGTTTTAATCTTCTGCACAGGTTAGGTTTTACGTTGCCCACAAGATAATTAACAGTAATTCAGTATATGCATCTCTAATGACTTCTGATGTGCAAAGCCACCATATAATGGGGAGAAATCAGCTAATGAAGTTTTAGTTTCAACTCAAAATTTCTATCCAACAACGAATTCATCGATTTTCTTTACTGGTTATCCAACTTAGGGTTGCAGGGAGGGTGGAGCCTATCCCAATCCCTATTGCCAATATATGGTGCGTTTGTGCAGCCACAGTCTTTACACACAGATGAATTTGAGTGAGTTACCTAGATTAATACAAAGGCATTCCCGAAATGTTCGGCCTGTTCATGCTGCTGGAAAACTGTTATACTTGTTGCACTGAAAAATATGTGCTTTAGATGTGGTTTATATGCTAAATTGATTATTTAGCTCATCACTAGGTATGTTAGTATGATAGCATTAGCGAATTAACACTGTTGTGTGGTCGCTGACCAGGTGACTTTAACTTTGGACTTCTGACAACCAAAGTTGGGTTAAGTGAATAAGGCCCAAGTCACACAGGATTAGAGACCAGTCTGCAGCCAATGGCAACCACGTGGTTGTGAGGGAGAAATGGGTATTCAATAATCAGTTGAATATTCATGACATTTATGTCAAGTTGGCATCTTCCATCGAAACTATGGGCAACCGAAACAACTTTTTAGCAACCAAAATAATCATAAAGAAGTTTTTTGTGCAGTGTCCTCTTTGGACATGTTTTGAAACACTTGGTAACCAGTTGGGTAATACACATGTATCCCTAGCAACCACTGGTTGCATCACGTCGAGTATGAAAGACAACTCTTCAGCATGACATCGCATGTGAAACCTCATATAATGATTAAGTACGTTGTGAAAAAGCTAGAACAAAATTTAAAGGTTCACAGGAGCCGTTATTCGTTAAGACATTTTACACATTACCAACATGTTACCCTCAGAAAAGAATAAGTTCACGCCTTGATATTTAACCATACAGGAAACCAAAAAGTGCTTATGATGTCCAAACAGCCACATTTAAAGATGGAGTAAAATTCAGCTGCCACAAAAAGAGCAGAGACACTATATCATTTAAATCGAATGATAAAACATTTTTCAGTATTTGCTGACATACACACTGTAAGTGTTGTTGTACTGAAATTCTATTACACTCAGTTGTTTATGTAAAAAAAAAAAAAAAAGAGTAGTTACGCAATGAATGGAAAAAAAAAGATCCCGGGTTATTTTCCCACCTTAGTTGTGTGGAAATGGGTGGAAATTACAGGTTATCATTTTCAAAAATGAAGAGAAATTGCTTTGTGTTGAGTGGTGGTTTTAGAGGCTTTTCAACCCTGAAGCAGAGGTCCGTACAGCTTTATAGTGGCACAAAAGAAAACATCTGTAGGATGCATGCTCTCGGATGCCATCAGTGTCTGTACAAAACTTCATGTTAATGTAACGTGAGTGGTTTTCTGTGTTCTCTGCTTTCAGTACGGTGTTCAGGCCTCTGTAGCTGCTGCAGAGGACATGTGAATTTAGAAATGTATATAGCACAGGTGGGGGGGGGGTAATGTATCTTTAGACACATCTCTATTTTCCCATGTGTGTGAAGAGTGAAGATGCTTGTTTGTGTGAGTGTGTGCAGCTGTGTGGATTGCTCCAGTGTTGTGCAGTGGACTTTTTTTTTTCATCTCTGTCATTTGAAGGACACAAGAGTCCACTCTTAGCCACCACGCACCGAGCAGTCATAACAGCCCCCTTCCACACGCAGACACAGCAAGGCCAAGCATCGTGGGTAGCGTGGACAGACGTTCTTATAAATTGGAGCTCAATGGAGACAGATGACAACACCTTGCCAGTGTGTGCTGTCTTAATGTGCAGTTTATCGTGCATGAGTGTGTGTTGAGTATTAGAAATGTCAAGAGAGGCTTAGGGAGGCTTTGTTATGTCTGTCACCACCTGCCTCGAGCCATCCCTGGGGTTAACCATTATGAATTGAAACATTTTTACACATTTGACCTTAGAAAAAGCGCAGCAGTGTGAGTTAGCAGCGCTGCATGTGATGCTTGTGGTTGTGTTGTCCGTATTTGTCTCCCAATGACCAACATTTTTCAGTTTTCAGTGGATGTAAAATCGTCTCTCTGGTTTAAGTGAAACAAAGCAATCCTCATGACATCATTTTTGGAGGGCTATTAAATATCAGCAAATCTTACCATTGAAGAAATTGTGAGAATTGTAACGTCTTTGTGTTTCCAGGTTTTATTTGCTCAGTGAGTGTGCATGCAAAGACACCTACTGTAGCTCTACTTTGTAAGCAAGAAGTGGCTGTTTTCTATGTGTTAGGTGCAGTGAGGAGTAAGGCAGATCAAAGAGGGATGCATGCATTTCATGGATGCAAAGAGCTTGTGAATGTGTGCGCATGTGAGTATTTGTGTGTGTGTCTGTTGGATACTGATAGGAGCCTCTGCTGAGCCCCTGAGTGAGGCGCAGTGTGTGGCTATACATTAAATAGCCAGGATTAGCCGTGACTGCTGCAGGCTCACTGATAGCATTACTGTTATGAAGCGACTGGAAGGAATCGGACTCCATTTTGGCTCTGTTATTCTGTCATAATGAGGTATAACCCCTGTCAAAGAGGACTCAGTGGCTTCCTGGTTAATGCATTAGGGCCAAGTGCAGCTCTGGAGCTGGCTACCAGAATAGGAGATGACACACACTGAAAATATTCCAGCAAAAAGAAAAAAAAAGTTACAGGAAGCAAATATATATTCTATTGATGGTCCTTATAATTGGAAAATAATTTCAGTAATTTCCAAGTGTACCTGGCTGTTAAATTAAACTAAAATACAATATATACACACTAAAAAAAGCAGGCTAAATATTGAATTTGGTCACTGGTGCACAATCAAACTTAAGACAAAATACGGTGTCAGTCCACACCTCCGCAGTGAGACACAGAACTACTTCTTCTGTTAAGTGGAAAACCAATACAAATTAGTTACAGTTCATTAACACGAGCAGTTGTGCTCAACATCCTCCTTATGCAAACTTTGTCTCTCTTGCATTGGGCACAGGAAGTGTAGCATCACCTGCTAGTTTTTGTGGAAGACTTTACTGAAAGGTTCAGATTTGGAAGATTGGCCATCTTTATTTGTTTTTTGTTCTTTTTATTGGACATGACAACAATTGTGCAATGAGGGCAGCACTGAGGACTTACACGGGCCGCTTTGGAAATAAAAAATGTTTAAACAGTTGAATATTAAGCACAAATTATGAACTGATGTCTTCTCAGCTGTTTATGATCACTTCATATGTTAATATTTTTAAGCCTTCCTGATTATATTACAATTTTAAAAATCTATGTAGAGAAGATTAAACATGAAACTGAAAAGCATAGTTTCTCTTTCTTAATTCCTCTAAAAACTGCACAACATTATTATTAAGGGCCCAATGTGCAGCAAGACTAAGATTTTTCTAGGTTGGATGTTGAAACACACAATTTCATAAATTATACAGAATACACAGGATACTATGATGACAAAGATATGTTGGTTTCATCACTTGGTTCCATATCTATCTATGGATGTTACCACAACCAAATGTATTTATTATTTAACAATGGAGGGCACCAAAAGTAGAAAAGCAAAAGTTACAAAAAAGTTGTTTGTTCTCTAGAGCAGGAATATCTTCATACAGTATACACTCTATCAGGTCTTGGGTTTAACATATCAGGAGAGAATTTAGAAAATAAAATATTTAGCTTTAAAATTAGGCAAATACAACCTCACATGAATGACAAAACATGTCATTATTTCTTTAACAAAGTCAAAGTGCAGAAGTTGTGTGAAAAGCTAATTACAGCCCGTGATTCGGTAGCTTGTAGAACCACCTTTAGCAGCATTAACTTCTTTATTAATCGCTCACATCGTTCAGGGTATTTTGGGACACTCTTCTTTAAAACTGTGCTTCAGTTCGTCGAGGTTTGCTTCTTAAGGTCCCACTGCAGCATTTCATTCAGGCTGAGGTGGACTGCCACTGTACCACCTTGATTCTTTTCTTTTTCAGTCATTCTGGTGGAGATTTGCTGCTCCTGTTGCATGACCTAATTTCGACCAAGCTTTAGCTGTCAGACAGATGGCCTCACACCTGACTTTAGAATATTTTAGTATACAGAGGAGCTCATGGTCAACTTAATGACAGCCAAATCCCCAGGTACTGCTGCAAACCTCCACCACTGTGCTCGAGTTGTGGATGTATAATATGATGAGCTAATATTTTTTAGTTTTTTTCAAATATGGTGATGTGCATTATTGTCACAGGACATGCAGTTTCTCTGAGCATTGCACAAAATTGCAGATTCCCTGCTACTAGGAAGATAAATTCCAAGTTAAATAGTAAATGGACTGATTCTGATATAGCACTTTTCTACTCTACCTGAGCACCTAAAACAACATGCCCAATTCACACAAGCACTTTTGTTTATAGATGTAAGTGCTTTGAACTTAACATTCACACTCCAATTGATGTATCATAGAGCAACTGTGGGTTAGTATCTTGCCCGAGGATATCTGACATGCAGACTGGAGCAGTCAGGGTTCAAACCACCAACCTGCTGATTAGAAGATAACATGCTCTACCACCTGAGCTGCTCCACCCCATCAGAGTAGAGGTCAAAATGTAAAACACAGATAGCATCACTGAAAACTGTTTTTCAAACTTGTGATTCCAGTTCAAACAAACTAACACACACACACCCGACAGTCACTAGAAATGGTGTTGTAGGTGAGCTAGCTACCACGAGATGCTCTAAGGTGTTTGTGGAAGAGTGTGAGTATATTACTTTATTCCTGCTGGCCCTGATAATGCTTTAATTATCTTAAATATAAGAACACTGGTAGGGTCACCAATAAGAAGGTTGGTGAATCGATGCGTGGCTCCTTCTGTCCAGATGTTGAGGTACCCGTGGGCAAGATGCTGATGCATCCATCAGTGTGCGTGTGTGAATGTTAGCTTTTATTAATCTATATGCAAACAGGTAAAAGACACTTGCAGTACACAGTGCTCCCTCACTATAACGCGGTTCACCTTTCACAGCCTCGCTGTTTTGCAGATTTTTTGTGTGCAATTTTGCATGTCTTTTTTTTCTACAGCGCATTGTGTTCTGCGTCCTGATTGGCTGTAGACCATTGTCAATCAATCTCGTGCCGTGTCTCCTTGTCATATTTACATAAATCTTTGCTCGCTAGCAGTGTGACTCTGAAGTGCAGTACCGTATGTTTGTAAGTTTTCTCCCCAACAGACACAACAATGTTGATGAAACGTTTTGCACCGTCAAAGGCAACCGCCTTTGGTTTCATTCTATAATACTGGACTTATTTTTCCACGAAGGTTTGAACTTTGAAAGTGTTTAAACGAAAGAGAAAAGTGTGAACACGTTCATGCCTGTCTGAGAAAAGTGTATAAAGTGTGTAGTGAGAGGTTTTACAGCCTTAAAACATCTATAATTATTGTAAAAAATAAAGTTGGATTTCACCTACTATTATTATTATTATTTTATTTTATTTTTATTTATTTTATTTTATTTTATTTTATTTATTTTAAGAACGTAACTTTTATTTTAAGAACGTAACTCCCGCGATAAATGAGGGAACACTGTAAAATGTTTTGAGGGCTCAACTTGCATAGAAAGGCATAATTTAAGTACCAGATGATTAACATTTACCCGCCATTCATTCAGAGTGACAGAGGGGCCACAGCATTTGGCTGAACTAATCTTTCAGATGCGATCCCACCCTTTCATATTACACAGAAACATATTAAAAGTGTAAAAGCATTACAGTACATAACCAGAATTACACCTTTTCTTTTACCAGTGCATTTAGGGTTTTTACCCTGAAGCATGTGCAAACTGTTAAACACCAAGCATTCTGATAGGATGGTGACTATAGACGCATCTACTCATGTGCCATACAGCCAGTTAATTTCCTTTGTTCCACATCTCTCAGAAAATCTCTACATGCATTCCTGTCATGTTCGCTGCCAACAAGAGTAATTGTTTTCTAGTCAACCAGCAATTTTGTACAAGCTCGAAATGTTGATTACAAGCTCAAAGATAAGATCAGACGAAAGGACAACCTTGTATCTCGATTCAGCGCCACCATACATCATTTGGCTTAGTGCTGTAGCTATATCGCATTTTGACGGAAAATAAATTGTTACAGCAAGATTAAAGGTGTCATTTTTTTTCACAGGACACGACTGATTCATAAGCAGAAGTACGCAAACAAAACCAATAAGAAGTAACACGGGGGGTGTTTCACCGATAACGTCTCCTGTCTGTGAAGGTTGCTCCCGCTGTGAGCTTAAATTGCCGTAGTTATCACTAAAGAAACAGTGGCTGATCTGAACTCTACATGGTGGCTCTGTGTCTGCATGTGTGTGTGTCTGTTTGTGTGCATTAGTGTGTATGTGTGCCTGTGTGTTTAAGCTAAGCCAAACAATGCTGTAACATAGCTGATTGAAATCAGTCTCACACCCGACACCCAGAGCTCTTGGAAACATGGGAGCCCTTGAACCACACACACACACACACACACACACACACACACACACACACACACACACACACACAGAACAAGAGTGAGGAATCACAATCAGAAAAACACACTTTAAGGGCCTAAAGACACACAAACCCCTCTTTGCACACGTGAGTCCATCACATGAAAATGACAGCACACATTAATGACACATACTCTTTCTCTCACACACACAGGCTCACGTACACACACACACACAGTGCCACATCCCATCAAGTCATTTCAGAGAGCGTGTTTAACCTAATCACACTCAACCATGCGTGATCCTCAGAGGGAGAGTCAGGTCTGTTATGACAGCCGATGTGCTGTGTGACAGCCACAGGGTTTAGAGAGCACCGACCAGCAGCCTGTCTTCAATACACACACTGGCACAGTGGCTTTACATACACATGGCAAAGGCCTGTGCAGGATGACAGCAGAGGCGGACATGTGGATGGACAAAGAAGAAAGCTGAACAGACAGGACTGCAAGGCAACACTGAGTGACTAATTGTACGCTTCATTTCAATATCACTAACCTGGGAGCAGACAGACATCAGGGCAGCAGCTCTTACATCTGATCAGATTTGTCCCGTGGAACTTCACAGGGGTTTCAGTGGATTCTGTGTGTTTACCTGTGGGGGAGATAATGGGACTGAGACAGGAGCGTGCATGTATTACACCGTAGTCTATCTGATGTGCTATTTCCTGATGATTTCAATCATGAAAACAAGTCCTGAGATGAACAATATAAAAAATAGATACAATAGATAAATACCCAGAGATTCTGCTGTAGATGAGAGCGAAGCATATACAGAATGTGTCCAGACCACTTTTAGATCAATCAGCTGCATTATTAACGACAGCCTGTGATGATATGTGACTGACGATTGATGTCAGAGGGCCACACAACCTCCACTCAAAGCCAAATGACACCCGTTTCAAAAATATAAAGAAACCCATTCATACCACTGATGTACGACTGTCGAGTAAGTTATGTCCCCGTCACATCATGAGCTTGTTTGTATGGGCCTCTGGTCTGTCACAGTGCATAACAATCATCCTGCTGACGGTTCAATAGAAGCACTATAATGCTGGACCGAATATGTTTAATGCAACAGCTGGTTCACCTTGTTAGGAACCTTGTTAAGGTCAAACGTACAATCACTGCATGGGACATTCTGTTATTGTTCACTCTGTATTTAAACATTTAGCCGTTAAAACAACAGCTGGGTGTCATCAGGACATCTACTACACTTAAACTTTAGAAGAAAGTTTAACCCTGTCATGCCGATTGCTTCATATTCGATACTTGATTTTTTTGTGATCACTACATCATCAGTGATTTTTTCTCTTTTTTTCCTGAAAAACCTGATGTGTGTTCAGACTGATGCGGCGCTACTGCGAGCAATAAATGTCAGAGGTAGAAAAATGGAAAAAACATTTATATTTAATTAATTTTTCTCCTAAATTTTCTCAGCAGGTTCAACAAACACTCAATTTTTTAAAAATAGAATTTTCTGCCAATTATTTCATGGATCAGGCGTTAGAAGGTTAACACGATTTACACCAGACGTCTAAGAAAACTGCTCTTTGGCTCTTTGTTAAACTTACAGAAAATCGATGTTTTGCCAGGATGATTTTTTTCCTCAAGCAATGATAGTGAATTGTTCTAGAAGCATGCAGCTGCTGCACATCCTTATTTTATTAAGTTTGTGTAACATCAGTAATATTGATTTATTAAACTAGCATTAAGTTATTTTTCGGTCACTTGAGAGCAGCAGAGACATGAACAAAACACCTACACATGATTGTCTTCTGAGATGATACAGCGATACAGCAGCACAAGCATTCATTCAAGGCGAACGCGTCACAATATTCATTAGTTTTCTATTTTCTTAGTTATTTTTTGTTTGTTTATTTATGAGCACAGTTTTTGAAGCCTGTTTCCTTTCTACTGCTGCGCTGTGTTGTTGTTTTTGTTTGGGGTTTTTTTTTTCCAGGGAGTCCTCTCTGTCTCTATAAAGCCGTATTGACTAGTTGGGTTCAGTAGTGTCACAGATACTACAATAGTTACATCAATCACTGGACTGAACCTTTGCAGTGCACATGCGTGTCTGTGTATAACAAGCAAGGTGAGACTGTCATATAACAAAGTGAAGCCATACAGCACTGCCAGTATACTGCTGTGTAAATGACAGATATCATTTATCTCCCAGCAGCCGACGGCGAGATGTTCGCTCTCTTGCGTTCTCTCTTCCCTGTCACAAACACAGACTCGTAAACACTCATATTTTCATATCCTTATTAAAATTAAATCTCTCCCTTAATGGATATGCTAATTAACTACCATTAACTTAAAGTAACATTCTCATCCCAACACAATCACCATATGTCAGAGTACACTGCTGCAATCCCAGAGTGCCAGTTACAGATCTGCAGCACAAGGACAAATAACTACATCGCTTATTTTATGCCCCAAACAGAAAAGTGTTCTACATCTGGGTGCAATTTTGATAATTAGCTATTAAAAAGTCATCCTTGTGTTCACACCTGGAAATTATATGCAGATGATACCTGCTACCCTGTGTTTGCTGTTTTTGCTTGAATCCAGATGACAGTACGGTAAAACTAACGCAGTTGAGATAAGATTGTTACTTTATTGTTGCAGCCATTACTGATCAGCCATCTGCTCCAAAACAAAGATATAGTTGTCCTTCTATTAGCACCACGCTGTCACTGTCATTGTAATTCCTGTTATCAATCATCAGGTCTGTTTTGTTGGCTTTAGTCAAAGACATTTCTTAGCAGTGTTTAAACACTCACGGTATTTGGTGCCACGGTTACCCATGGCACCAAAATACTTTTGTCCATTCACAAAACTAGTGCAGCCACTTCAAAGATTAGGTGATGCACTTCTACAGTCTGTTTCTAGAAAAATGTGGCATTCTGACTGTGTGTGCAGCCTTTAAACTGTATTGGACTGAGATGGACACGAAAGACTCTGTGACATTAAGTGTTATATGTTACTGTAACACTTTACTGTAATCGCGTTGATTTTTTTTCTGTAATGCAATACAATAAGATCAATCATAGAGTCACAGAGTAATCATATATAGAGAAATGGATATGGATAGTGCAAGTTTTTCTGCCCACTTGCACTACTACTAGCTTACTTTGATCAGGTATGAACAGTACTTTAATTTTTATTGCACAAGAAGAGGAACATGACAGCAAAATGCAAAGAGTGATCATGCCAGGAACATCTATATATAATTTCACAGGCATAAAATTGTATTTTTGCACCAACAAGCTAATTCAAAAACAGCTGTTAGCTGAAATTTAGCCTTGGTGTGCAGTGTGTGCTGAAAAAATTTGAGGAAAATGGAAAAGTGGAGGACAAAAGAAGGATCTGCCTTTCAGATGAACAATATCTGAAAGACACATCTTTAAGATAGGTCTTTGATGGCTTTTTTCCCCTAACACTCGACTTTAGAGATGTATCTGGCCCTTCGGCTGATTCATCTTCTGTTTACTGAAGCCTTATCAGAACTAGTATCAGTGGAAGGGTGGCTGTCACGAAGCATTTATTTAAGAAGAGTAAGGAGCAAAGGCTGAGGGATGCTAAATTACACACGAACTTCACTGAAAATCTGTGGCAACAGGTCTGTGTACAGAGAAGGTCAGAAGAGAGGTACAACAGTGAGTGTCTACAGTGGAGGCTCTGTATACCATGTCCATCTGTCACCTATCAACCCAGCATTTTGCTAACATTTGCATTAACACATGCAGTAGAGATGGAAGTACTCTTTCAAAGTCTTAAAACATGACTTACTCTGTTCTATTAGCATGTCATATATTTTCTGAATATATATTATATTAAGTTAAATAGTAAACCATTCATAACCAGTGAAATTACTGCATGTCTCACAGTTCAATCCAAACTGGTGTGTTGTGGGATTTGTTCATCTATTGCTGATCTCACTTGAATTTTGTTTACTTGTTCTGGTCTCTTTCTGTATGCATAGACATGCAAATATGGTAAGATTTTAGAATATCGACTTACTACATTGCCAAATATTTATATCTGCACTCTTTTTAACAGCATTGCTTTTGTCATCGGCTGTCAAAAGATTTTTGTTCACATCAGCTTGGCCTTTCCATGGACACAAAATCAATTTTTAGAAGTGCTTCACTCCAGCAAAGAAATTACCACTTCCCCAATATCGAGAGTATTTTGGAGCTTTTTCTCCCCTTTTTGTAAAATAGAAGCGAACAATCTGCACTAACCCAATGCAGTCACACAGAAGAAAACCGCAGTGGATATTTAATGTGCACTGAGGCGCTCCTGCTTGGGAGTGTGTGCCGGGAAAGAGTGGGAAGCAAAAAGAAAAAGACAATAAATAAATCACAGAAGAGCAGATGACAAGATAGCAAGAGAAGGCACAGTGTGGGGTTGAGAAGGTTGTTAAAAGTGACAGAAAGATAACACAGCTATAGACAGAAAGAACAATGACGGCGAGGAATAGTGAGAGAATGAGATAATCGGACAGGCAGAGAAAGCAGAAAGACCAACAGAGGAAACGGTTCCCTGGTGACACCTCACAATTGATCTTAGCTTGTTGCTCTGAGAGAGAGGCTTCTCTGACATCAGGCTGAGCACTGACACAGCCATCAGAGTGCATTATGGGGGATCAGACAGAGGCCAGCG
The DNA here is from genome assembly GCF_041146795.1 of Maylandia zebra. Classification (NCBI taxonomy): domain Eukaryota; kingdom Metazoa; phylum Chordata; class Actinopteri; order Cichliformes; family Cichlidae; genus Maylandia; species Maylandia zebra. The sequence continues at coordinate 13,537,406 of NC_135170.1, read as the reverse complement.
TTGGCCGCTGTGCATGAGCTGATGCTTGAGGGGGGGCAGAGAAAGTGGGAAAAAGAGAGGCGGAGAGAAAAGGGGTGCGAAAGCGAGGAGGAGACAACACTCTCTGCTAAACAGGATTTCCAATCACAGCCTGTCATTTGCTTGGCATCTCAGTCGTTACCATCTTAAAGGAGAGAGATGGAAGGGAAGAAGGGCGAGGTAAAAAACAACAACGTGGAAGCAGCGAGTAAAGGAGTGGTCACAAGGAACCTGAAAATAAAAAAACATATGGAAGAGAGCGTGTAAAATAGCAACATGGTGTGTATCTGTGGGTGCAGATGACATGAGTGTGTGCATCTGTGTGTGACAGTTGGAGGCAATAGGGTGACAATGAGGTGAGAAACATGATGGGGCCCAGGGAGTGAGACTTAAAAGAGGAGAGATGGATAAGGCTGCAGTTACGAGGAAACAAGTGTTTATGTGTGGCAGTAAAACTACTTTAGACCTGTCCATTTCTGCTTTCATTTATTTGATTCTACTATCTGTCACCATGTCCGTCCCTCCAACTGCTGTGTGAAATGTCACTGGACAGCTCACATGCACTGGTTGCAGAGTGAGAGAAATGTCAAGCATTGTAAAAGCCGCTGACTTGTTTGACTACATGAGAGTATATATAAAGTGTCAGGATGCAAGTCATGCTCAAGCAATGTTGCATGTAGCATGTGGGCAAAATTATAAAATCATACGGCATTAATGTCATCTTTAATTTTCCTTTCTCGTTGGTTATCTTGGACAAGTGGTTAGTGGTGGTTAGGAGCCATGGAGGAGAAAGTATGGTTGTAGTAACATTAGATAATATCTTTAATATCTATGAATCCAGTCAAAAACACTAAGCTTAGTGCAGCTATGTGGCCCTCTGTGAGTGTGTTTTATAATGTACCCTGAGGTGGTACACTTCACCCAGCCCGTCTCCATCAATAACAGGCTGAATCACATGTTACAAATGTCAAACTCCTGACCTTGGCATATGAAGTCACGATTCTTCCTTATAGAGTCTGTTTTTTGTTTTGTTTTTTAAACATATGTTTCATGTTAAATTTAAAATGGAAAGATATGCACAGAAAAGGAACTCGGAAATAGTCCAACATCTAATCTTAGACCAGTGGAGAAAGCCCATGAAGGTACAGTTGGAAACGTACAGTGTGGAAAACTTGACCTCTGCTTGTTCCAGTGGAGTTGATCTCTGACCACACAGTTTGTGCATCTCGCAGGAGTGGCTGGAGAATAAAAATGAGCAAAATGCTAGTAAAGCTACTGCAGTTACAGTCGATGTGTTAGAAACTCTTGGGTCGAAGGTGTCAGTGTGGATCGACATGGAAGCTGGAAGTTAGATGACCATTTTATGTTATGTACGCACTGCATCTATTGAGTGAGTGGGACACAGCCGTCATTATTGCTATAAATTACACCGGTTCTTTTTTTTTCTGTGATGAGAACCATAATGTCTGCTGTAAAGAGGTTTACTTTATCCCTTTAAATGAATTGGATAGGCAGCACGGTGTCACGGTGGTTAGCACTGTTGCCGCACAGCAAGACTGACTCTGACTCTGTGTGGAGTTTGCATGTTCTCCCCGTGTTTGCGTGGGTTCCCTGCGGGTACTCCGGCTTCCTCCCACCATCCAAAGACATACAGCTTATGGGGATAGGTTAATTGATTAATCCAAATTGCCCATAGGTGTGAATGTGAGCGCAAATAGTTGTCTGTCTCTGTGTGTTAGCCCTGCGACAGACTGGCGACCTGTCAAGAGTGTACGCCGCCTCTCGCCCTATGACAGCTGGGATAGGCTCCAGCACCCCCCGCTACCCTGAAAAGGATAAGCGAATGGATGGATGAATTGGATATGACATTGATGAAAGGCAGTAAAATTACATTACATTAGTAAGTGTTTAACAGTGTAGCTTAAAGGCTCTGCACACCCTTATGTGGGTGTGATTGTCCGATTTGCCCTCTAACCCAAACTGAACTGACCTTTGCACGGGATTTTTAGGAAACTCCTTTCAGTATAAACAAGTACTAAGAGGTCTAATTAGATGCATCTGTAATTTTAACTGGTGTAAAGACAGGATAAGGTTAATTACTAATTAAGAGAGCTGGCATTTACTCACCTTTAGATATAACCTGACAGGATGACAGGTCACAAGGAGAATCTTTTTATAGTAGACATTTTAGCGTGAAGTGTTCATTAACTTTTTTTCAGAAAGTGTTTTAAAAATCCTCTAATGCCAGGGCCATTCACACTACCTTGCATTCTGCTAACAGTAAGTGTTTGCCTGCTGTAATTCTGAAGTCTACGCTAAAGTATTTTGACAGGATTCAGCTTGTGTTGTTGTAGCTTGCTAAAACATAGCTAACATTCTCACAGCTAACTAGGCTGTAGGTGCTAAAATAAACATGTGGCATAGCAAGCTAATGTTTAAGCTAGGTTTAATAATTTCAGTAGTTTTAATAGTTCCCATCCTTAGTTGCTATTTTAGTGCTAATTGATTTTACCTGTAGCAATTTCTCATGTGATGTCATGGACAGATTACCATATTGGACATTCGAAGTGAAAAATGCATATTCCCTACCTAGTTTGCCATGGGTTTGCAGATATTGTTGGAAATCATTTGCAAAGATTGTCACGCCATAAACCTTGTTTTTATTGCTTTAGCTGCTAGCAGATTGCTACGGTCACCCCTAAATTTGCATGGAAGACGCCAACTTGTCTGCAAACACATTACAAGTGGCAGTGAAACTGAAAAAGTGCAACACAAACCAGAGAATGTTTGTCTCAGCACTGCAATCAACACATTTCAACAGCTGCAACTTGTACTCGACAAGTTGCAGCTGCTAAAACAGTACTGCGAACTGTCTGTGTTAGCAGTTTGCATTGCACTTTTCCATTTTCCTACTCCTCTGAGAGTAGCTGTTCAGAAACATGTCCATGTGCCCCATGCCAACTATGGGTGCTTGTGGCAATCTGCTAGCAATTAGATTTTTTTTGCCAAACTGTAGGTGAATACAAATTTTGCTTTAGCAAACAGTGACTGTCCTTGGGTTTTCTAGCCCTGTTTGTCTGAGGCTTTAGCAATTGATTTCAAAGCAGCTGCTATCAGCCACTCACCAACCAATCTGGGAATCGACTGGGAATACCCTTTTTTTCCCCTTTGGTGCCAGAAGGTGTATAGGCCTGTGTGACTGGAAATATTGACCACACTGTGACCTAAGCAGAGAGAATATGCCCTCTCTCAAAGTCCTTCTAGAAACAAGTCTTGCTAAATGGAATCCAAGTGCTTTATCCCTGCCTACTAACGTATAATGTTATAATGGAAAAGATTTTTCTGATGTATCAAAATGTCTTTGATGAAAAAGTCCTTTTTCCATTTTTTCCTAATTTGGGGGAGTGGGCGAACACTTGACAAACTGTAACTGGCAATCTCGATTTCAATTTTGCATTTGCAAGATCAGCACGACCTGCCAAATTGACCCTCCAGGATTCAAACCGTCAATCGCATTTGAAAAAGTATTTCAATTAAACACTGGAATCATAAAAGGATTGAAGCGTTCCTTGAATATGACCATGGTTTCATAGAAAAGAATAGCCGATCTTTTTAACAATTGCAAAGTCATTCATAAAAGTGAGAGCAAATCTTCTCAACACTTTGTATTATTTTTAGTATGGTGGCCTACATTTCACACTACCTAAAGGATGACAGCACATGGACAGAGGGGATGTGTAATTATTCAGACCCTTTAAGTCCCTTTTATACCCTCTCTCTTTCTCTTTCCTTATCTCTGCCTCGGTCTCCTTCTCCCCTCTCTTAGGGGGACAAAAAAAGGATCCAGCTGCCAGAGTATGACAGAATCCACAAATCACTGCCTTGGGGGCAAAAAAGGAGGGAGAGTAGAAATAGATAGAGTGGAGGAGGAGGAATATGCAGGATGAGGAATATGCAGGATGAGGAACTGGCGGCCAACATTGGCAGATTAGTAAATAACAGGATTAAAATTACTGATTTTAAATGTGATCATTTTCTAAACATTTTAAGGATATGTAATACATGGGTTGATTTTCATCTTTATAACGTGATACGAGGACTTAAGGACAATGTGGCAATATTGAAAACATGAGAAGAACATTAAAACGACGACAGACTGCTTCACTGCAAGACAAGACAGCATCTGGATGCAGTGATGTCGTTTCCTGTCTTTTGTCACCCTCATGTCATCCGTTCCTCATTCGAAGCCATCTGCTCCCTCTGTTTCTCTTTATGTGGTGCTACTCTCTCTTTATCTTTCTATCTCTTTGCTGTCACACCTCTATCCCAGGATAAATCGCAGTCTTTCTCTCTTTCTTTCCCTCAGGCCTCTCTACACTTCCCATTGTATAGTTAAATCCCAACCCTAGCCAATTAACAGTCAGTGCAGAACACACTAATAACCTTCTACATCCATCCCCAACACGACAACACCAACTCCCTCCCAGGTGGCCTTTGCTGCACCAACCCATTGCACCGTGTTAACTGGGTGTTGGTCAGAGCATACCAAGAAAGAGACACAAATAGGGAGGTTGGGAGACGGAGGTGTTGGTGGTAATACTGGGATGAAGGGGGACCTGAAGGTCAAACACAAGCATGCACTCAGACTCACCCAAATGTACAGAGTCTGTCTGGGGGTGCGTCTGTGGAGCATCAATCACTGTTAGACATGGTGGGTGAGCACACTGGCAAGAGATTCATGCTTTAGGAAACACAGAGTAGCTGATCCAACACGACAAAGGGAGAGAGGAAGGAGTGGCTTAGTGTGTGTGTGTGTCTCTGTGTGAATGTAGGACCATATAAATGTGTGTGTACATATATAGCTTCTGCATGTTGTGCATTTGTATGCAGTCCTCACAGGCAGTCAGTGTGACCAAGCGGGAAGCATGTTTGTTCGCCTTGCTTCTAAAGCAGTCTGTATGGCCGACGAGTAAAAGAGGAGCTCAGGCATGTTTCAAACATTTTCTCGCCATCTGCCTCCTCAGCCACATGTCGAACATTTGTTATTTTACCGTAATGTGACATATTACATCAAAAATCTAGTGTCTGTATATGTATAATATCTATATATGTCTGAGTGGACAAAACAACAATATATTATTGAATTTAGTTTAATATCGCAGAGGCAAATAAACACGTGTTCAAGTTTGGAGAAATCTCTGGAAACTGGCCTGAGCACTACAAATACCCATTTTGAAGTATTGGTGTCGCATTAAAAACGGCATCTCAAATTAACACGACTTCATTCAAACAAACTAAAAAGCACATCGTGTGATGCTGTCAACCAGCGATTAAATAATGAGTGAGGCTAATTAAATAATTGCTTTGTTCAAATTATGAAAGAAGGCTCATTATTACTGCAGACACTTTTAAATAAATGGTCTGACCTTAGGAGAAATGTGTCTCATTGGTTTCTGTCTAAAAGTTAGTTGGGGAATGGATACCGCTTTCATTTCCTGCTTGTTGAAAAAAGCAAAAATTATTCTCCTACCAGCAGCAGTAAAGCCTGGTTATCTCTTGGTTGAGAGAAATGTCTTTCTGAACTAGTCACAATAGTGGAACCAGTAGTGTAGTTACACCAACAGTCATATAGAGGAAAGACAGAGGGTAACAGAGTAGCTGTTTAGCTAGTTAGCCAGGTCTTTGAGCTAGCCTGTAGCCTGTAGCCTGTGAAGTCGTAACAGGGAGCTCTGCTCAGCCAACTCCTGGCAAAAAAATGTGCTTTTTATTATTATTAGCTGGCACGATAGTGTGCTGGTTACTGGTACTGGAAGAGAAGATGAACAGATGCTTTAAGTATGTTTGGAAATGCTTTGAGCACCCCAAATAAAATCCCTTTTACCTGTTTTAGTTATTATTAATCTCTGGCTCTCTTACACAGTGTCTCTTTTGCCCTGTCTCCCTCCCCTAAGTTCAGTCATGGCAAATGATGACCTCTCCCTCAGCCTAGTTCCTGTTCTGGGGTGTTTCCTGTTAAAAGGAAGTTTTTCCTTCCCACTGTTACCAAGTGCTTGCTCATAGAGGGTCGTCTGATTGTTGGGATTTTCTCTGGATTTATTCATTGTCTTTACATTACAATATAAACAACCTCGAGACAACTGTTGTTGTGATTTGGCGTGATATAAAAAAAAATTAACTAAAATTGAATTTACTGTTTTGTAACAGAGGAGAGATCACTGTGTCTCCAAGTCCACACCCAACTCAACTAAGATGCCACTCGGTGATATTTAGACTGAAGCAGTCTGTGGCTATATCAAGATTTAAATGAATAGCTGTCATTAACATGGTTAGCACAGATCTGATGTTAAGTTTCTTTTACTGCTGCATTTACATTAAACAGGATAAGTGTCACCTTGAGAGTTAAAACGAAAAGAGGAGATAGAATCTGTTTCTCATGTTTGAGGTTTTTGGATCTGTGCTAGAGTCATTATTCACCCTTACTTCCATCAGTCCACGTCCCCATCCGAGGATACAAGCTGCCCGGGGAAGATACATATTAGCGCCTATCCACAAAATATATAGGGATTACAGAAGCTTCATCACTCCTTACTAGCTGTCAAATACATGCGTTATACGTTATATGCTTGCAGAAACTGCTGCTTCAGGTGTCCTGCCTTCCTAAGAGTAAATAAAAGTGAAATGTGTATCAGAATCAGGGTAAATGCTGGTTACATGGCTTCCCTCTAATGGCTGCCTGTGTGGAAGATTTAAGAAGAGATTCATGTGATTTAGCAGTGAAGAGAGAAGAGTGTATGCAGAGAAGAAAAATGCGCAGCATTTTCCACCCTTTTGTTACTGACTTGGGTGTAATTTTAAGAGGCTGGATGAGTGTTTTTTCCCCACTAAAGGTTTGCATTTAATATTCTTAAACAGTCACTCCTTGCCGAGTGTTGTAATGGGAGCTGTTTAGTGAAGGACGACGCTGGCTGCTGAGTTTTTATGGTGCTGCATGAAGTCAGTGAGCTGAGTGATTTCAGCGCTGCTGCTGCTGCTGCCTGGAGAATATGGATGAGATCATTCCTACTCCTGCACACACACAGACAGTACACACGAGACCCGGCCGCACAAACAAATGGCCTCAGACGCACCTGTATATATAAATGTGTCCATATACACACACACAGAGAAAAGGGCTTGGGTTTGACACAAATGCAAATGCACAATCAAGCACAAGCACACACAAGGGAATTAACATGATGAAGTATGTGGCTGAGTAGCAAGGCATATCGCCTCTACAATCACATTACAGGCCTGCCACAATTAGTCAGGAAGCACTAGCACTCCACGGAGCCGAGGGGAGGCAGAGCCAGCAGGATGAGACACATCCTCACATATATGCCCACACGCTCTTTGACAAGCAACCGAAGCAGCTAACCAGTTATCAGAATGGATGGAATAGTCGTTTGTTTGTCAATAACTGATCAATCAGCTGGTAAGTCTCCATTTTTCTCAAAGACATTTTGTTTTTCTGCCGAATGAAATCGCCCATGGAGGTGTTCCCAAAATGACACAGGAGTGTTCCCACTTTCAAAGAGCAAAACGAATCTGTGTTCGGGCACAGGAGATGAGCAGAGGAGGCACAAACACAATTACACTGTTGCATAATGACTAAAGTCTAAACCTAGTTTGATGTTTACTTTAGTTTTCGTTTGCAATTTGCTTAAGATTAGGGAAAACAACTACTTGTTTGGTAGGTGTCTGGATTGGCTTTTATCACGTTGAACACACATTTTCTACATTACAAAGCTGCTATCGTCAGTCTGATAGGGGTCACGTGATTTTTAACCACAGGAAAGAACAACAGCTTGTGCTTGGGAGCACAGTTTTGCTTTTCTTTCCTCTGATTTTATCATCAATTTCCATTAAATCGCAGAATATTTTGGCTTTATTGCTGTCAGACTCACATTCAGTCTAAATCTAAATATCTTAGACGTGCAAATTAGAAAATGTCTGGTTGTTAATTTCCCCACATGTCAGTGTAAGTGTGTATTTTTGCAATGTGTGCCGGAGCATGACCGGGTCATGGAGTCATTCGTGTGTGTGGCTGCGCGTTCTCGAATCTTTACGTGTATGAACGTATTTGATGGCCGTCCAGTAAACGAGCAGCAGAACAAACAGGAGCTCACTCAGCTCTCTGTAACAGGCTCACCCACAGACACGCTGAGAGAAAAGCACACATGGACACACGCGTTTGTGTATCTCTGTCATCAACCATTATATATCAAATTAGATCAAACAAAAGATTGTGCCCATTTCAGTAGCCAAAGTTATCAAAGTGACAGAGAGAACTGAGCTCTTGTGTAATAATGGCCTTGCAGCATGGACAACAATCTACTGTATACACACAAACTCTTAAAGGCACACATGTATAAATATAAGTGCAGTGCATGCTCTTTCATCAAACCTGCGTGTGACTCTCCCGTCAGTCTTTAGCTCTTAACCCACCTTTGAAGTCAGCTAATGTATGAATTTTCCCGCTGCTTTCTTTTATGTTCTTGTTGTTGTTATTTTTAACTTTTTCTTTTATTTAAGCTGAGCAGCAAACTTATTAAACATCATATCACTTTCTTTTACTCCCTCTTCTCCATGCTCTCGCTCTCTCTTAGCGCTCCCTCTTTTCCTGTGTATCTCTTTATTGCCTTCTTTTGGCTGCATCAAAGGTCTGTTCGGTAATATTTCATAGAGAGACTAATATGCATAGCCCATGCCCTTTCTTCCTGTCTGGATGCATACATAAATAATGAAGTCCGCGTGTGATGCGCGGGACCTTTCAATGAGTCTTCTCACTGACCTTGATAGTTGCTCATTATGCTAAATAACCAAGAAAAGAAAAGCATTCTTTAAATCAACCCTGATGATCTCATAAGTATTTAAAATGAGCCTACTGTGGTCACTAATGATGCTTCTTTTTCTTTTATTAATCTCACAAACCTCAACATTGCATTTTAAATCCAGACTGGTCACGCATGTCTGTAATAACAATAACAAGTTCCAGCCTGCAGCTAGCAAACCAAACCATTAAAATCACTCATAGATGTGCTTCCCCCACGGTGAATAAAGCTTGTAAAAAAAACATTCAATTTATAGACTATATGTCCTAATTAATTTTCTTCCTCCCCTCTTTTTATGCTACAACATTAGCTGTAGCAATTAAGTTGAAATGCACTAAATCTCTCGTAACCACGCTGGCATTGGTTGTGATTTATATTGCTGGACAAAATATGACAGAACAGTAAATTACAAAGCAGATCCTTTTTAACAATTTACCAATTAAGTCAAAATTGCCATTGGCGCTCTTGTTACTTGTGTTTCTGGAAAATTATGAGTTCAGAGACACTCTCCTCTGTGTTATTACTCTGTAAGTGCAGATGCAGGATACTCTAATAAAGCGGTGTGAAACATAAGGTCTGGGGGCCAGAATTGGCCTGGCAAAGACTCCAATCTGGCCCACTGGACAGATGCGTTGTGGGTTTACAATTTTTTTAAAAAAGGATATTTTTCTGTAATTTCACACATTTATTTCTTACTCTTTAAATCATGCTGACACTTTTCTTTCATTTTCTACAGCAGCATTTCTTTATCATGTAGAAAACTAAGAAATACTGTTGGCCATCTTTTTCTTTTTTTAAATGTATAGTTAAACTTCTTTATGCTGAAAGAAAGGGATTGGACTGGGTGCATTTTACATGCTGGGGGTTATGTGCCCCAGCATGTACAGTGAGTTTGACATCCCTTCTCTAATAAAACTTGAAGATGCTTTCAGGTTCTCTTATGGTAGGAAGGTTAAATCAAATACTATGTATATATGATAGAGTTGATCTTTATATTATTTTAATCAAAAAGAAACACAAAAAACTAATTTACACTAGACCTGCAAGCAGGTCTGCAAGGATTCAGCCCCAAGGTGCAACTGAACTACAAACTCAGGTCAATGAGGAGGACGCCAGTGCTAAATAGGACATAAAAACAGCTGAAAGTAACACATCTGAGGTGAAGAGGAGAGAAACCCAGGTGGTCTTATAAGGATCCTCCCCGAGGAGCACTGTACATGGAAGCAGTAAGGGGGGAAAAACAAGTAACAGGAAAGCACAAAAAGAAAGGAAAGCATTGCAATCTGTATGCCTTTTTTTTGGTTTATGGCAACCTCATGAAGTGTAGCTGCAATGTGGCAATCGTGCAACTTTATTGACAGTAGATTGAAAGATGCTAAACAAGAAGAACAGCATGTGTAACAATAATGAGTCTTTCAATACTTCAGAAATTCCTGAGTTTAAAGTGAAGCCGTTGCCATGTTTGGGAGTTTGTTTGGGAGCATGCAGCAGTGAGCTTGCATGACTTTAACATCTTTGTCCTGCGCAGAATTGCTGATAATGAAGTGATAGGAAGTTAGAATATGAGTTTCTAAAGATTTATAAAGTCTTGATTTTGTATTTACAGTTAAATAGATGATTTTCCCCAGTCGCCACTTTGTCCTCCACACTAGTTAGTGTAGTATGTACACTTCATGTACCATTGCAGTGGTAATAAGTATTACCTTTGACCTGTACTGGCCCCTTCAGTAGTTAAATCTTGATATTATTGAGTTGAACCTTTTATTTTTCCAATTTCCTGTTGGTAGCTGACAGCAGTGGTGCAGCAGTGTGGTCCTTTGCTGCTACTGCACATCTTCTTTAAGGTTCAACATGTGCATTCAGAGATGACCTTCAGCATACCTTGGTTGCAACAAGTGGCTATTAAAGCTACTGTTGAATTCCTATCAGGTCAAAGCAATCTACAATTACCCCAAAAACAAAAAGGCATTTTTGCACAGTAAAGTGCTGCTCAGTGGATATTTTCTCTTTTTTGGACCATTCTCTGTAGCCCTGTGGTTATGTGGGAAATTCCCAGCAGTTTCAAAATACTGAGGCCAGCCAGTCTGGCAACAGCTGCCATGCTACATTCAAGCTCTTTGGGGCACTATTAAAATGCTAAAAAGTTGCCTATAAAGACTTACAGTCAGTCTGACTTTCGAGACAAAGATGACCTGATTTTGGGAGTCATACTTAAAGTATGCCTTTAAGTTCAAAGGAGTGAGCTAGGTTGTCGATTATTTGTCTTTCATTAATCAACATAAAGTCAGAAGGATGCTGAACGACCTCTGTCCTGCAATATATTTTTCATAAAAGACTAAAACCGGGAAATAATCTCTGTGTATGAGACCCAAATTGTGAGCCCTGTTGCATAACAAGGGTTTGTCTACCTCTCCTAATTTCTGCCGAAGAAGCTGCAGGTGATTATGCAACACACTTATACTGGCGCACACACATAAATCACATTTTATAAACGCAGACATAAGATGAGAGAATAAGGCTACAACATCAGTAAATTTCTGTGGGTAGGCGACTTAGCTTTAGATAACAGTTCAGTACAATTACCTCTTCTGAATAATTGAATCTTCTGAAGTTAAGAAGTGGTGACAAGGGGGTTTTCTTTGTTGTTCCTTGAAGAACTATTAGAGAGAGAGAGAGAAGGCGTGAGGGAGAGCAAGAATGAGTCATGGTGACTTTGGGCGTGAAGGGGCTGGGGGGAGTAGTCGGACTTCAGACGCTTGAGTTGAAGCGCTTCTTTGTAGATAATGAATAAAAAATAATGGAATAAAGAGATTCACTCACACTGTTTGTTTCACTGTTACATAACGCACAAATGCAACCAAAAAAAATGAGGAAAAGAAATACACATACCCCCTCTTGCATGCATACACGCACTAATTATCATGCCCAGAAACTGTCACAGCAACTGCAAAGAAAAGCAAAGTATAAATGCTTTAATAAAAGGCTTTTAATTAATATTCAGCTGTTTTACCCTTTGTTGCTGCACAACTTTTAATGTTTTGCTTGACAGGTTAGCCAGCCAGACTGAATTAATAACATTTACATAAAATGAAAATATGGACTGTTTTCATGAGTAAATGAAGGGAAAAGGGAAATGAAAAGGTGTGTTTGGAGGAGGGGGTGAATTAAAACAAGATGAGAAGTTTGACTTCAGTTAAATCAGAGTCGTTCCCCCTGTGCTGTTCTTTCCAAGCAGTGATGGGTCAGATGAGTCTTGTTCTGTATGGATAATGATGCTGTCCATGGTGCTGAAAAGACAAATCCCGATCTCAGTGGGATATTTAATGGCTCTGTCCAGCTGAAAAACAGTCTGGGAGAGAGGCTGCAAACCAAGAGGGACGTTCGCAGCCCTCGTCTGTTCTCTTTCCTGTATCCTGTTTGCCATCTGTTCATCTTTCCTTTCCTCTCCCTGTCAATCGTTCCCATTTACCTTCCACCAGCTTTTTTCATTCCTGCTATCTTTTTAATTGCTTTTTTCTGCACATGTAGAGCTTTATATGTTAATACTAGAATTTTAAAGTGGATTCTGAATTTGACTGGAAGCCAGTGAAGGAAAGTATCGGTGATCTGACCTCTTTGTCCAAGTATTCAGCTAACTGAAAGTTAATCAATGGAAGTGAATCTCAAACCTACCAGTCAAACTGTGACTGCGTATTTACTGTTGTTTTGGTTGCCATGATTTGTTCTTTGATTCATACATTTTTCATACATTCAGCCATTTCTTATATAATTTCTACTATACTGCTGTTTGGAAAGCAGTGTTGCTGTGAGTATGTCTGGAAGTGGATGGTTGCAGCATCAGCTGACACGAGGAAGACTTTTCTGGGCTCAGCTTTTAGTTTGGAGTGCTTGTGAATAAAGGCTGACTGGGAGCTGGATTAAATGTGATTAAAAACTTGAAATGCTCTATCCTGTTAATTATCAGTTTTATTTGCCTGCGTTGGCTCTGCATGTCTGTTTTATGTGAATATGTTTTATATCTGCAGAATTCTGCATGTAAAACTTCTGTTGGGCTTTATGTTTTGTTTTGTTTTTTCCCCCCACCGAGTGTATCTGTACTGACTGAATGGACTTCATAATTCACAAGCATTTACTGCAAAATGCTCAATACAGTGCCAAATCACAACAACACATACAGAGAAAGATCCAACAATCACATGACCCTTCTATGAGCAAGTACTTTGGCAACAGTGGGAAGGAAGAACTCATCTGCTGCGACTGGTTGGGGTGAGAGAAGGAAGACAGGATGAAGACAGAATAAAAGACATGTGCAGAGAGGTCTAGTAACACATACTGAGGCTGGATGACACTATCGAATCTTTTAGGAGGCATTTAAATTGGAATTAAATGTGTTACAGTTAGCACGTTTTATATATATATACATATACACTTAAACTCCCGGAGAGCAGCCATTTGGCTTTTCTACCTTTAAAACCCGGAGAGCAGCCAAATGGCTTTTAGCTAGGCTTTAGCTTCAGCGAAGTGGAAGCTAAATTGGCTAGTCATTCATATGTAAATTAGGTTGTTACCTGGGAATTCTGGAGGGAGTGTCTGTCTAGATGTCTGTCTAGTGGATTGAGGAATTTTCCTGCGAATCTTGTTGACTGTGCCGAGGATGGTGGTTTTCCGTCTAAGAAGTTTTTGCGCAAGTGAAAGCGATGTGAAAAAATTGTCCGTGGTAACATTTCTGCCCTTGTCTAGGAATGGTTCCATCAGCCTCATTACTACATTTTCAGAAAGTCTCTCCCCAGTGGGACGATTGGGGTCCTTGCCAAGATATGGGAAGACATTCCAAATGTACTTGGATTTTAGGTCGCAAGCCACCCAAAACTTGATCCCAAACTTGTCAGGTTTACTTGCAATATACTGCAGGAAACAGCACCGAGTCTTTGATGGGAAAAGCTGTTCATCAACGGTGATATGTAGACCAGGGTTGTAGCACGTGATGCAGTTGGTGACAAATGATCCCCACACACTGGAAATTGCAGCGAACTTATCAGTCTTTGCTCGATCACTGCGGGTGGACTTGTCATCAAAGCGTAGGTGTTGCATGATGTCTTGGAAGCGGTTTCGTGCCATAGTTCCAATTATCTGTGGGTTTCCCAGGTTTGCTGACCAGCAGTCATTTACAGATGGAACCCTGTAAACCCCCCGCAAGATGACAATTGCAATAAATGCCATTAGTTCAGGGAGGTCCATGAACCAATGAACATGCCCCGTGCACCACTCAGCAGGCCATTTGTAAATATGTGTACAAATGGTTGGTTTTTTGTACTGTTTTTATCAATAAATCTCAGCAACAAAGGACATACACCCATGTGTGTTGATTTCTCCCTAAGATGGCAAACTGAAACACTCCAAGTTGGTGACTTTTGGAGATTTATTTCCCTGGATGATTGAGAATGCATCAAGATGAAACACAAGGAAGTTCACAGCTTTTAGCAGCTCCCCCACCCCCTCATTCACACACCCCCACTCCCCTCCCTCCAGAATTCCCAGGTAACAACCTAATATACATATGAATGACTAGCCAATTTAGCTTCCACTTGGCTGAAGCTAAAGCTTAGCTAAAAGCCTACCAGCCATTTGGCTGCTCTCCGGGTTTTAAAGGTAGAAAGGTAGAAGCCTGGCAGTGCTACTGAGATATATATATATATATATATATATATATATATATATATATATATATATATATATATATATATAAAAACACCCAGCACGCCCCTGCGGGCGGTTTATCCTTCAAGCTCGGGTCCTCTACCAGAGGCCTGGGAGCTTGAGGGTCCTGCGCAGTATCTTAGCTGTTCCCAGGACTGCGCTCTTCTGGACAGAGATCTCCAATGTTGTTCCCGGGATCTGCTGGAGCCACTCGCCTAGCTTGGGAGTCACCGCACCTAGTGCTCCGATTACCACGGGGACCACCGTTACCTTCACCCTCCACATCCTCTCGAGCTCTTCTCTGAGCCCTTGGTATTTCTCCAGCTTCTCGTGTTCCTTCTTCCTGATATTGCTGTCATTCGGAACCGCTACATCGATCACTACGGCCGTCTTCTTCTGTTTGAATAGGATGAGGGACCTATGGATATATATATATATATATATATATATATATATATATATATATATATATATATATATATATATATATATAGGTCCCTCAGAAGCAGACGGCCGTAGTGATCGATGTAGCGGTTCCGAATGACAGCAATATCAGGAAGAAGGAACACGACCCTTATGAAAAGGACATCGAGGGAACAGTTTACCCTGTCCGGGATAGGGTTACCGGGGCCCCGCCCTGGAGCCAGGCCCGGGGAGGGTGCCCGAGGGCGAGCGTCTGGTGGCCGGGCCTTAGTCCATGGGGCCCGGCCGGGCACAGCCCGAAGAGGAGACATGGGCCCTTCCTCCCGCAGGCCCACCACCCGCAGGAGGCGCCATAGGGGTCGGGTACATTGTGTGCCGGGTGGCGGCCAGGAGCGGAGGCCCTGGCGGACTGACCCCCGGCTGCCAAGACTGGCAATAGGGACATGGAATGTCACCTCTCTGGTGGGGAAGGAGCCTGAGTTAGTGCGTGAGGTTGAGAGGTACCGGCTAGATATAGTCGGGCTCACCTCTACACATGGCTTGGGCTCTGGAACCAGTCTCCTGGAGAGGGGCTGGACTCTGTCTCAGTCTGGAGTTGCCCCTGGTGAGAGGCGGCGGGCTGGGGTGGGTATCCTAATATCCCCTCGGCTTGCTGCCGGTACGTTGGGGTTTTTCCCGGTGGACGAGAGGGTTTGTTCCCTGCGCCTTAGGGTCGGGGAACGGGTCCTGACTGTCATCTGCGCTTATGCGCCGAGTGGCAGTTCAGAGTACCCATATATATATATATATATATATATATATATATATATATATATATATATATATACATACACATATATATATATGTGTATGTATATAGGCCAAAGGAGGAGATAGAAGCCACTGACATAAAGACAAGAAAGCTCCTTACCATGCATGGAGGGTTTCACCCCAAGTCCAGCACCCTGAGGCTGTACGCTAAGCGGAAGGAAGGGGGCCGGGGACTGGTGAGTGTCAGCACCACAGTCCAGGATGAGACAACGAACATCCAAGAATACATTGGGAAGATGGCCCCAACTGACCGAGTGCTCAGTGAATACCTCAGGCAGCAAAAACCCAAGAAAGAGGAGGGAGACGAGGAACCATCATGGAAGGACAGGCCCCTGCACGGTATGTACCACCGGCGGATAGAGGAGGTGGGTGATATCCAGAAATCCTACCAGTGGCTGGACAAAGCTGGACTGAAAGACAGCACAGAAGCACTAATCATGGCAGCACAAGAACAAGCTCTGAGTACAAGATCCATAGAGGCTGGGGTCTATCACACCAGGCAAGACCCCAGGTGCAGGCTGTGTAAAGATGCCCCAGAGACAATCCAGCACATAACAGCAGGGTGCAAGATGCTAGCAGGCAAGGCATACATGGAACGCCATAACCAAGTGGCCGGCATAGTGTACAGGAACATCTGTGCCGAGTATAACCTGGAAGTCCCAAGGTCAAAATGGGAGATGCCCCCAAGGGTGGTGGAGAATGACCGAGCTAAGATCCTGTGGGACTTCCAGATACAGACGGACAAAATGGTGGTGGCTAACCAACCGGACATAGTGGTGGTAGACAAACAGAAGAAGACGGCCGTAGTGATCGATGTAGCGGTTCCAAATGACAGCAATATCAGGAAGAAGGAACACGAGAAGCTGGAGAAATACCAAGGGCTCAGAGAAGAGCTCGAGAGGATGTGGAGGGTGAAGGTAACGGTGGTCCCCGTGGTAATCGGAGCACTAGGTGCGGTGACTCCCAAGCTAGGCGAGTGGCTCCAGCAGATCCCGGGAACAACATCGGAGATCTCTGTCCAGAAGAGCGCAGTCCTGGGAACAGCTAAGATACTGCGCAGGACCCTCAAGCTCCCAGGCCTCTGGTAGAGGACCCGAGCTTGAAGGATAAACCGCCCGCAGGGGCGTGCTGGGTGTTTTGTTTTACACACACACACACATATATATATATATATATATACATATATATATATATATATATATATATATATATATATATATATATATATAGTACTTCTGACATCTGCAGCTGTTACAGTAGTGATGTGAACTGCTGACACATCTTTCTTGTAGTTTTAATGAACCTTACATGATTGAAGACTGCATTTCAAGTCTTGTTTAAGTGATGTGACATCATCGTTTGTCAACACACATTAGATAATCTTTACCTCACCTCTAATTTACCTCCATTTCTTTCATCCTTTCTTCTTTCACTTTGCTTTCACTTTGCTCTATTTATTATTTGGACTACTCTGTAGTCAACATGCTTTCCACAGCTAATTCTATTTATTTAGATAAACCGCTCTGTCCATGCATGAGCATGTCAGTGTGTGTGTGTGTGTGTGTGTTATGCATAGATGTGTTCACTGCATTATGTAAAGCAATGAGCAGCAACGTTCAGCACATTCATTGTCTGTGCTAAAGGCAGAAAATAATGGTGTTATCCTGGGATAAGCCCTCATTTATCCTGCAAATAGAGTGTGAGGGGTAGAAAAGGGGGGTTGGGGGGTTGGCGTGCGGAGCAGTTTTTAAAGAGACTTCAACATTGATGTTAGTGTGCTGAAATGACTCCATTTACTCTATTTAACACAGAGGAACAAGAATAAGAGTACAAAAAAAATTAAGAGAAAAGCAGGGATTTGCTGGGCAAAGCAGGGCGCGGGTACTTCTAGTCATTCATCAGTCTCTCTTCACGTTCCTCTTAGTATTAAGAGAGTTTAGAAGTATGGCCACTGGACAGTCAGCAGGTCAGTGAGGCAAAAATTATTTCATCATTGAATATTCACTGAAGTGTTTTGCTCATAATGGTAGTACTCATCAGTACAACAGTATTGCCGTAGATTATATGCTGTTAAAGAAAAGAGTGAAATGTAGAGAAACACTGAGCTCCCACTTCACTAAAACTTACGGCAGAGAAAAAGAGGCAGGGAAATCAAAAAGAAAACATGAAGGTAGATGAGTCTTTCTCACATATTGGTTTCACTGCTTTGTTCCATCGCAACAGATGTTCTACCGTCACAACAAAAGAGTTAGGCAAGACAGGGTTGCAGAGAAAACAAGGTGTATGAGGAGGGAAGGAGGAAGGATAGGCGGGAAGAGGCAGGTGCAGAAGTAGAAAGAGGCGCCTGAAAAGAAATGTAACAGAGGAAAAGTGACAGAAAAAGATTTTTAAAAAGATAAACTTTGAGAATCAGAGGAAGAAAGAGAGGACACGCAGAAAGCTTTGCTAAGCAACAACACAGAGTAAAGCTTGTGTGTATTTTTTCCAACACACTGAGACAGGAAGAGATATTAATGAAGGAGGCCATATGCTGCACACATGGTACCCACTCAAAGCTTTAACATGTAAACAGCATCCAGTTATCTAACCTATTCTTGCCTAGAGTTACTGAAGAAGACTGTAAGTACCATGAAATATTTTTTCTGCCATTTGCAGTATATGTTAAAGGTTACCTGGTGCAATCAAATATCTTAAATGTGAATATGATGCCATGGGAGGCAAATGGTTAGCTTAGCATAGCAATAAAATAAAATGCTACCAGTCCAGCACATAACCCACACTACCCACTGATAAAACAACAAATTATAGTTTCTACATATTTTTGTACTGATTAAACAGAATATAATAATGTATATAGTACATATATGTAACATAATATAACAGACATAATATGTAAACTCTATAGGTACTGTTTGGTCAATTTTATGCCCTTAAAATAAGGGCATAAAAAGTCATGGCATACATCTTCTTACTTCTATGTCAGAGAAAACATTTCACAAAAAACAATGAACTTTATTTTTTTAAATATAAGCAGACGATCAGATTAGCTTAAAACAACCCTTCAGACGAAAGCAGGCGGATGACATAAAATCAGAAATTGCCAAACAAACTGAAAAAAACAACTGATGTTTTCGATGTGTGTGACAGTCTGTGTTTGGAAGGATTTGTGGATTGAGAGAGACCTCGCTCAAAAAAGGGGAAAAAATGAGAAAACTTCTGTCTGATTGCAGCAGGAGCTCAAGAAGGACAGTGCACATAATTATACAGTCAAACAGTTAAACCCATACAGCGGGCTGAGTCACTCACTGGAACAAAAATCTATATAAATGAAGACTTCACAGATGCAAAAGAAGGAAAAGGAAGGAGCTGATGCAGAGTTTAATCTGGAGCTGATAGCTGCGACGGCGAGGGGGAAATTTCATATGTTCAAACTGATTACAACAACAAAAAACTCATAGACTTAAAATAATGACCAATCTACAATCTGCAAAAGTTTGCTGTACAATATGATCTAGCGCTGAGCGCTTCTCATTACACTGAACATCATCCACATGAACTGGAAAATCACACTGATAACAGCTTTTTCCTCAGCACCACTAGCTGTCACACTGATGAGCGGTTTAACAGCATTACAGCTACACATGAAGAAGTTATAGATGGTGTTAATAAATGGAAAAAGAAAACCACTAACTCAAAACTTCAACTTATCACACCAAACTGGACAATTTCCTGACAGCATGAAAACAGCAAAACTCAAAACTGGTGACAAAATGCCACCTCACAAATTACAGGACTGGGTCTCTTCTCACACTCATAGAATTTATTTATATAGTGCACAACAACAGCTGCCTAAAGGCGCTTTATATTAAAAGGTTAAGACCCTACAATAATACAGAGAGACCTCAACCATCACTCAGCCCTGTATGAGTAAACTTGTTGGTGACAGTGAGAAGGAAAAACTCCCTTTTTAACAGGAAGAACCAGTGAGAGGCAGCCATTGCCGCAAGTGAAGGAAGGGTGACAGGACAAAAGACATAGAACAAAGTACTAACGGCAAAAAGAATTTAAAAAAAATTGCAGTTGGGATATTCCTTTGAACTAAAAACGATAAATCAAAAAATAAATCAAACACCATGAAAACATTCTGCAAATGTGCAGATCAAAACTGATCTTAGCAGAGTGAAGCCAGCAGCATCTTGTCTGCCATGCTAAACTTCCATGAGTTTCCCATCAAACACCAAAGGTTTATGCGGTCAATAACAAGACACCCCCAATGTAATCGAGACACACTAGATTTCAGTGGAATCAAAGTAAAGTGTGCATTGTTGTCCTGTGACAACAGCTATCTTTCATGACCACAAGGTGGCAGTAATGCTTGGAAACAGCCTTAATGAAAGGAGAGGAATCGCATTCACTTTAGTTTTAATTGGTGTTTATTTTCAGATTTCATTAAGCAACTGCTAATCACTGCTCACCTTCTTTGTCCTGACAGAAGGCCACTGATCCAAGTGGCCTGCAGTATGTGAGGCCACATATATGATTTTGTACCTTCTGCTCTAAAAAACTAATATGCACATCAGCATACATACAAACCAGTCCCTTGAACAGCTGGTGCGTTACATGTGCTGTACACAAAGTATAAGAGACAAAGCTTTAAGCCTCCTCTGCTCTGTCCTACCTCTGAATCCTCTTTTTTGTCTTTGCTTTCCTTCTCTCACATAAGATGAAACAACCACAAACACATCCAGAGTGCCCTGCAGTTCCACAGATGATCTTATATCACCCTGCACATCACTCAAACTGCGCCCTGCTAGTGCTCTGCACTGTGAAACATCAGACAATAAATTTAACAAATATATTTATAAACATTGTATTTTCAAGTTATAGTATAAAGGGTGAAGTTGAGACAACGGCTTCTGTTTCATGACGAGTCTTTGCCATTAAACGACACCGAGCTGTCCTCGTCTCTCTCCATCCCACTCTGCTGTTCTTACATTTATTCCCCTTTCTTCTTCCCTCCCTCTCTCGCTCTCTGTCTCTCATTAGCTGTGCGTGTGTGTGTGTGTGCGTTTGTGTGTGTGTGTGTGCGTGTGTGTGTTTGTGCGCGTGTGTGTGTGTGACAGTAGTCATTTCAGAGTAAGACTGGCTGAAGCCCTTGCAGCAGTCAACCTCTTTGATGTTGAGCCCTGCTGAATTAGGCCATCACCCAGCGGTGCTCTCCTGCCTGCCTGCCTGGCTGCACACACACACTCTAGTCACAAACACAAACAAGGTATGCTTCAAAGTACACACATACAAATCAAAACAAATACACGCTGGAGGGAAGCGTGCACATGCCAAACAGACATTATTTGCTATAGCTGCTCACAAAGGTATAGGACACACACACACACAGGTCCACATACATTTCATCACTTTCACAGTTTTCGCCTCTACACACTGTGAATTACATTCATGTATGGTAAAGTCCTCATTTTCTCATCTGCTTCCATTTAATAAACATAAATTTGAATTCTTATCAGCGCTTTTCCTCCGAGGCCTCCATACTACAGTACATCAAAAACCGCGCGCAGCCTCGTGAACACACATGCAGAGGAAATGTGGGACATTCAGAGAGAATTTATTCACGAATACAAACTGCAGGAAATAATTTGTTCCTTTTCAATCTCTCTCACACTTTTTTTTGCGGCGGTATGAATCGTATCGCGACGGCTGAGGGGTAACATTTCGTAAATCATTAATGAAAACAGGCTAGAGACCTGATATTTCATAAATGTGAAAATGAAAGGATAGCAGAAATACTTTTGTTTGAAAAAAGGTGAATAAAGAGGGATGATGCAAACACAGGACACTTACAGAAGCAGACAGGTTACAGAGAGAGAAGGGGAAAACCCCTCAAAAGCAACTCAGTTTAAAAGTGTGTCAAGTGGAACCCAGGAACTGGATGGAGCAAGTGATGTCCAAAAAATATTTCAAAAATACAGTGACTGAGAAAAAACAAGAAATATGCCCCAGGGCCACATAACCTAACAGAAGGAACACAAACAAACACCAAGAGAAAGGGAGGACATGGGGGTTGCAGATGAATTGTCAAAAAAAAGAAAATCCTCCTGTGACTTCTCCTAAAAACTCTCTCTTTACCTCAGTGGAAAAACATAAACTCAAAGAAACATGTGAAGGAGGATCCGTAAGGAGTTACATGCTCAGAGAACCGAGCTGCACTACATGTTGACAACATGTTTGATCAAATCAAACAGCTGATGAAATCAATTCAATCAACATGCTGTGCATATTACAGGGTAGAAAATTTTTTAAAAACAACTGAAAAAAATACGAACCATGTAATTATAGGACAAAAGAGACCATAGAGACCAGTTGGCGATTGCCTGGTAACCACCAATTATTGGAAAAAATAACAGGTATTCGAGCTCTGAAGGTGTCGCAGTTTTTCGAGTTTCACTGCCTCTCTGTGGTTTGTTAGTGGGTGTTAGTGGACAACTACTCACAACAAGGATTTGGGAGCAACAACCTCTGTGAATGGTTTCACCTAGTTAACAACTCAGGAAATACATATTTTTCCCTCACAACGCGAGAAATCTCTTTGGGCAGCAAGTTCTGCAACTGAGGGTGGAAACTATATCAAAATGATAGCAGCTAGCTAGCTAGTTTTTGCTATGTCACATGAGTATTTTAGCACCTAAAGTCTAGTTAGCCACTAGAACATTTGCTATATTTTAGCATGCTACAACAACAGCTATGACCAAGTGTCCAAAGTATGTGGTACAGCCTGTCTGTGGGCTACTCTTGTTTGTGCTGTTGTTTGTGTATCGGCCATGAAAAGTGTGCACTGCAGCCACTGACTGTACTTTTCATGCTGCCTGTTACTCCCTCCCCTTTTTGCCAGCCAATCAGCATTACCCACAAACTTACCCACAGCTGAGCTACCTGCCATTAGCTTGTTTAAGGGCTGCACAATAGCATGAACAGGCACAACAAGAGTAGCATAAAACAAGCATTAGATACTTTTCTTTGTTTGTTTGTTTTTTGTCTTTTTTAATCTGCTGCTTCCTGTGTGCTATGTAAATGTCAAAAACCTTGATTTCCAAGGTTGGGTTTTAAATAATTAGTGATTGTCAGACTGAAAATGATGTTCACCCTTCTGCAACTGCCCCCTCATATTTTTTCTTCTTGTTCAATTAACCAGTTTAACTCCTGCTTTTAGTAAGGTATTAATCATCTGTGACTGATGCAAAATTAATTAACAATTATTCTAAAGGCCAACAATGAAGCAATGCTTAAAATGAGGACACAGCTAATCCAAAGTGAGTTAAGCTACAATGTTAGATTCGCTTTAATCATTTTAACAGGGCTAATAATGTTTATTTATAGACCATTTCTCTAAACCGTTTTATTACAAGCAGATTTTTACTATAGCAGTGTGACACGGTTTGGCTTTGGCTTTTAACATATTGTTAAAGTTATGACATAAAACTGAAGGCGTAATAGAAAAGGTGTGGCACTGTGGACAATATGGACTCGGCTTTTACAGCCTTTAAAAGGCTCCGCTGCTTTCTTTTTTGCTCACTATTACGTATTACTTTTCTTCACTGTTTCTTTTGTTGATAAATGGGCAAGAGACCAAAAAAAAGAAAGGAAACAAATCCACTGCATTGCACGGATGCACATACACTGATTTCTATGGCTTTTGTTGCTCCATGCTTGCTTGATGTTTAGTTGTTGTTGAAAAATTGTATAAACTCTGTATATGGTTAATAATCTAATGGTTAAGCAATGGCAATGCTCCTGAAGTTCTTTTTGAAATGTCATTTGTAATGTGTGACATGTTGTTTTTGTGCCCTTCCTTATCACTGAAGGGCAAATGGCTTTTTACTCCAGTCAGGTCAGCAGCTATTTACTATCTCTAAGGACGCACATGTTCATAAATCTCGCTCTAAATATAAACACATGCATCAAAAACTATTTGAGAATAATAACACTAACGCTAAGCTAAACTTGTCTTACCCATCCTGCATTTCGTCCTCTGTCCTGTGCCTCAGCATATTACCATGTCTGTCATAACGTTGCTGAAGGAGGATGCTAAAAACTCACTGAGCAGAAAAAGGTCAAAAGTAGTATGCGCACTGTTACATGTTATGCTGGAGTAAAACAACAAAATCTTTCAAAAATAAACCTCTTTGTCTCACTCTCTAACTCTCTTTCTGGTGGCCGGGAACAGCCCTGTGGTCAAACTGGAGAGTGGCCAGGGATCTTTCCATCAATTAGCTGTGTCTGCCTTCAACTCCCTGTCTTTCTGTCTGACCCTCTCATTATTTCCACTGTTGTTGGTTCACAAAAGGAGTGCTTGAGAACAAGGGATCCAAATGTAGGGCACTTAAAGAGCAGGAGCAATTGCTTTGAATGTTGTGCAATCGTTCGCAATTCCTGCATAAATTAAATAACTAAAGCAATTTTAAGTGTAGGTGGGTTTTTGTTTATTGGTTGATTGATGGATGTGTTCCTTTTAACTCTAGGTAGGCGAATGAGTGATGAGAGAGGCGGCATACATGGTTCACACAAGATATTTTACATACACACACAGCTATACAACGCATACACACGACTGGGCTTCCCTGCACTCTGTGCTACACAGCGTGTCATTACTGCATATCAATTACAAGGGGAAGTGAAGATCTATTTCTAATTCAATCAGTCAGCGCTGGTGTCACATCCCTCGCTCTCTGGTTTCTCTCCCTGCGTCTCCCGCGCTCTCCGCCTCGCTCTCCTGTTTCCCCCTCGCTTGATTCCCATCGATGCATTTCAGCTATTGTGGGGCTGGTGGATCCAGGAGTCAGGTGTGTGTGTGCGTCATCCTCTTCAGGAAACAGTTTTAGCTAAGTTTTGTACTTCTGGAAAGATGACACTTTCAGAGAAGGGAGGTAATCCTGGCCTGACCTTGTTTCTCAGGAAGGCTTGCAGAGTCTTTGAGATGCTGTGTTGTTATTGTCAAAGATGAGTGCAGTTGCTTTTATGTTGTTTTGAAAAATGTATTCCATTGATTCCAATGATTAATTGCAGAAACAGGTACCTTTGGTGACTAGAGTTGGGATTCTGTCACCCATTTTCCTCTAAGATTATTTTTTAATAACAAAAAAATGTCATTTTTAAAAACCCAGGATAACTCGTGAACAGGAGGAATTAATGACAAAGACCTGATAAAGAATGAATAGTCGCAGAGTGAACACTGGAGAGATCACACAAGGTACAGGTGGATTCAATCAGACACTAACACAGAAAGTAAAATCATCAAAAACCACATGAGAAACTAACCTTCAACATAAAACAAGAAGTCAATTTTCTACCTTTAAATTCAGACTTATTCAGGTTATTGCACGTTGCCCTAAAATCATCAGAAACATGATATCGAACCAATATTTACCCTGGATGGCATTAGCTTGACCTCCAGTAAAACTGTGAGAAATGACCAGAATATGTCCCTCAACGTGCACATATCATGGACTACATCCTTTCATCTGTGTAGTGTCACTTAAATCACAAATAGACTCTCAGAGTGATGCCAAATTACTAGTTTGTGCCTTTCTTACTTACAAGCTGAAGTATTGTAATTTCTTGTTATCAGCCATTTCTAAAAGCTCCCTGAGAAGTTAATCTAAAATGCTGCAGCAAGAGTAGAAGAGGGACCCCGGAGATCATATTTCTCTCATCTTAGCTTCTCTTTAGTGGTTTCCTGCTAAATCCAGAATTGAATTTAAAAATCCTTCTCATATATGAGGTCTTGAATAATCAGGTGCCAACATATCTTAAAGACCTAATAGTATCGTATTACCCTAACAGAGCACTCCGATTGGAGGTTTAATTGTGGTTCGTCCTGTGGAACCAGGTTAATTTGGGGGATAGAAACCATGTCTAGTTTTAAGATTAGAATCAAGACGTTTTATTTTTTTAAAAATGTTTATAGTTAGAGCAAGATCAGGTGATGCTAAACCATGTCTTAATTATGCTGGTGATCATTTCTCTTCCACTTCCCTATTTGCACTCCAATAATGCAAAGAGGGGGTAAGACGAATGGTTTATACTACAGTGGCCTAGAGACTAAAACACGTGATTTTAGTGGAAGTCAATGAGACACTTCTGGCCATGAAGGTGTCAGGAGGGAGTATCTGTTATCAGATTTTGCTGATATTTGACATGTCCAAGACTCAGCGATGCCCCATCCCCCGACTATTTATAATATGGGAAATAATTTTTTCTTTTTTGTTTTGTTTTTTTAAATAATGAATAATTAAACTTGTATTTAAAGAGTTAAAATCCTGAATGTTTTGATCACTTTATAAGGGCTCAAGCTGATTAAGTGAAAAAAGGGGGAAAAAGATTTTTTTATGGCAGATTTTTTGTGTGTACATTTTGGTCCACCAAGGTGTCGAAAGGGTAAAAATTTGAAGCGGGCATAAGGGTTAAATAAAAATATACATGACCATTCAATCGTCATAATAAAATACCAAAACTAAATAAGATGGAGGTTGTGGTTGGGTGATGAGTGCCTCAGCTGAGTAGCTGTCAAGTTACAGTTGAATGCTTAGCTGTACGCCTGCAGGACTGTGAGCGGGCATTTTCAGTTAGCCGATAGCGATGCAGCTGTGAATGTGCAAGTTCATCCGACTTTCAGCGCTGTAAACAAATCTGTCAACTTTTCTGCAAGGTGTGTTTGTGTAATTCAGCTTGAGTTTTGAGTGCTCAATTTCCTCGTCAGCTGTCCTTGTTTTCACTCAAACAGAGGCCTATGGTAAGTGGTGTTTTCTCGTGTCCTTGTTGACCTGCAGATGTAAAAATAACAAAAAATTTAATTAAATTAAAAAACAGCTTTTTGAATATATTTGTTATTTTGATTAGGAAATGGACATTTTGTAATGTGGCCTGAAAGAAGTGCACAAATCACGCCCGCAGCTAATTCGTTCTTGCATTCCTGACTAAAGAGCTTAAAGAGCTTTTGCATCACTTTCTGGAAATGGAAACATAAAAAACATTTAAAAATCATCCCCATCCATTCATAAAAAAAATGTCAGCCAAATAAGGCCAGAGTTATAGAGAGGAGAGCTGCTTTTCTCTCTTTGTATGGTTTAATGCGCTTATTCCTCCTGAAAATATTCTCTCAATTAGCATTTTCTTTGATCAACTTTTAGATATTTGTTTGATATTTGCTTCTCTCTCTCTGTCTTTCATAGATCACAACCATTTAAACAATGCAGCTTTATCTCCTCTGGGTCCAGCCATGGCTTTGTCTCACCCTCACAACAACCTGGGAATTGGCTTTAACAAGTATGCCTCACTCAAGGCTGTGGGTGAGTAACACATACTAAACCTGACTACATGCATACATGTTTACAGCTGTATGTTTGCATGCTTACTCATGGATGCGGCTGCTGGTGTGCACATAACAAGTCACTTGCAGAACACAGACTTACTGTACAAAGGTCAGTGAAGCCAAATGTGTACGGTAGTAGAAAATGATGGGTTTTTTGTATGAGTCTGACTCTTATCCAGACATTCTGAGTTATGAATCATGTTTGAGTGCTGTGGTAGAGTCTAGATTTACCCTGTTACACCAGATTACAGCAGCTGTGATGTAAATATTATGACCATATGAGCCCACCACCATGATTTAAATAATCACCCATTCTCAAATATTGTTCTACCAGTTTGATATTACAAGGATCTAATGTTGGAAAAATACTGCAGGCACTTACACAAGAGAAGAAAATTGCCTAAAAAACAAATGAAAAAAATTACCACAATATCCTCACCACCATGATGCATAAATCAGAGCTGCAACAGAAATTGAAGAAGCTACTTTCTTCTATTGAGTTTTTGAGGAAAACAATGTTAGCAAGGCTCTTTCATGCACCGTAGCACCATCCAGCTTAAACTTTCATTTTGGTCTCTGCAGCTAAATATTAGACACATTATACCGAGAAGCTGTCACTGGCGAGCAGGAGATTAGAAGCAAGGTGCACAGATGCGCACACAAGGCTGATAGCAAAGCTTGGGTTGGTTTGCGCTGTCATCAATAATACACACATAACACACATAACTTGTCCAAATATACAGCAAAAACCAGTGGAAAACCATCAATATGCATGCTGGATTTACAGAGACAAAACATAAAAGTCAGTTAAATTAAAGAAGAACGTACTGTGTGCAACGGGTGAGTTCAACCAGTATAATACTGGCAGGTCCTTCCTGGAAATATTGATTATAACTCAGCAGTGTGAGACTGGTAAAACCAGTAATGATGATGTACTTTTACTTGTAGTGGAATGGTAACTCAGCTGGTTCACATTATAAAACCAAAGCTGTAACATACGCGTGCACACACGACAGAGACTGGCTGAGTGACAGTAGAGTCTGGCCAGCAGCAGGGTGAAGCGTCTAGTTCACGCCTCAAGCTTGCCCTGTGAAAATACATGAATAAACCAACATATCGCACACTCGTACACACGCAGGATGTTGTTCATCCAAATGCAAATGCACACTTGAGGGAGGGAAGTGTAAACGTGTAGATGCAAACAGGGACACGCACACAAAAGCGCACACACGCACCTTCTTCGTGTGATTACTTCAGACAGATAAGGACACTGTGACAAAGATGAGGAACAGCAGCTTGGCACATGTGCATGCATTGTTTATTGACATGTAAACGCAGATGTTATTGCAGTAGTTAATGTGTGGATTAAAGTAACTAAACAATGTGGCAACGGATTGACTGGTATCATTATGCAACTTTTCAGTGTTTAGGAAATCCAAATAAATGAATGAAATGATTTTGCCATCACTGGCAGCAGATTTGAACTGATTATTAAGTATAAAACATTTGGAATAATGCTATGGTGTAGGACTTGGATCGGCTGGTGGGATGATCTACTGTGATTGGTTGTTGTGTTGTTTAGCTGCATACACTGGGAGTGATTTGAATTGATGTAATAGCCAAAAATTGTAGAAAGTGGTATTTGGGGACTTCATACATATGCATATACACAGACAGTAGTTGTCTATAATAATGTGCCTGTTGGTAAGGCTAAAATAAGACACCTCACTCCAAACTCTCATATATAATTCAGTCAGTTCATTCAACAGCACTTTCAGGAGCTAAAATGTTGCTTTGAACAAGAGAGAAATATTTACTTTACTTTACTTAATATTGCAAGATTTCTAATTGCAGCCATCAAAACATGTAAGTGATTCCTTGCAGCAGAGCCCACGTGGTGCTGACTACTGTTTTCAAGAATGAAGAAAAAGTTGATCGTTTATATTAAACACATAGAATTAGGACACTAAGCTCGCAAAAACTGAGGCCAGCAAAATGTGGTGTGACTGTGGAAAATGACTGAAGAGAAAAAGAGCAAGAATGAGACAATCTCATCTCATTATTCTGCTCAGTGACTGGGAGACAAAGGCCGACTGCAGCAGCAGCAATCCCCTATCCACAATGAGCGTCAGCCACATTTCCCTGAAAAATACTTCAAAGTATCACATCCTTCACAGACGGAGGTGCAATAACCTCCTCTTTCACTCGATGTCTAGGTATTGAGTTAAGACTGTTTGATGACCCATAGGCTCTTCTCTGTTTTGTAACTGCTTTATTTCTGTCTCTCTCTCACACACACACAGTTTTAGAGTGCTCTGCTTTTTGTCATCAGCGATGCTGATCATCCACGCTCTTTAACTACCGTATGTACCTAAAAGCTTACACAACACCAGAACAACCTACGACCCCTGGCAATGCCCTGTATATCTTCTCCAAAAGCCCTGTGAGCACATCTGCTTTAAAAAGAAATCTGTTTCTGTGACAACATTCATGTGAGACATGAAAACTGTGTGTGTGAAAGACTTGCATATGTTATAACGCTTTCATCATGACATTGTGTCAGAACATTTCGAGCAATTTGTTTCTTTTCAATTCATTCCTCCACAATCACTGGATGTGGCGCATAATTTGGGAATGAATAATTTGACAAATATGGAAATGTGATTTTTTGTTTTCTTGCCAACAATCTAATGAGATCCACGTCTTTCAGACATTTCAGCAGATTGTGTTTTATTCGGACAAAGCCAGGCTAGCTGTTTCCTCCTTATTTCATTCTTCACACTGCACAAAAAACAATCCTATCAGCTTGTGCTGTTTCACTTTCAGAAGCTTGTTCTCTTAGAGTTCTCTATTTCTTTTCATTTCTTTAAGTAGTCTTCAGGAATAGTTCTCCAGACTTCTTGAAGGACTTTCAAAGCTCTTCTTTGGATTTTGGCTCCTTTTTATTCTGTTCTCTTCAAAATGATCCCACACTGCTTCAATGATGTTGAGGTCCGGGCTCTGGGGAGGCCAATCCATGACTGACAGTGTAACATTGTGTGTTTTTCTATCCAGGTATGCTTTTACTGCATTGGCAGTGTGTTTGGGATCATTGCTGAAAAGTTAAGCCTACGCAAATCAGAAGCTTTCCAGATGGTATTGCATAGTGGATCAAAATCTGCTTTTCTGTGTTTACACGTTCTGTCGCCCCAACATGACTGCCTGAGATGCAGCCCCAAACCACGACAGAGCCTCCCCCGTGTTTTATTTATGGCTCTAGACACTCGCTCGCTGCCTCTTTCCTGACCTCCTCTGTATGTACTGACAAGATTTGAACCAAAAATTTCAAATTTAGATTCGTCACCCCGTCAGACCTGTTACCACTGATCTTCTGACCACTGACAGTTCGAGTGTAATTTGGCATACCTCAGCTTTTCTCTGTTTTCCTTCCTTAAGGATCGCTCCTTGACAGCCACACGTCCACTGAGATCATTTTTGATGAGGCTACAGTGAACAGTAAACTCCATCTCTCAGGTCTGGTGTCAGGTCTTTGCTCATTTCCTAAGCACATGACTTTTAAATCCATCTGCTGTAGATACCTTTTTTTAAGACTTGCAACTATTTATTTTGTCCTCCACTGGTCCAATTTTCTCAGTTGTTTTAAGGCCAAGATCTGCCAAGTTTTGCCTATAGCTGTGTGGGTATCATCTTGTTGATATATAGATACTTATTTATGCCTGTCTGTTGTCTTTGGTGTTTTTCATAGATACAACCAAAGAAATGGGAACTATAGCCTGTTGCTGCTAGTGACAAAGTGGCTTGAGATACAAGCTCGAGACTTTTGCACAGTGCTATGCAGTAAATGTACTCAGACCAATCATCTTTTCACACATGCTTATCACTTCTCTTACTGTGCAATAAACAAGTCAGTGGGTCCAGAAATCCTTCCTGTGTGGGCAAAGTCATAGCTAGGACACCCAACAATTTGGACAGGACAGCTGACCATCAGTCAGGTGAAACAGCATGTATCTGAACTAAGCTTTGAAATCTTTATTAACACACTTGGACTTCCTGCAGCAGGTAAAACCTCACTTCTGCTTTTTAAAATTTATCCTGCAAAGCAAGACACAAAAGGTGATGTTAAAAAAAGGGAAAAAATTTAGATTTTAAAATTTGTGTGTAAGAATGAAACATGTCAAAGAGGTCAGGAAACTCTATGACGTCAAACCGTTGCCAGGTGTAGCAGCAGGACTGAGGATCAAGCAGCTCTGATAACTTAATTAAAGTACTGGAGGAAGTAGGGGTGGACTGGCAGGGAGAGCACGGGACAAAGATGCTAAAGGTGAGAGAGGGAGAACGTGATTGGACAGAAACCAGATGAACATGTAGAGGAGACGCTCAGAATCGAGTGTGAAGGCAAGGATTTTTTATAAACAATTACAAACCTATGTGTGACTGACAGAGTTAAATCCAAGTCAGTGACCAGTGAGCGTCAGGTTTACAGCAAGAAAAAAAAAACACAAGACAGAAGGTGGAGGGATTTTCTCAAAGAGGCTGTGAAGGAGTGTTTGCCAAACCACTCGGTCTCCAAACTGCGGGCCAAGACTGCCTGAAGTTTTTAATTACATTTTAACAATCCTGCAGTTTTAAAGGGGAGTACAGACAAAATGCTGTCAATCTGAATTTTGTTTTGATATGCAAGTTACAACACTTGTATAAACTGGAATGAATTTATTATCCAGTGAATGCAGAATTAGGGTGGAAACAGGAAAATCTGCTTTCTGAGAAGAACAGCATAAGATTACAATTTGGATTTTTTTTCTCTTTGTGGTTGTTGAAACTTTCAGTATATGCTTCAGGACACATAATGTAAATAATAATGAAAAAAAGGTGTTGTGAATTTTTAGACACGTGAACTGGAGGGATCTCAAAGTCTGGCTTTGAAGATGAATCAGCTCCTCTGGTTTAGCTTTTTTTTTTTTTTTTTTTACGTTTTGCACTTCATGATGCAATTTCTCTACATGCAGCGATTAGTGAACAACCTGTAGAGACTAATGAGGAAAAGCATAGCAATCTAGTTTTAACATTTCCTTCAGCAATGTTTCTATAAAGGGGAAACCTTCTGATTCAAAACAAATGGAACGTCTGAGCTATGATGTTCTGCAGGGGGGATTTTCTTCTTTCTTGTAGCTTATTCAGTTTTACCACCTCAGCTCTGCCGGACTTTCCTGGTGTTAAATAATTAAAAGCTGAATACTCCTAAGGAAAGTATTGCTTAAAATCTACAGAACACTGCTTTGGAGAGCCAGAAGTTACCAATTCTGTCAGTGAACTGAAATGTAACTTACATGGTGAAAAGGGACAAGCATGATATTTCCATTTGATGTCATGTTATTAAAAAATAAATAAATAAATAAATAAATATATATATATATATATATATATATATATATATATATATATATATAAAACACCCAGCACGCCCCTGCGGGCGGTTTATCCTTCAAGCTCGGGTCCTCTACCAGAGGCCTGGGAGCTTGAGGGTCCTGCGCAGTATCTTAGCTGTTCCCAGGACTGCACTCTTCTGGACAGAGATCTCCGATGTTGTTCCCGGGATCTGCTGGAGCCGCTCGCCTAGCTTGGGAGTCACCGCACCTAGTGCTCCGATTACCACGGGGACCACCGTTACCTTCACCCTCCACATCCTCTCGAGCTCTTCTCTGAGCCCTTGGTATTTCTCCAGCTTCTCGTGTTCCTTCTTCCTGATATTGCTGTCATTCGGAACCGCTACATCGATCACTACGGCCGTCTTCTTCTGTTTGTCTACCACCACTATGTCCGGTTGGTTAGCCACCACCATTTTGTCCGTCTGTATCTGGAAGTCCCACAGGATCTTAGCTCGGTCATTCTCCACCACCCTTGGGGGCATCTCCCATTTTGACCTCGGGACTTCCAGGTTATACTCGGCACAGATGTTCCTGTACACTATGCCGGCCACTTGGTTATGGCGTTCCATGTATGCCTTGCCTGCTAGCATCTTGCACCCTGCTGTTATGTGCTGGATTGTCTCTGGGGCATCTTTACACAGCCTGCACCTGGGGTCTTGCCTGGTGTGATAGACCCCAGCCTCTATGGATCTTGTGCTCAGAGCTTGTTCTTGTGCTGCCATGATTAGTGCCTCTGTGCTGTCTTTCAGTCCAGCTTTGTCCAGCCACTGGTAGGATTTCTGGATATCAGCCACCTCCTCTATCTGCCGGTGGTACATACCGTGCAGGGGCCTGTCCTTCCATGATGGTTCCTCGTCTCCCTCCTCTTTCTTGGGTTTCTGCTGCCTGAGGTATTCACTGAGTACTCGGTCAGTTGGGGCCATCTTCCCAATGTATTCTTGGATGTTCGTTGTCTCATCCTGGACTGTGGTGCTGACACTCACCAGTCCCCGGCCCCCTTCCTTCCGCTTAGCGTACAGCCTCAGGGTGCTGGATTTGGGGTGAAACCCTCCATGCATGGTAAGGAGCTTTCTTGTCTTTATGTCAGTGGTTTCTATCTCCTCCTTTGGCCAGCCTATTACCCCAGCAGGGTACCTGATCACGGGCAGGGCGTATGTGTTGATGGCCCGGATCTTGTTCTTACCATTCAGCTGACTCCTCAGGACTTGCCTGACCCTCTGCAGGTACTTGGTGGTTGCAGCTTTTCTAGCGGCCTCTTCATGGTTCCCATTCACCTGCGGGATCCCCAAGTACTTGTAACTGTCCTGTATATATATATATATATATATATATATATATATATATATATATATATATATATATATATATATATATATATATATATAAATATGAGATTTTAAGTAGTTAATTTAATGCAATGCAACTCATCAAACCATGAAGTGGATTGGCTAGAGCACCAGAAGTCCGCAGGCTCTACTGTCCATAAGCAAATAATAGGAAACTGGGACTACAGAATTTTTGTTCTTGCTGTAACACTTAGATGGGCAGAAACATGAAACCACGAATCCATCCAGCCATCTGTCAACAGTTCAGGGTGGTGGTGGTTTAATGGTGAAGGGGGATATTTTCTTGGCACGCTTTGGGCCTCTTAATACTAACTGAACTTGTGTAAATGCCACAGACTACCTGAGCTTTGTTGCTGACCGTGTCCATCCCTTTATGTTGACAGCAGAGGTAGGCAGTAACGCGTTACTTGTAAAGCGTTACTGTAATCCAATTACTTTTTCAAGTAACGAGTAAAGTAAGGGATTACTATTGCAAAAACGGTAATTAGATTACCATTACTTTCCCGTAGGAACGCTGCGTTACTGCGTTACTAAAACCGTGATTTTTTGCGAGAATGTCTCATGATAGTGACGTAAGTGAGTGCGACGTTCGTGACAACAGCTGTGTGCAGATCAACAGTGGATCATATATCGAGTGCGGGAGAGAGTATGAGCGTGCAGCGTTTAAAGCGTGGAAGTACTGACCTTACTTTGTAAGTAACATTAGCGTCCATTGTGCATGGGAAGAAAACTTCTTTTTACAGCGAAAAAACCCTTCCAAGCAAGCACCGAGTGCGCTATGACGTAATGGGAAATTCACAGAGAAACTCGCAGATTCTTCCACTGCCCGCTGCGACACACCTACACCAGGGTAAACCTCCGCCTACCCCACTCCTGCTTTACAGGTGAAAATAGAGCAAAAGGACCGCTAGTCTTTGACTTTATTTATTTTCTGCTGTGTGTTACTTGCATCTAGTGAATGTAAACACACAAAAAAATATTTTTTATGTGCTGGAATGTGCAGAAAATAGGTTTAAATATTAAACAAATTTCTTCCAGTCAGAGAATGTTGCATATAATTAAATTTTTGCTTGATGCATAAAGTTAAAAGATTAAAACTAATAAAACAAGTTTTAAAAAGAGACTTTTCCACTGGATTACATTTTGTATGATGGATTATGCAGAAAAAGTAGAATTGGGCTGAAAGATCGATCGCTTTATCACCTATTCAGGTTGTAAATCGTGTTTTTAAAAAGTAACTAAGTAAGTAAGTAATTAATTACTTTTGAAAATAAGTAATCAGTAAAGTAATGGGATTACTTTTGGGGGGTAGTAATCAGTAATTAGTTACTGATTTCTTTTTTCAAGTAACTTGACCAACACTGGTTGACAGTGTACCCATCTTCTTCCAGCAGGATAGCACACCATGTCACAAAGTTCAAATAATCTCAAACTGTTTTCTTGAACATGACACTGAGTTTTCTGTACTCAAATGGCCTCCACAGTCACCAGATCTCACTCCAATAAAGCATCTTTGGGATGTGTTGGGAATGAAGATTAACGTCATGGATGTGCAGCCGACAAATCTCCAGAGAAATGTCACCCCAAAATGAAACTGTGGCATTTTTCAGTACACTTGTATTATTATTTATCCAGGTAGATTAATTTGGTGTGAGTTGCCTAATTTTGCAGTTACCTACCATATCTGCTCTTTTTCTGTGTAACTGGTCTAATTGGCACTTGCTTTGTAGTGCTTGGAGCGTTTACTCCACAGGTAAGCTTATAAACTTAGCAGCATTGTAATATGATATCACAACCCTCACAAACCTTGTGGTGAGAAGTTTCATCTAGAAACTTTCATGTCTCTTTTAGCCTCCAACACTTGCCAGCCACACCACACAATAATTATCTGAATACTCCATCTGACTTTGACAAGGGGTTTGTGCTACAGGTAGCAAAACACCCCCATCCTAAACCTCACCTTGTGTAAAAATGCTCACAATAACATTTCTAGGTTTAGGTTTTAGATAAGTTTGGTTGGTTTGTTGGTTGGTTGATTGTGTTATGGGGTCATCTCTACTGGATAAAGACAGGGCTGCAGAGTTGTTTTTTATGTATATTAAAATATTTTTTGTATTTAGTAACAACAAGCAAACACAATTGAGTTCTATTACATCAGAGAGAAGACATCTCTAAAGCTTGTATCTCCAAAAACTAGGCAAAGTTCTCTATATTCATGAATAGAAACACAAGCTAGAGGAAAACTAGATGTATCTGATGTTAGAGTGAAATATCCCTTTATTTTGGCATATGTGCTTAGTGGGGTTCTTTTAAAATGAGCTTTAAAATTATGAATTGCATAGTGGAAATATGTGTGTGGGTCTAGAAATAACTGGATCTTGGATCTTTCCTTCCCACAATGTCAATATGTTAATAAGCCCTTTATAAAGCAGAAATAACTGTGTAAACATAATGAAATGACATTGAAATAGACCACACAAAAATGCAGCACATTGTCAAACTGAAATCATTTGGAGGCTCCAATTTATGCAGTTATAATGCAGTGGCCCAGATTGGGCCCGTGGGCATCACTTCAAGCTGCCACTGGATAGAGAGCAAAAGCTTATGTTGTTGAAGAGTGTGGAATAAATGAAACAGAGAGCGGGAAACAAGCGGATGAGAAAGAGAGAGCAGATGGAGAGTGTGTGGAACGGACAAGATGGTGGGTAATACTGCCACAGAGGACCCTGCTGTCAGGTGCTTCTTCTGGCAACATGTGTGGAAACACTCAAATGGACAGTAACAGCAGTTGTTGTGAGAAGCAAGGGTGTGTTTAATTCATTGTGTCTCAGTATTTTCCCCTTTGTGTGCAACATTTGAATCAGTGTATCTGTCAAATTCTGCTAGCCTCATGCTGAAGTGTTTTATACCAAGGGCAGGGATACTGTGATTATAATCAACAATCAAGAAATTGATTATTTAAGGAGACGTGTCATTTTCAAAATCTACAATCAAGAGACGCCCTCGTGAATGTAAATACAGAGGGTTTATAACTGGTTACATTCAAGCAGGAAGGCAAGGTTAGACTTTACCAAAAAAACAAACCATCTAAAAGAGCCTGCATAGTCCTAGAATAATTTTCTTTGGACAGGCGAAACCAAAATGAATGATGAGTAGGGAAAAGTCTGGATAAGGAGAGAAATGGCTAATTATCCAATCACATCATCTGTCTAGCATGGTGGAGGTAGTGTTATGGCATGGGTATGTAAGGCTGCCAGTGGAACTGTGTCACCAGCGTTTATTGAAGATATGACTGCTGATAGAAGCACCAGAAGTTTCGTCAAAGGGCGTGGCCATGGCACCAGATTAAATTTTGGTCATTTTGGTAAATTTTTTTACTTGTTCTTATTACCACATACATGGTCCGATCTGGACCACACATCTCTTTAACTGCAATATTTGACAATGGCCACAGTGCCACCTAGTGGGAACAGGAAATGTCATGTTTCAAGGCGGATGGTCACAACATCAGCCCAAACCAGTACTCCACCTCCACCTTGCTGGCGTCTGAGTTGGACTGGAGCTCTCTGCCCTTTACCAATCCAGCCACGGGCCCATCCATCTGGCCCATCAAGACTCACTCTCATTTCATCAGTCCATAAAACCTTAGAAAAACCAGTCTTGAGATATTTCTTGGCCCAGTCTTGACGTTTCAGCTTGTGTGTCTTGTTCAGTGGTGGTCGTCTTTCAGCCTTTCTTACCTTGGCCATGTCTCTGAGTATTGCACACCTTGTGCTTTTGGGCACTCCAGTGATGTTGCAGCTCTGAAATATGGCCAAACTGGTGGCAAGTGGCATCTTGGCAGCTGCACGCTTGACTTTTCTCAGTTCATGGGCAGTTATTTTGTGCCTTGGTTTTTCCACATGCTTCTTGCGACCCTGTTGACTATTTTGAATGAAACGCTTGATTGTTCGATGATCACGCTTCAGAAGCTTTGCAATTTTGAGACTGCTGCATCCCTCTGCAAGATATCTCACTATTTTTGACTTTTCTGCTTTATTTTCTTTTTCTAATCTTGAAATGGTGGTCCCCATCACCACATGTTCATCTTCTACATTTGAAATGCGTTTCTCCGTTTGCTCTACTCTCCCCACACAGTCAGATAATTTTTTCTGCATTTCGTTCATGACTGCCACAACCTCATCTGCCTTGCTGGAAAACTTGGCCACAGCGCCCTCCAGCTTGTCCCAAAGTGCAGTTTGCGCGTTTGCAAGCTTGTTTTCAATACCTGCAAACTCCTCTCGTATGGCACGCTGCAACCTCTCCTCCATGTTGCCACTATCCGCGGGGCCGTGTTCGCTCATGGTGGCTGGCTTGTTAACTGCGCAGGTCTCAGACGCGCTAGCTTCACCGCCAAACACCGATATCTTGGTTTGCGTGGTTGACTTAGTCTTCTCCTTGGTAGTTTTACCGGGTCCAGGCATCGTGGGTCTATAATGTATTTCGTTTTCGTGTTTCGGAGCGTTTTTCCTTAATTTTAAGGATTTAGCAAAGTTTCTTGCAGGAGCAGTTCAGAGCTCGACCGATCACTACGGTGACGTCATCGGAAGTCCCCATTTTTGACTTTTCTGAGCCTGTCAAGTCCTTCTTTTGACCCATTTTGCCAAAGGAAAGGACATTAATAATTATGCACACCTGATATAGGGTGTTGATGTCATTAGACCACACCCCTTCTCATTACAAAGATGCACATCACCTAATATGCTTAATTGGTAGTAGGCTTTCGAGCCTATACAGCTTGGAGTAAGACAACATGCATGAAGAGGATGATGTGGACAAAATACTCATTTGCCTAATAATTCTGCACTCCCTGTAGTGGGTATAGGACAGGGGTGTCAAGCTCTAATACGCAGTGGGCCAAAATTCAAAACTGGAACAAAGTCGCGGGCTAACATTAATATTTATTGAAAAAAAAATCTTCCTCCAGATATAAGAATGAATCTTTTCTTATGGACTCAAATAAGTTTTGCTGGAAAACTGAATATGGAACAAGCAAAGCTTAATACTAAACAATATATATACTAGCTGTATAATAGGTAATAGGTAGTAGGCCAGCTCTAATAGTAATTTGGTATGGCTTCGCGGGCCAAATGTAATTAGGCTGCGGGCCAATTTTGGCCCGCGGACCAGAGTTTGACACCTATGGTATAGGAGATGTTCAGCGAGACTGGACCGCACCAGAGAAAAAGGGCCCTCTCGTGGCTGCTTGCAGCTTTAATTAAATATGAAATTGAATACAGACAAACCAAACAGGTCCAACAAATTATTGAGCTAAGTGTGTGAATCCACACATACAGTTCACACTTGTGCATATTTGCAGACAGAGACACAGAAATGCAGATTAATCCTCATTTGTATCGTGCCAAAGTTAAATAAAAGCAGAACTCTTCTGCTAATCATTTGTTATAAATAGCCCCCAGTGCCTGTACTTTACTCATTTCTTGTTCCTGAAGTATTTTCTGTTCCTCTACAGAATTAACAGACTGAAAATGGCTGTAGTGCTGTTGGAATACTTGATGGTGCACTGAGAAATGCTAGAACCTGCTTAAATCCTTGAGCCAGCATGGAGAATTTTTCTGAGGGAGTAGATAATTTCCTGTAACTCTGTCTTCGTCGCCAACAGCTGCTGTTGAAGTACCCTAGAGTTACACAATGGACGCACAAAAGGGTTCAATAAGCAATTACAGCACTGTGATAGTGCTGGACAGCTTCCTGACATGTGTGAATGTGAGACTCGCCCTCTAGGTGTTTTTCTGGAAAGGCAAACATAAGGAAATGGTTTTAGTCATCTTGGCTAGAATATATTATTGAAATTGACAGATTTAGCTATGGAGCAGAAAAGTGGCCCTTGGCTAAACTTTTCATACAGTAAATAAATCAATAAATTTGGGGTCTGCAGCCACAAACGCCCACACACAGCCATCCACTGTCAAATTCAACAGTATAACGAGAAAAACAGATGCACAAGACTAACTTGATACAACAGGGGCTGAAAGCATGATGTTACGTCACGAGGAAATGAAATGTACATTTAAGAGAAGCTGATTTAGAGCAATGAAGTCAGAAAAGGTGAAGGGGCAAGAAAAAATAATAAAAATCATACAGCAAAATATTTTTCAAATATTTTTTTCTCTCCAGGAAAAGGGACCGATAAAATAGGGCCAAGCAAACAAGGTTGTAAGTGTCTTT
Source organism: Maylandia zebra (assembly GCF_041146795.1). Classification (NCBI taxonomy): domain Eukaryota; kingdom Metazoa; phylum Chordata; class Actinopteri; order Cichliformes; family Cichlidae; genus Maylandia; species Maylandia zebra. The sequence goes on along the minus strand of NC_135170.1, from coordinate 13,497,208 downwards.
AGGGCAGAGCATGTATGAGGGAAGTGGTGGCGGTGGTGGTGGTGTTGGGGGCGGTGGTGATGACCAAACAGCAGAGTCGAGTTCCACTCAGAGAGCTCACACTAATCTGACTCGACATGCTGAACCGGGTCTATTTTTATTCCTTACAAATCACTCCTTTTGCTCGGGACTCGCTCATGCCACTTTTTCCCCATAGTTTGTTGCTTGTATTTTTATTTGTCTCTTCTGCCTTACATCTATGGTCAGCGGGCACACAGATCAAAGAGCAAAGAGCAAATAGCAATCATACAAATGCTCACAAATTCTTTCTTTTTATTGGCTACCTGTTAATTTATCTGGAATTTGGTGACTGATAATAAAAAGATATTCTCTGACATTACAAACCATATAGCTTCTTTAAAAAAATTGCAAAAAATGAATAAATATTTGAATGCTCAAAGTATAAAAATATATGAGGTGGGTGGTGGTCTGGTGGTGGGGGTCCACATTCATATATCAAACCAAAAACAGTCTATATTTGACATTTGTTCATTGTTAGGACCACCTTTGAATCATCTATATCCACACATGAATAATCACTATATTTACTGGAAAATTATATGTTGTTACATGGGCACAGTTACATAGTGAGTGAGTCTAAAGAGAAACTTGATGACAATCAGGGTTAATTTGATCATTTCCATATGTCCATGTCTACTTTTGCACATAGTGAAGTGACTGTAATAAAGCGCCTTGTAAACAGTATAGATCAGTAATGAATGTATCAGTCTTTGATTTACTTTTGTTGCCGTTACTGATCAATTGGACAGCCTGATACAAATGTTTAGGATAGTACAACACTATCCGGTCTTTAAGTCTAACGTCATTAGCCATGTCTGGGCCCAAACTCCGCTGCAGGTCTCAAAGTCAAACAATCACTGCGACATCACTAAGAGTTGAAGAACTGTCTAAATTCTTTCATCTGTAATAAAATGTGGCTTGTCTACCAGGTGTAACAATTAAGTTTAACATCCAAGCATCATTGAAAGCAGAATTTATTAAATTTAACAGAGATAGAAGTTAGCAGGAAATTAGCTCGCTAGTTTCCACCTAAACATGATATACCATGTTCTGACTCAGGGATTTCAGAAAAATAATTAAACATACAGCTCTGCTATCAAACTTCTGACACAAATGAAGATAGAAAACTACGGGTCGCGGGGGCAGCAGCCTAAGCAACAATTAAGTTTAATATCCAGGCATCCATGAAAACAGAATTTACTAAATTTAAGTTAGCTCGCTCGTTTCCACCTAAACATGACATACCATGTTCTGACTGAGAGATTTCTTAAAATTTTAAAACATACAGCTCTGCTATCACTTCCAACATAAATGAAGACAGAAAACTAAACAGCAGTGTCGTTTTGTAGGATTACTGAAATTTGGCTAGCTGGTATGTAATGACGTGCTATGTGATCGCTAGCAACACAGCTATGTTAGCATAACATAAACACAGTGAAGCTGGAGGACAAACGCTAACTTTTTCCACTGGATAAAAGTTGGGGGTTCCCGATGGTTAGGGACAAATGCAATTGCATGGCAGGGTGCTGTAAACGGACCGAACTTCAGTCATGAGAACAACTGAGATAATCCATCCACAATACGAGGTTAGCCATTAATATACTGCTGGCATGGGCTGGGCTGTAGTTACATCATAAGGTTTTAAAAACTGAGCTTTAAAATGAATAGCGGTAATAGAAACCAAAAGAGGCCAACAGTGATGACTGTTTTAGGGGCTTGTTGAGATTAAATAGAACAAGATACAAACCATGAAAACATGTTCAAAACACAACAGCCTTATTAAACGCAGAGTTGGTTGGGCCCAGAAGCAAGATCATGTCATCACTTAAAGGCCGGATAGAACTGAATATGGTAATATTGTAATTATATAATATCAAAATATAACCACCTCTTTGTCTTGTTCTGTCCTTTTCATCTAGACACAACTCCAAGAGACTACTACAAGAGCTACCCAATGGTAGACTACACCCACCGCCAGTCTCCTCCCACCTTCCAGCCTATCAACTTCCACCCCAAGGACAAGCCCTTCCTCCCACCACCAGATGTCCATGCACCTTTAGCCATTACCATCAACGCCTCCCAGATCCCCAAACCTAAGATCTCCAAGACCAACACTCACCCACTCACCTCCAGCTCAGCCTTCAAAGCATGGGACCCAAGTAAGAGCCACATTCAGCACCCGGCAGCCTCCCACATGGGCCTTGGCGGGCAACAGCATCACCCTATCCAACAGCAGCAGCACCAGACACTGCACCAACAGAACAGCAGGCGCCAGGCCTACTCCAACAAGAGGCAGTTCAGCATTGAAACGCTGCCCGAGCTCTTCTCGCAGCCGCTGGGCTACGGCCATTCGCCGCATATGCACCCCAAGCACAAGGGACTGGCCACTAACAGCAAAACAGAGGTCACTGTGTGAACATGGGGCAGGATTGATGAACAGACAGAAGACAAAAATGGAGCAGTTGAGGGGAAATGTTCTAATATCTTTTATATCCTCAGTTATAATGGTGTGCTGGAGCAAGCAAATATCGTATCTGGAATTTTTTTAACTCTGCATTTTCCTTGTCATTGTTACCAAGAATAACAATAATGTGAGTGATATTTGTGTACTTTTATGACCACTAAAGCAAAACAGATAAGTTGCAGATAAGCTGTGAAGGTGGTGGATTAGTGGATTATTTGCTTTGACTCTTTGAACCCAGCAGCGTCTCTAAATAATTGAGTGGCAGTTGGCACAGCTCTCTCCTCCGTCTCCTCTCAAGCCCCTTGTACCTCGGTGACATTTTGCTCAGGTGCCGAGTGCCCTTCCACTATGTACAAATGTTCAAATTCAACTCATACACGCTTTACCCCTCAAACTGGCCCAGACTCTAACACTGACAGGAGAGGAGGGTAGAGGCGTGTGTCCCCCAAGACTCTAGCTTCCCATCAGTAGACACAATGCCATTGTGTTGTCACCACTCATTGCCCTCCAGCCCTCCAAAGAATGAGATATCAGCCTCGCAATTCATACTAGAGTGGAGGGCAGGATAGTGTGGGAGGGATTCATCTCATTCCAGGCGCAAGTGAGATGAGAAAGATAAGAATAAATGAGGAATGCATACACATGTACATACTACACACTTGTCAAAAATTATACAAGGTTCCCAGCAGTGTCAAGGGACCACAGAAAACCCCACCTCCATCCGAAAAACTGGGCAAATGAACAAGCTGGCCCTTTAGTTATTTGTGGCAGCATGTTGAACAGCAAATTTCAGTCACAGTCTCTTGTGACGTGGTGGATATTTTTACCTCTACATGAAGCCGAGGATGTGTTACAATACCTAGAAAAGGGGCAAAGGGATCATCCCGAAATGTCATTGCAAAGTCAGTGAATTCTTTCCATTTCACAAATGCATCACAGAAAAGTCAGTTAATCCTGCACATTAGTACAGACATGGATTTTCTCTGACCCCAGAATTTCGCTTTGTTATTTTTGGTGCCATACATTTGCAAAGATACATTTTCATAATTAGACACTAATGATTAACATAATTCTGGATGTAGGAAGAGAGTGATGTGATGCATTCAGAAACCTTTTTCCCTGCTGTTTGATGCATGGAGATATTTCTGCAAAACTAACATAATCTGAAAGGCTGAAACCAACTGTACATAGTACACTGCAGTTTACTTCACTTCCTCTTAACAAAGTGCTCAAACACTATAAGTTAATAACTGCTTCCACGTGCATACACAGCAGCATAAATCAGTGGATTTCTGGGAGATAACGCTTCAAACTGTTGAATACTGACATAAAAAATTAACCAGGTATAAATCGAGAGATTTATACCAAGGGCCAAAAGTAGAAATTAATACCCATTGATAATACCCATTGATAATCATAATAATACCCATAATCATTAATACCCATTGATAATCATACGTGGTAACGTAACAACCCGTAACAACCCGTCGATGCTCATTCTACATTTTAATAAATAAATTATATCTTTTTATCTTAGAAAAAATCCCTTTTTGTTTCAATTTGGTTTGCTGTCTCTCTATGTTTGGTGAACACAGGAGTTCTGCACCAGCTAATTGTTAATTTATCTTATTTATAGGTTGTGTCTTCTTAGCTAGCTTGCTAGCCATGAATAATAGCATTTAAAAAAATACATTAAACAAAACAAATGTTAGTTATCAGCTTTATCACGAGTGTAGTTAGCCATCAACTCTTTTTTCACTTTTAGTTAATCTTAGAAAAACCTTTTTGAAGATTTTCACCAAATTCTTGCAACAATGTCAGCTAGCATAAATTTGGCATGACCCTTACAGGCACAATAGCTAAACACAAGGAAATAATGGAAATTTGCCCATGTTAAAAGTTCCAACCATAAAAGGCACCTTTTGTACCTTTACCTAATTGCTATTCCAGAGGAGTAACTAGAAATACTGTTTTTTTAAAGTAGAATTTCTAGAGTAGTTTGCCAAATAGCAGTTTTTTGATAGCTTAAGTATAAAAAAACGCAATAATGCTTTCATCCTTCAAAATCCCTTACCATCCCACCACTTATTTCCAATTCCTCCTCCTCAATATAGACCAATCCAACAGCCAGTCTGACTCACTGATTGAATTCACCTTCATTTGTTATCACTGGGACACCAGCTATTCCGCAGTGCATATGCCTGGCTCATGCTACAGCGCATCCGGCAGGTGGTGGAACCTCATCAAACAGCACCGCTTAACAGAGTCGCACATTATTTGGCACTTTTTCTCTCTTTCCCTCCCTTTCTGTCTCTCCATCTATCTCTCTTCTTTCACTCTGTATCTCACTTGCTTTCTCTTACTTGTAGTGTCCTAGCAGACTTTCTTCTACTGCCCGACCTCCCTTTGTGCATCCATATCCAGGAAGGGTTGAGCAGTGGGTACGAAGCACTCTCCCTGATGTTTGGTACCCACTGCTCCAAGCTGTTGTAAACGTGATAGCCTCACTGGGTCTTCATAGTGTGTTTGAGCATGTACAAGGAGAAAACTATAATTAATGACAGAGCCAGTCAAAGCATGGCAGGCTCCAGATTCATCCTCACTACACCACACCGCACAAGCGCTCACACAAAAACGATTACATTCATACGCACATGCACAAGCTAGCATCCACAAACACAAGCTGTGGCATCAATGACCAAATGCTTTGCAATATATTATTCATATCTGGAGATTTGCTGATGCCAAGCTTAAAGAAGTAAAGTGGATTTTATGTAAGACAGATTTAAATTTTTAAGAAGATTTTGTTTGTATGTTTTACTTGCCAGCAGAAATGTCAGTCAGCCAAATTCCCCAATTTGCATCTCAATTTTATTGGAGCTGTGAATGTGCACAAGCGAATAAAATGAGCAGCAGGGTAAAACTTTAACGAGCAAGAATCAAGTAGCAGTATAATGCTCGCTTGTAATGCTGCAATGGCTTCTCCACTTTACCTCTCCAAGATGTGAAAAACCTGTTAGGCAAGCTGTTGGACTGGTGGTAGGGGATGGCATGCTTTTGTAATAGGGGATCAGTAGAGAATGGGGATCATGAATACAAAAGCATCAATGGGATATGCATGCTGTGAATATGCATCAAACACATCTGTGCTTATGCTTTCGCCAGCACTGCACAGTATTCAGTGCACCACAGTGCCGCAGCTTCTCTTGCGTGGCTTCACCATCTCTTTGACTTTTATTTTCTCGAGGTGCCACATTTTTTAGTGGGTCACTTCATATGAAAAGCTTTCTGGCCTCTAAAATCCCTACCAAACCGTTCTGTGGGCTCTCTCCCTAATCAGTCGGAATGCATAAGAGGTTGAGAATAAATAAGGAATGACAGCGAGTAAACAAGCAATATGCATCAGTGAAGCAATAAGCGCTAAACCTCCCTCGCCCTATCTCTCTCTTTCTGTTTGCCTATTTGGAAGCCTCCTCAGAGTTTAAGGCTGGGTGCTAAAAAGGGCACGGGTGTCCTTATTAGCCACGTCAGAGCTGAGTGAAAGAATGAGCTGTGCAGAGGGCTTGAGACAAAAAAATGAAGGCGATGAGATGAGAAAAGAGAAACGTGGCTGTACGAACACAGCCGATATCGCGATGGTTGTTTTTCATTCTGACTTGTCTGGGTGGTCTAAAAACATTCATTCTGGGTCTTATCTCTGTGCATTCAAGCAACCAGCTATCAAAAACGCTTTGTGACTGTAGCTGGGAGTCGAATATGGTGTTTACTCTGATTTGCACAACAACAAAATCAGGAACTGGACCTTGTACTCACTGCCTGGCCTCAGAGGGCGTGAAGCTTGTGCTACCCAACAACTCGGAGGTTGAACAGAATGCCAACACAGGCTCCAGGATTTGCAATTAAGGAGCAGAGTTAGTCCTTCAGGACAAGCAAAGCCTGAGGACAGGCTACCAGCAAAGTGAAAGAGACTGGCAACTTGAAAGCTTTGCTCGGATTTTGTTAGCTGTCATGTCTCGCGGAGATGGCTGACAGCGAGCGCTGTGAACGCCTGCTTCTTGAATTGTTCATTTTGTGAGATCCGTATCACAGCTGCAATCTTGCTGATGTACTGGAAAACAATGGCACCTTTCAGTGTTAATTTCCCAATGGACAGCGAATGGACAGTGAAGGATGTGTTTTTACATCAACGATGGATGAACCTTAATGACTCCCTTCAAGCAAATGACATACATGTACCAACATCCACACACACCTGAAACAAGACACAAGAGCCACAGACGTATAACGCTACTTATATCCTAAACACAAAGTCTCCAACTTTGTGATATGAAGCAGGACCAAAAGCCTTGAATCAGGAGAAACTGAGTACACCTAACTGATGCTTAAACATCCAAAACGGTGAGAATGCTGGGACTGCTTTGGATCATCAGCTTAGAGTGAATTTACTCAATCTCTCCTGATTACGACAGACTGTGGCATTGCTCGCTCGAGTCAGAGCTAACTGACTGTTGTTTGTAAAACTTCCTCTCTATAAAAGAATCATCAAGTATTCTACGGCAGGTTATCTGAATGCAACCTGGTAGACATACTTGGGCTCCATGATCCCGAGCAATATATAGATTATGTTGTATGGTTCGATTGTTTCTTTGTTTTCTGTCCGTTTTTGTACGGTGTTTTTCAATGATTGACCAACGGAAAAATTTTGAAGAGCTTCCAGATTTCATGGCCGCACCCCTTGCCCCCGCCCCTCGCAATCACCTAGCACATGCCATACAATGTAACGTCAAGCAGATGAATTACATTATATGCCATGTGTTTGAAGCTTGTACGGTATACATGCACTCATATATTTAATGTTAAATGATATTGCATTGTATCCAAGTGCTTTGCCAACACATTCGCTGAAAGTGAAAGGAAGACTCAGCGGTTTCTTGTACAGCTTTTGCATCTGCAAAAAAAAAAAAAAAGACAAAGACAAAAAAAAAAGTAATGCGTCGTCTCATAATAATTTGTAATAGGCAGCAATAGGCTGCCTTGGATTGCTATGTAATACTTGTGTTTATATGTATCCTATACCATTTGTCTGCTGTGAAATTCGTTGACTACTCAGCTTACATAAGGGCTTTTTATAGATATATAAAAGCAGACTGGGCAATCTGACGTCACTCTGTAACTCAAGACAAATTTCTCCAGATTTTTTGTTTTTATGTTTGTTTTTTTAGGGATGAAGGGATATGAACAGAATTTTCACGCATACAAAATGCTATATAATAAAGTTTTGACTGCCAAACTACAATGTCTATAGGCACTCATACTGCATTGGCCCATGTGTCTTGTTTGAATAAATCTTTCAAGAAATATAGCATTTGTTAATCGTACCTGTGTCTGCTGGCTGTTTCTTTCTAAGAGTCATGTTGCTTTAGGAAACTGTTTATCTCACACCTTTTAGCAACATTATTTGCCTAAATGATATAGCAGGCATGGTAAACAGACAGTTAATTCTAAAGTTTTACCTAATGGGATGTAATAAAAATCATCTGGTCCTTAAAAAAGTACAACCTCTAATGAATTATGGACTTTCTAATACTTGAAAATGCCCATTTAACCTTTCCCAGATTGATGGGTAGTAGACTGCCTCCTTAGGATCATTGCTAATTTCTTCCCTCCTTGGCATAAAGCTCAATGCTCCCGCAAACTGCCAAAACTTCTGCTTTTATAGACGTGCTCACACTTGCTGATGATCAATTAATCAAGTCCACTTCACTAGCAGCATCTGGCTGCTATTTAGCCTCTAAATTCCTATGGAAGTAGTGAGGATATTCTTGGTTCTTTACACACTGATTCTACATCTTGATGACACAGTGTAATATGTTTTGTATTTACCTAATTTAGATGATTTCTTTTCTGTCCTTATACATAAAACTGAAAGAGCATGTAGTTTTCTTTTTTTAACTTTGACATATGGAGTATATACTACAGTATAAAAAACTCAGCAGCAATTTAGCTTAACTTTGCATGAAGACAGGAAAAAGTCTGCCTTTGCACAAAAGTTAGAAAATCCAATATCTACCACTGACCCTTACGGTGTGTTCACACCGAACGCGATAGACGCGAACAGAGCGTCAGGTTTACATGTAAAGTCAATGGGAAAGCGCAATGACCCACGATTGCGGCTCCCGCGAAAATTCGGAAGCAGATTTGCGTCGCCAAAACGCCAAAACGCCTGAAACGCACGTCAGTCTAGTGCGTTTGGAGCGTTTGACTCGCGAAAATAACCACGCGCGTGAGTTTTTGTGTTGCATTTTGTGCATACGCGCGTTACGCGTCTACCGCTCGAGTTGGAAAAATCTGAACTCCAGCGTCAAACCGCGCTGCGACAACCAATCAGGAGCCTGTTGACGTGGCTGTGACTTAAGTCAAACGGGCAGATCCAGCCAAAGCCCTTCATTCTTCAATGGAAGGAAGGCTAATCAACGCCGTAGCAAACGTAGCTGTACGACACCAGCTGCTTTCTGTACCGAGACAGGAATATAAAGGACCGAGCTTGGAGGAAGATATGTAAAGAGATCGGGCAACCTGGTAAGTTCATTCATTTCTCTTTTGAAAGTTTTCGCTGACCCGGGGAAGCCGCACAAAAGCTAGCAAGCCACCGCTATTTTCCCACTGACGTACAAATACCGTTCTGCTTTTATGTATGTTGTCATATAGGAATATATTTTGTTTATCAATAAACAGCACACAGTGGTCCCGCTCATCCGTCACTGCTTCGCTTTTTCGCTGATTTTCTTTTTCTTTTCTTGCACCGTACAGCATTGCATTCTGCAGCCTGATTGACAAATCTCCTTCGTGTCGTGTCTCCTGCGCTTGCCAAATTCATCATGTTTGGTTTTGATAACCATCACGTCCAATAGAAAAAACAGCACAAAAATACCCATAACTATGACCCTCATTCGGAAATAGACACCTGTAACGGTGTGTTCACACCGAACGCAATAGACGCGAACGAAAACGCCCCAAATGCCCCTAATTTGATGCGTGCACATTCGCACCTCAACGTGTGTCCAAGAAAAATCCATCGCGCCTCAAAATTGCATATTTTGACGCGGGTGAACCGGAAATGTGGGAGGAAGTTGTGCCAGACCGGTATCTTCGCGATTCAAACGCGCTAGACTGACGCGCGTTTCAGGCATTTTCGCGACGCAAATCTGCTTCCGAATTTTCGCGGGAGCCGCAATCGCGGGTCATCGCGCTTTTCCATTGACTTTACATGTAAACCTGACGCTCTGTTTGCGTCTATCGCGTTCGGTGTGAACACACCGTTAAGCATGTTTATTAGCAGTTATAGCATGTTTGTTTACTTGTACACACTTGTATGTTTGTAACATATAAAATCCTCATTTTTTACATTTATTTTGGTACTGCAAATGATTGCACAGAGTCCATGAAAGATACTGCGATGCCATCAAATAGTTGGTAGATTCCCATATTGTATCCTTGAGTTCGACATTTTGGCTGTCAGCACCTTGGGTTTGAAACCTGATGTATGAGGGGTTGATCCACTGCATATTCATCAGGCAGACACTACTGACTCATCAGTATCAAAGCAGTCACACAAATTAAGTATACTTTTAGTAAGTAATTTTACCGAAATTTTGACCACAATTTATGAAATTAAGTAAGTAAATTAAGCAATTAACTAAGAACACAGATTTATTAGGAATGTGTTTACTTATTTCACAGTGAGCAACACTGTTTTTTTTCTCAGCAGCAAGAATGAAGATTGAAGATACGTAAACATTTTTCACAACCAGAGTCTACATCCATCTTTTGTTTGGTCAGAATAGAGCAGGAGCTTTCAAAAACTAATGTCCTAGTCTAACAGTATCTAAGGTAGCCCAGGCACAACAATCCATAAGGACACAGAATGTGCCAAAGATCAAAAACTAGCCACAGTAGCTTAAAACAGTAGCCTATCCCAGCTGTCTTAGGGCAAGAGGCAGGGTACACCCTGGACAGGTTGTTAGGATGCCTGGGTCGTCGACCCAGGGTTTTTGAGTTTATGATATTATTTATACTGTCTAGTTTTTGGTTTCTTTGAGTTCCGTCTTATGGCTTATGTCTCCCCTATCACCTGCATCCCCTTGTCTAGTTCGCGTCTATGTGTATCCTAAGTTCCTATATCCCCGTGTTCAGTCAGTGTTTGTGTCTGCCCTGTTCCCACGTCTCTGTTCCCTTTGTAGTGCCTGCATATGAGTCTGTGTCTTTGTTCAGTCTGTGTTATGTGTTTCCTGTTTTACTTTGAAAGTCCATGTCTGATGTTAATGTGTCTGGTTTTGCTTCCTCTTGTCTCGTTAGGCCTGATTTGCCCCAGCTGTGTTTCCCTCCTGTTACCCATTCCCTGATTGCTCCCTCTGTGTATTTAAGCCCAGTGTTTCTCTGTGTCTGTGTTGTGATCTACCGTTTTCTTAGCTGTGTGTTCTGGCATTTCTCTAGTTTAAGTTTGTTTTGAGTTTTTTTTAGTTTTGTTATATTTTGAGTATTAAATTAAAGCCTTTTTTGAGTTCACGTCTGTCTCCGGAGTCTGCACCTTGGGTCCTATTCCTGCCTGCACACAGCCACACCTAACACAGGTCGCCAATCTGTCGCAGGGCTATGCCATTAGACAGTTCCTGCAGTTTTGTAATTAAAATGGAACTTGCTTCTAGTACCTGTCAATTCACAGGATGAAGCATTTCACTAACGTCACACCTCAAACAGACCAGTAGCTGTGACCTTACTCCCCAGTTTAAGCTGGACAAGAGAGATTGATTTGTGACTGTGATCTTGGAATTCTTGACAGAATCAGTACATTCATCAGGCAGCTCAAACTGACCAGCACCAGACTCTTGGTGTATAGCTTACTGTAACCATCCATCCATTTTCTTAACCACTTGTCCAATTCAAATAACACGGTGGGCTGGAAGCTATCCCATCATAGGGCAAGAGACGGGCTCATCCTTGACTTGCTGCCAGCCTCCAGTCTATTGCAACTGCTGCAGCTAATCTATCGGAAAACTGAACAAGGTCATAGTTGGTGCAGGTGTCAGAAAACATCCTGGGATTTGCAAAAACTAAGTCACTTAAAGGAGAAGGGAGGGAAATGGGTTCAAGAGCAGGGTAAATTATAGCACTTCATCACCAGCGTAACCCTTATAAGCACTGAGTGTCATAAACTGATGATGAAAATAAGTACAGGATTACACAAGAATTAAGGTTTCCCCCAAAATTTCCTGCTTAATTAGTTTTGACAACAACACTCGTGGCAGCTCTAGCAAGGAAACTGCCAAAAGATCTGCTTCAAGCTTTCATATGACCCAGTTTATTAGAGTTCCCAAGCATGAATCCCTGCAGAATATTCTCTCAGGTTTATTGGTAAATGACACATTCAAACCTCCAAATACAGAAAGTCAGAAAATCTAACAAAAACACATACCAGCAGGACAGAATGTAAAAAAAGAGTAAAAAATCTTTACCCCATCCTTTCACATATCTGCATTTTCTGCCTCTCTTCTCTGCTTTTTTGTCTCACACAACAACAAAGTCTGGGTCTCCCAAAGAAGCGTGTTGCCATTTAATTTGTTCTGACATTGTTTGGGATCTGACTATGTTTGCCGTGGGTTATAACCGAGCTGGCAGTGCTGTGTTTTAAGTGTGCAACGTCCTCTGACTGCATGTGAAACCGTTTGCGTTGTCTCGTCTCTTTAAAAGATCAATTCTTTTTGAGAGCAAATCTCGATTTTTAATACAAACTACTCACTTAGGCCATTATCTTCAATTACTAAAAGCTAAGTATGGCTATATGGGAAAAGCAAAAGGTGAAAAGCAGCTATTCAAGGTTGCGCCAGTGCTTTGGCTCACCTGGAGGTAATATCAATGTCTTTACCACATCAGGTCCTATTTCAGTTAGAGCAACCCGGATAGGATGACCTGTCACAGGGTTTAACACAAAAACAAACAGAACAAAAGAGACTTGCTGTCAAAACAGGAAAGCGACGCTGTTTCTGAGAAGAAGACAACAAAAAAACACACAGCAGGGGTGTCATGCAAACAGTTACAAACTAAGTTTTGCTCATAAAAGAGTTGTAGAAATATCCCAGGCAGGGCAAAAAAGGGGCATTACTAAATTAAGGGTTTATCTTTTCTTTAATTTATGGATTTAAATAAGGCCGACTACTGAGGAGTAGTGAACCCTTTGTTTTTAAACTACTGCTCTGTGATTGTTTTGAATCTTTAAATCGAGCAACACCCTGTTAAACATACAGTGTTTTCATTAAATATTTCATTGGAAATATTCATAAAAGGTGTTTAATGCAGTGAGGTGAACAGAAAATAATCCATATATGCAAAAATAATCCAAGTCTGCACTTTGATCAACGATTCAAGATATTTTATTGTCATCATGCAGTCGCATTACGAAATTCTGTGCAGTAGTTCTCAACTTAAAATATCAACTAAACACAATAAAAAAAAATACACAATAATGGTAAATGGCCTGTATTTGTATAGCGCTTTACTAGTCCCTAAGGACCCCAAAGCACTTTACATATCCAGTCATCCACCCAGTCACACACTGGTGATGGCAAGCTACATTGTAGCCACAGCCACCTTGGGGTGCACTGACAGAGGCAAGGCTGCCAGACACTGGCGCCACCGGGCCCTCTGACCACCACCAGTAGGCAACGGGTGAAGAGTCTTGCCCAAGGACACAACGACCGAGACTGTCCAAGCCGGGGCTCGAACCGGCAACCTTCCGATTCCAAGGAAAACTCCCAACTCTTGAGCCACGATCGCCCTGAGATGTGTCGAAGCATGCAAAGAAATGGCTTAACTGTTTGTCACACTTATAGTCACTTATTGTTATTGTTATTATTCATTGCGCTTTTGTTGTCAGTGTTCCTGAATGTGCTGTTTGTATTTGTGTTTAAATGAATAATTCAGTAGGAATAACTGATGAGAGGAAACATAAAATTAGGAAAAGAGCAAATATTTATTTAACTAATGACCACTGAAGATGGTTTTCCCTAGACAAGACAGTGTGTGTGTGTGTGTGTGTGTGTGTGTGAGAGAGAGAGAGAGAGAGAGAACGCCACTGATGAAGGCTCTAACAGGAAAGGTCAAAACCCTGTGTTCTTCACATCTGTCACCCACCTACTACTACTGAGCCACTGGACCAAAGGTAATAAACAGGTCAACACAAATACACTGAAAAGTTTTGTTTTCACTGTTACTTATTGAATTTTGGTTTGAGTGTTTGTAAGTATTACACATTTTGGTGTACAGAGCCGATACTCTTTGTTTATTTTTAGATTAGGCAATGTCTTGAAATCAGAATGACACAAAACTGTTACTCTGACAGTTTCACATGGTTCGACTGTTTGGTGGGCAGCATAAAGAAGCAGGGGGGGACAAGCCAGTCATGGTAACAGACAATCACTGTAATCGACACATCAATGGCATTAAATAAAATACTTCATATGGGGTTATTAAATCATCACTTGTAAGAATTCAGTGTTTGAAATGGGTCCATTATGTTGACACACGTGAAAACTTATGTCCCTTGTAATAGATTTTTCACATCAAACCAATTGCTTTGTATCACTAATAAACACTAATGCTATAATATCCATACAATATAGGATCTACTTTCTGGGCATAGCATGCCAGGAAAATGAATGTCATGCCAGAGGAACAGCTCCAAAGGCGACGAGGGAGTAAGACAAGGAGGGAAAGGTTGCTTACTGTAGCTGCCTGGTTGTGGAACTAGTGCCTTAAGCGCAGAGCTTTGACCTTTAACAGTGGATCAATCACTGACAGTATGGTGCATTATTTCAAAGAATATCACTTTAATTATTCCATATTTTATTTGCTTTACCTTTTTATTTTTTGGGGAGAAAATGTATTATTATGTCTTATAATATGAGTGAAAAGGTTTTTATTCCTATTAGAGTGTCCTGGATTACTCTCTGAGGCCTATACTCTAAGACTTCCGTAACTCAGAAATGGCAAACCAGATTTAGTTGAAAAAAATAAATGTCGGTTACATAATTATATTAATTACAATGATGGTTTTCTTTCTAATTGCTAATAGTTGGGGGTATTAGCAAGTAAAAACAAAATTATCTTTTCTGATTGTCTGGGGTTGGAGTTTGGTTAAGGGCTGAGGCTGACACTACTGATGACTCACAGCTCAGGGGGTGCTGATATATTCTAGCATACCTGTGTTTATGTGACCACCATTTATATATGTCCAAATTGCATTAATGGAATATGGTAGCGATTAATTCTTATGATGTTATAGCCATGTCAAAATTGAGCAACTGTATAAGCTGCCTTTATTTATTTGTGGTACCTTAGAGATATTATGACTTTACACATTTTCAGTAGCCTGCATGCATTCTATCAGATATCGATCAAAACATTAGACACACGCTGCAGCTCTGTCACATTCAGCAGGCACGTTAGGGAGGATTCCACCTTTCACGGTAGGCTGCCTGATGCTTCTGCGAGGAATGGTTTTACCGTGTCCGTCACAGTGACAACAACCAATCACTCACAGGACAAGCTAACCGAATTTCAATTAGTAATTTGCATGAACTGTCTGTTAGCTATGGTCAAATAAAACAGAATGATTCTGCACTCCAATAACCAATTTTTTCTTCATTTTGAAGAACTCCAGAGTGACCAACTCACTTTGTTTTATATATATATATACCATATTTTTTGGACCATAAGGCGCACTGTTGATCAACGGGTCTGTTTTCATACATAACGTGCACCAGATTATAAGGCGCATTAAGCGAAACAAAACAGTCAGATAAGTCAAAATTTACTCAACTCATTCTTCTTGCTTCCTCCACTTCTGAACCATTGATTCATTAATGCCGAATTCTCTCATAGCTGCTC
The DNA here is from genome assembly GCF_041146795.1 of Maylandia zebra. Lineage (NCBI taxonomy): Eukaryota > Metazoa > Chordata > Actinopteri > Cichliformes > Cichlidae > Maylandia > Maylandia zebra. The sequence goes on along the minus strand of NC_135170.1, from coordinate 13,481,742 downwards.
TATTCCCATGTTGTTGCAGTATATTAATGACTAACCTTGTATTGTGGATGGATTATCTCAGTTGTTCTCCTGACTGAAGTTTGGTCCGTTTACAGCATCCTGCCATGCGATTGCATTTGTCCCTAACCATCGGGAACCCTCACGTTAACTTTTATCCAGTGGAACGAAGTTAGCATTCATCCTCCAGCTTCACTGTGTTTATGTTATGCTAACATAGCTGTGTCACTAGCGATCACGTAGCACATCATTATATACCAGCTAGCCCAACTTCAGTAACCCTACAAAAGTCACTGCTGTTTAGTTTTCTGTCTTCATTTATGTTGGAAGTGATAGCAGAGCTGTACGTTTTAAAATTTTAAGAAATCTTGCAGTCAGAACATGGTATGTCATGTTTAGGTGGAAACGAGCGAGCTAACTTAAATTTAGTAAATTCTGTTTTCATGGATGCCTGGATATTAAACTTAATTGTTGCACCTAGTAAAGCAGCAATGCTGATCATTTTATTAAAGTTGAAAGAATTTAGACAGTTTTTAACTCTCAGTGATGTCGCAGTGTCCGTTTAACTTTGGGAACTGAAGCGGATGGCGTTTTGGACCCAGATTACTCCGTGAGCCATAACGCTCCGACAATCCATCAAGCGGTGTGACGTCGTAGCTTACCAAAGTCGTAGTAAAACATTTTTTGACAGCTTTTTGAGCGCCGTGTACCACATAAAATCAGTTCGAGGTCAGTAAGCACAACCAAAATTCATACATAAGGCGCACCGGATTATAAGGCGCACTGTCGATTGTTGAGAAACAGGATTTGAAGTGCCTCCTATAGTGCGGAAAATACGGTATTTTTACAACTTGGTTTGACCGCTCCGTGAATCGCTACCTTATTGTGGTGGAGGGGTTTGTGTGTCCCGGGGATCCCAGGGGCTATGTTATCGGGGGACTTCCACCCCCTGGTAGGGTCTCCCATGGAAAATTGGTACCTGGGTGAGGGACCCAGGGACCTTGGGTGGGGAAGGAGCCAGAGCTAGTACGTGAGATTGAGAGGTACAATAGAACAAAAAACATAATTACAGATTCAACAGCACTTCTTCCTATAGTTACTTGGATTCAGTCCTCACTATATTTAACTGAAAAACTGTAACTAATTGCTTCTACAGTAGGTTATGTCCTTACATCCTCAAATCCAGTTAAGAATGTCTGATTCAATTTATTTTCAACCCAAAGCACCCACTGAACATCTTTTAAATTAACAACTTAATTAATTTTGACAGTGATAATACGATCGCACATTTATCCTGGGAAAAAAGGACATAATGTAGATTAAACCTTTCATTATTTTCGACCTGAAGAAATGTGTTACGGTACATAAAGAGGATTAAAGTGACTTGGAGAAAAACAAGATTATGACGACATATGGTGGTCAATACTCTAACAAGATTTTGTATTCATAATGTTGCCCCGTGTGCATACAAACATTCAGCTAATGTGGTCCTTTATGTTCAAGGCCAAAAGAAATGGAGGAAAATAAGCATATCAAATGTGCAAGTAGCAAAACAGACAATCAATTCCTGCACCAAGTAACCCAGCCGAGAGGTACAGCAGGATGTAGATAAGTTACTGAGGGACAGCTAGTCTTATAAAATAAATGAAGTTTTAACAAAGCACTCTCCACAGAAATAAATGACTTCCACCTCCTGGTATTGCAAAAAGGCTTAAAAAATTTAGTTGTAATTTATTTACATTAAGTGCTGTTAACCCTTGTGTGGTTTTTGGGTGCAATGAACTCTTTGTTTAGTAAGCAAAAATGGCTGGTTTGTTCAGATACACAAACCAAGCATACCTAATAAGCTAGATTTCAATAAAGGTAAATATTTGGGGTACTTGGGAAAAAGTCAAGTGTTTGATGTGGGCATTTTTTCTGTGCAGCCCTCAGTCTTGGCGTGTGAAACTGGAACCCAGTCCTAAAAAACTGACACTCCCTGTTTAAATCTTCATTTGTCAAATCATTTTTTTAATGTTTGTCCCTGTATGTATATAATCACGTAAACTCAATCCCCCTTTGACTGATTTTACGTGACTATGATGGTTTTTTCCCTTACAAATGTAACAAATCAAACAAATTTGACTTTTATTTATACATGTGAAAAAATGGAAGTTATAGGAAACTTTCATATTAATGAAATCAGAGACACCACATCTGTGAATATGACAACACAATAATAACTCTATACAACTGCAATCACAAATAATAATTCACATACAATATAGGCACTCAGTGGATGTCTGTCATCGATATTGCTACTAAATAAAGATAAACATTAGAAACATTAAAAACACCACTGTCACATGGCCAAGTTAAACTTGGGGTTTTGAATTAGTCTTAGAAATTGAAAACAGCTGTCCAGAGATAAAATATAGTGTGTGTGTGTGTGTGTGTGTGTGTGTGTGTGTGTGTGTGTGTGCGTGTGTGTGTGAGTAAGCTGGCAGGGCAGTGGGCATCATCTCCAGCTGTCATAGGTGTCACAGTTCATTTGTGTGTCTCAAGGGTTTGGACCAAATCCATCACAGAGAGCAAAAAGCCAAATGCCACAAACCATGTCCACAATCTTTCTCTCTCTCTCTCACCTCTCCTGCTCTTTCTTTCGGCCTCTCTTGCCCCTGGCAGTCATCCTGGGGCTCAGTACCAGTGTATAAATGTTCTTATTCAGGTCAGAGGATGCTGGAATATTACATTACCATTACTTATTCAGCCGCACTGCTAATGCTAATGCAGGGACTCTGCACTCTAGCAGCAAAAGCGAAACTGTGCAGCGACCCTTTTTCCACAGCAGACGTTCAGAGTGGTCACAGTCGGTAAAAGTACGGGTGTTACAAATATTCTGCTCAGTTCGAGTGTCCCATGTAAGCCACAGTGAGGCAGCATGCACAGCGTAAGGACAGCAAAACAGAAGCTATCGTTAAGTTTGTTTTCTGTGAAAAAGGACACTTACTTTAAGTTTAGTTACAGAAGTTGTTGGGCACGTTTGTAAAGAAAGGTGCATTGCACTTGCTACCGGGTGCTCCAAAAGCAAAGATTGCTAGCTCAACAGCAAGCAACCATAAGTATCTTAGTAACATGGTTAACAGCTTTTCAAGCTGAACGAGTAAGTACTGTTAGGCTTATTGTTTTTACCTTTACACTCCACAGCAGCACTGTTTTGGCTGTTAATGTTGCTACTGTCATCGATTAGCAGGCAATAAGCAAAATGTTAGCAACAACACGATGATTATCTTTGAACATTTGGAGACCAAAGTTTCCGTGACTTACATTTGTCATATATTTACCAGAGACATGGCTGAAAAGCAATGCAAATATTCTTAAGACCCAGCAAAAATATGTTGTGTTAAACTTGCATTTTGTCAACAAACTATTAGTTCGTGCTGGTTAGCTGCTGTAGAGCTTTCACACTGATTGGTTTTATCTAGGAAAGCCAATGTAGCATTCATATTTTTACATTTATGGGTAAACTTAAAATAAAGGAATGCCTAAGAGCACATCAGCAGGGATACAGTAACAGTCTTGATAGTCAACTAAAAACGACTGAAACTGAAATAGAAAAAATAAAGGCACGTTTAGTGCAGTATGTCCAGCCAAAATAGTCTTCCCATTGCAATATGGAGGAGGCACATGGCATTTTACCAGCTCACCTTTGTGCATCCCACCAGAGAATGGATTTTAACCAGCACCTGAAAGAACCTGATAAGACAGGAACTGTCACTCACCACAGCTGATAATGACTGGACAGAAAACCAAATGAATGAAGGAGGGGAAAAAAACATCAAAAGGGCAGAGGAGGTGGAGAGAAGGGTGGGAGGAGGAAGTAGAATGGGTGGAAATACTCCCTCTCTGGAGAAATATTGTTAAAAAAGAGAATGATCTCAGGAATGAAACTGCGTCAGATAATAGCAGGAGACGAAAGGAAGGACAAAAGAAATGTGAGAGAAAAGGGAGATGACATTTCCAGCTCTGTAGAGGGGAAAAAGGCAAAGAGGCATGCAGAACTAACAGAATGTAACCTTAGAAAGGCAGACATGAGAAGAAACAGAGGAAAGATTTAAGTCTGGTGCTGCAGGAGAGAGACAGACAGCAGGAGTGTGTAGGTTAATCCAGCTAATGCTGTGGTTTAGTGGGGAGTACGCAGCTGGAAATAGGGCCATGGAGATCTGAGGAAGTGCTGAGCCTGGTGATTCCGTAGGCTAAGTGAGAGCCAAAAGCATGTGGGTTTTAGTGCCTTTCATTTCCAATCAGTGGGCAGTCAACAAAGCTGTTTCATAACACCTTCAGACCCATGCTACTTATTTCATTTTTATACTCCCACTATTCTGTTTTATCATTAGGAGCACAATTATGATAATTGTGCCTTTTTTGTTTTGACTGCTCTTCACTGTTTTGTAAGACCCAATGAAGCAAAGTTTAGGTTTGAATGAATGCATATTGGCAACTGCTTTATCAAAGCAAATGTATGCAGAGCGGGCCCTATAATCACATGAGCAGCAGTGCTATACTGTATATCATCATCTGTCAATTCATGTGCACAAACAAAAAGAAAGACACTCAGGGCAGAAACGTTGGCATTTCACACATACATACACACATTTCCAGCTCTTTTATTCATGCAATATGCACTCATTAGCATATCATTTTCCCTCTTTCTGGCCCAAACATACATTTCTTTTTCCTTCTTTTTCTTAAGTCAATCCATTTTTCTCTTGTAAAAGCCCACACACAGCCTAATCAGTCACACACACACACACACACAAGCATCTGCAGCTCTGCAGGCCTGTCCAGTAAGTGCTCCGTCAATCTGGTGTGTCTGCAACCAGCTGTCAACACACAGTCTGGAGGGTAACAAGCTGACAAAATAAGTTCAAGTGTGCGTGGGTGTTGCATGGATTTGTAATATTACTGCAAAACAATACAGAATAAAATATGGCAGTTATTCAGTACATGTGTTAAACAATACAATAATGAAAATACCTAATGGAGACCTATACCGAAAAAAGAAAGAGGAGGCATTTATGTATTTAAAAATTACTTTGAAATTTCCCTGTAAGTGGACTGTTAATTATTGACTAGCTATTTTATAATTACTATAATTAAGTATAGTAAGACCAGATCAGACAATATTGAAATGGGTTGAGAGGGCTAATTGTGCTTTGGACTAATTAAATAAAAATAAGATATTTCTGATTTTTGAGCAGATGTAATGGCACAGCATTTTAGTGAGAACCTAAACCTAAAAAGACAAATTAGTACAGCTTCAGCTTTACTGAATCATTGTTATAAGGTTGTGTTTTTGTTTTAAATCTCTTATTAATGGTTTTGAATAACATAAGAATGTCTGTTTGATAGTACTTAAGGAAGGGAAGGAGGGAGAAAATGCTGATGTATGCTAAATGACACGAGAACTGAAGTGAAAATCAGTGGCAACAGATAAATCCAAATGTAAAATTTTTAAACAAATTAATGTCGATTCAGGTTCAAATCATCATCAGCATGTACGGGGGAGGTCAGGAGAGAGGTAGGTACAAGAGTAAGTTTCTACAGCCATCTGTGAAGATGGAGGCTTATCGTGACAGAGAACAAAACAAAATTACAAATATATGGAATATGTAGCTCTGGTTAATCTGCTGTATTTACACTGATGTAAATATCATCAAGGAAATCTTTTGTGATTACACGTTACACCAGTATACAAGTTTCACAGTACGTTGAGTGTCATTATACGTGATAATAAAAATGGTAAAATTCTGTAATATCATGCGTAAAATCAAATACTAAGACTGTTACTTTACCATAAAAATTGTATACCTATAAAAAAAAAGATTACTTTTACTACAGATTATAAAGAGAGGACCTTTGATAGTCAAGAGCGCAGCTGGTTGAAAAAGTATAAAAATCGAATGCACTGTTATGTGTGTATCTGAATCCATACAAAGGACACGAATAAAGCTTGACAGATATACACAAAACTTCAAAATCTGCACTAAAAAAAGGCAGGACAGTAAATGAGATGAATAGTGCTAGAAAAGGGAAAGTTAGCAAAAAAAGATCAGGTGAAGGATGGAAAGTGAGGGATCAGAGGTCTCTTAGATAGATGTCCCCCATCAATCTGCTCCATCCACTGCTTCATAAACTCAATTAAACTGCAGGCCTCCTGAGGTGGAACGATCTCTTACTCCATCTATCTAAATCTCACTCTCCAGCCAGCGCTCTGCTCTAACGGGGAAATCTACCGTGCTTTGCCACTAATTCGCTGCCCTATCCCTCTTCAATGCCACACCATGCTTAAATTGTCAGAGGGACTATAAGATAAGGGATTAAAAACATCACTAGATCATCTGTTCGATACTAATTATCAAATATTAGATCCTGTTTGTGCAGCAGTTCAGTTCTGATGTATGACCGTTTCATGTCTTTAATTGTCACATTAAGGAGTTTATATTACGGAAGCTGGATTTTTATTTCCACTATGAAAGGTCAGATTAAATTTGTATTCAGGAGCTGATTAAAAGCAATATAAAAGAAAAATAGAGACAAGCTCTCATGACGACTGGATAAAAGGTTTAAAAAAAAGAAGAAGCTAGAATCTATACATGTCCTTTAAAGGAGAAATGATAGGAGATGGAGAGGTGGGCAAAGGCAGCACATAAAACCTGATGGATTGATAGAGTCAAGACTTACTGCACAAAATTAATTAACCTTAAGGAAATTCATGGCGATTGGACACATCCATAATTGCTCTGGCTGGATCAGCAAATGAGCCAGCAATGGTGGAGGCTTTATCACAGATACAGTGTAAGAGGGTTTGTGTGTGTTTTTGTGTGTCTCTCTGATGGATGCTGTTTTAAATCAGCTCTCCAAAGTGCCTTATTTCCAGTCAGTCAGTCAGTAAACCACCAGGGAACAGCCCGCTCTCTGGGACCTGATTGTCAGCTGGAGGGGTTCTTCCCATATGTTACCGGTTATTCTTCCAGTAAGTAGCTTTTTTGCTAGCCACTCTTACTTCACACTCATATTGTGTGACTTCCTGCTGACTAGCTGGGAGTTCTGTCCTGGCATCCTTGAAGTTGCTGGTAAATCTCCAGCTTCTGACTTCTACTTGACCTTCATGACTTGCTTTGCGGCAGCGTGGCTTTAGGGATGTGAGTCTGGTCCCAGAGGATGAATCCTATTCATTTCGGATTCTTCTAGTATCCACATTATGTCCACTTTTTTTCCTCTAGATGAAGCTGCCCGGACAGAATTTTATTTTGCTGTATGTACCCAACTACCTGCCATGCCTCATTATATGCCGGTGTGCATAAGTACAGCATCAGCCACAAAAACAGTTGTATCCTCATGTATTCTCTTATTTCTTCACCTAAACACTTGCCTCAGTACAAAACGTACAGCATAAAAATGTATTTGATACATCTCATTTACTTTACTGCTAATCCTTAAGTAAAGAAAAAATAAGGAAAAGGCCAGAAAAGTTCATTTTGACATCACTGCCTGACTGCAGAGGTTCTTATTACTAATGTTAGCAAAAACTGGAAACTGGAAACAGAAAGAATATCTCAGATTTAATCTAAATGTCTTACTTCCTTAGATTTAATTTAAAGAGAGACTCGTCTAACCGACAGAGCAATTCAATACATTCAACAACAAGTAAAGACAATGCAATCATAATTGAATCCTGCCAATCTCCGCAGTCTCTTTGTATATTAGTCTCCTGGTGAACTGATATCCCACCACTACAGCTCCTCAGTATTGCAGGAGCAGTGACTTTTCCACTCAATTGCCACCATTTATCAGCCTCATCTGAAGCTTTTATGTTCCTTCTCCACAACAGCTAACCTGTCTCCTATAGTGATTAGTTAAAACTGCTCTTTTTAAAGACTAAAGTGCAAATTACAGTTGACTGAATGAATACATTTAAAAAACAAGTCAGTTTACAAGTGTAATGGGGAAGTCTTTAGGACCCAGGGGACCCAATGGAGGGTATAAAAGAGGAAGTAGCAGCAGGTGCTCTTCATTTCCACTGACGAGCGGCTGTGAACAATGGTTGTGTGAGTAGGTGAAGAGCCTGAGAAGTTTTAATTGTCTGCTACACAAACAGTTGTTGTAAACCTCTACAGCAGAGGTTCGAGGTACAGGCTGTTTTTCTTTTAGTGTTTTTTTTTTTTTAAATTTGTTGAAATGTATTTGATGTTTATTGTATTTTATGTTTTAGTAGTGATTTTCACAAGATAAGCCAAGATAAGCCAGGTGTGCAGCAAACACAGTTGTCTGCTGGAGGTATGTTAACTTAATATATTTGACATTAAAAAGTATATTGATGCACTATAATCTAATTTATATTGTATTGCCTCCTGCAGGGCAGGCTGCACATGTGAATTTGTCGCTTTTTTTTTTTTTTTTCCCTCCTTCTCCTTGTTGTTGTGTTTTTGGTTTTGGTAGGGTCACCTTTTAAAACTGTTTTTTTTTATGCCGGGTTTGTTTTTATTTCTACTGGGCTGGTGCAATATTAGTCGGGCAATGTGCAATCCCTGAGTGGGGCTCTTACCTTAGGGGAATTAGGATCTTTAGAGGTGCTCTGTGTGGATTTGCAGTGAATAAGTTTTTATTAAGAGTGATTTTTAGTGCCACCGATTATTGCCTGAACTAGCACTTAGTGCATGCGATAAGTGTTCTGTTGGGCTCGTATTTATTTGGGGTGGATTTGTTTCTTTTAAAGCAACGAGCATCTGGGACCGCCAAGGGAGAGCAAGCCCTCAGGTGATAGTTGCATTGCTGGCAGGTTGCACCAATAACACTATCTTGTGGTCGTTAGTGACCTTTTTACCATTTTGATGTTTTAGGCCTTTTGCAAACCCTTTGTGTTCTTTTAAAATAATAAATTTTAACATATCTGACTGATATTGACCCTCTTGTCCTGTTTATTCTGGGCTCGTTCCTGTGAGAGCTTTGGGCCTGAAAGTTTGCACAAGTAGTATAGAGGCCCTTAGCGGTTACTCGGTGGCTTTCGCTCGCTACATTAATTGGCGTTGCCGACAGGATCCAGGTCATATCAGTTACGGTGTTTGGTTTTTATTTTAGTGTGGCCCTGTTTATTTTAGTAAGAGTGTTAGAGGAGAGGAGGAAAAACAGTGACATCTTCTACGGAGCGGAAGCCAACGGTTGGGCTGCTGCGGGGATAATAAACCTCCTTCGCCGACCCTATGGACGACGTACAGGCCCTCTTGGAGCAGCTGCAACAGCTAAAAGCAGCAAATGAACAGTTGAGAGACCAATTACAGGAACGTTCTCCTGTGACTGGTCTAGTGCCAGATCCAGTGCCAGGTCCATCTACTGTGCCATCAAATATGAACCCAATAAATGAAGCTACAAATGTGTGTTACGTTTATGCACCTCGGGAGCGTAAATGCCCAAGGTTTACTGGTAAATTGTCAGTGGACTTGTTAACTGTTGACCAGTGGGTTGAAGAAGTACGTAGATGCCTGGAGATTCGTCCTATGTCAAGAGCAGCACAAGTGATGTTTGTGATGGACCATCTTGATGGCAGTGCTAAATCTGAGGTCTGTTTTCATTCGAGTATCAGCAGAGACACTCCTGACAAGATCTTTGATATTTTGGTCGAGCACTATAGCTGCACTCAGTCATATGTAGCTGCCCAGCTACAGTTCTTCCAGCGCACCCAGCGAGAAGGGGAATCTCTGCGAGATTACTCTCATGCCCTTAAATCTTTAATGGACACTGTAATCTGTAAGACACCAGGTGGTATTCCAAATTCTGATATATTGCTAAGGGACCAGTTTACTGAACATGTCCATGATGATATGCTGCGCAGAGAGCTGAAACAGCGGGTCCTTCGTAAACAACAGGTTCAATTGGATACGCTCATGAAGCAAATGTCTGTCCAATTTTCACAGCCGTCTCAGACTGAACTACCCCTGACCCCTCCCACAACTAGGCCTTTTCGTTTCCAGGCAGATGGAAAGCCAATTTGCCATCGGTGTGGTAGGGCTGGTCATATTGCCAGGTTCTGTAGGGTAAAACATCCAGCTATAAAGAATAGTGGTGGGTCTCATGCTGATGCACATGTACAAAGTCAGGTTGTGGAACAAGGCCCTGAGTCTCAGCCATCGGGAAACTAGGTCCCTCTGGTGCAGAGAGCCAGGCATCAGGAACAGGGTTTATAGGCTCAGCTGAAGTTGTTATGGAAGATCCCTCTCGACTAATTGGGAATTGTCCAGTGGTGGAAATAGAAATGGGGGGTGTTATAGTTCCCTGTCTTTTGGATACTGGGTCCATGGTCACCACTATTCGAGAGAGTTTCTTTGAGAAGCACTTCAGGTCGCAGGGGGTGGGGCACTTAAAGAAATGCCAATGGTTACGCCTGTTAAGGTTCAAAATTGAGGAAGGAGAGTACAAACCACCCGTGGTCCAGAAGGTCTTGGTCAAACAATGATTTTAATGAACACACGTGTGGGAAGAACACTCTGTACGCCGACAGCAAGTGATCTCCAACTTAATCAAAGCATAAACAGATATTTTATAGCATCAGGGTTTGATTTACTGACGCCCCTTCATGCGTCACAGATACATTTTATACATAGAGCAGATCAACACCACAATGGCTTTTAACCCAGAAGATCATCTTCTATTTTCATGGCTGGTACTTTCCGTTCTTGTCTTAAAGTAAATTGTTCCTCTTTCTTGCCGAGACAACAAGGACGGTTCCTCTTTTACCGAGACACTTTTGTAGTTACAACCAGACATGACTAATCTCTCCTCTAAATAAATTTAACTCATGTGTGTGTGTCACGACCTCACATGCTCTTTCTCAATTCACCTGTTGCACTTCTGACCTTTCACCAGACCAGAGGCTCACTGAGACTATGTGTATGTCTTCTACTAAATAAATGTTTTAACCAAGAACTTCTACTTAAAAGCTTAATATAAAATGATCTGATATATAAATGTTTTGTAAGCATGTATTGCAATTCCTTCTATGGCTCCAAGTCACTTGCACAATAGATTGTCCGAACATCGCGCCGAACAAAGCTTCCGACCCCCAATTAATTGACCGAGCTCCAACTCTTTAATAAGCACAGATATGCATTGTGTATAAAATAGTCATAACTGCTTAAGGCCTTCTTAAAGCTATCTGTTACATTGTTAAAGCCTCGTCTTAGCCTGCTGCTCAAAATAACTTTCACTTCTGCAAAACTCTCCAAGCCGGTTTCCTGTCAGCCTGTGACTTTTAGCCTTTCTGAAAGACACACACTGTTCAACCCCTGAATGCAATATAAACTCCAGATTATATTATTAATGCAATGGTAATGATGACAATTATTTAACAATAGCAGTAAAATAATTTCCCTGCTCCACACTCCCTCTCTCGACCTCTGGAACACCAGAGGTCGCAATACATTGTGTCCTCGCTCAGACCCTCTCTAGCCGTCCTCTGGCTCAACCAGCTCCCATTCGAGAACACTCCATGTGTAAGCTTTGGTTTTCTCGGTCCCTCTCTGGTGGTTCAGCAGGCCTCGAGATCTCCAGGATCCTCGCCCCTCCTGTGGTCGCTGAGATCTTCTGCAAAGGAAACAAAACACCTTTTCCTGCATCTCCCTAACTTGTCCTTTTTGGGACTCTGTAATCAAAAGCCTGATCCTAATTATGTTCTTAACTTATTAACTTATATTTATATATATTCTTCAACGTTCCTCATCCCTTTAAAACTCTTTAAGCCCTGCTTTCACGTCCGGTTGCTCGCTCTATTTTTCCCTTATCTGATCATCAACATCCTGTGCACAAATTGTCGCTGCTGCAAGTTCCTCTACTCTAAAAGATCCAAAAGAAAACAACCACTTTAATCAATTAAGTTTAAGCATATAAGCAATTACTCCTGTATACATTTCATCATAGCTAAATGCTGCCTTGAAACAACTCCTGTGTGTTAACACTAACTTCATTTTAACCTCACATTTCCTATGTTATAACCCGTTTTTGGTATAGCCTTTTTATTTCATTTGCTCCCTTTAATGTAACAATACCTTCTAATTCTAATTTATCAGACTTAACCAAAATATATGCTTTCCTTCCTCTTTGGTCCTTCTTTAAGTTCAGTCAAAAAGCTAAATGAATTTGAGGCCTTTTGCCTGGAATCAATACTGTCATGTGTGTTTCTGTGTAATATCTGTCTGTGTAAGCCTACATTATAACCACTTCTTCTAGAAATCAAAAAGAAATCAAAGCTGTTCTACTCCTTCAACCCTCACTAATTTTCCCTCTAAGAATTATTCACAGCTTTGAAAAACCGGCATTGTATCTTCTAAACAGGATTCAGTTCACTTTAATCCTTTAACCTTAACATAAAAATAACAGTTTCAGTTTTACCATATCCAAATGATCAAAAACCCCAAAAGTCCTAAAATGATCCTAAATTATTAAACAATTAAATTAATAAACCCTAAACCCCCCTTTATTTTGACACATGAAATGTGTCAAAATACTATACAAAACTAAAAATGCTCAGTTTCCCCACTCATGTTCCAATCTATATCATAAAAATAAACTTAGAACAATTATCAGTCATGTGTTCCTTCAATTAATGGTAACTGAGTTACATCAAAAAATATTTCCCCTTTAACATTTGGCATTCTCCCAACAATATACTATAATCCCATAATCTAACCCCAGTCAATAAAACAAAACAGAAATTTTCTCTGGTAAAAGCAAATTGTTTGTCCACATTTATTCATCCTCACATTCACTCACACATTCACTCCATATATTTGCTAATAGTGGAGCGTCCCGCGCCAGATTCTCCACCCTCAGCAAAATGAGCTCAGTCATTTTTTATTTTCCATAGGAAAATATTTCTTTATGCTTTTGGACTGGATTGACTCGCATAAAATCCTTTTTACAGGGACTTACGACCTGACTAGTCCCCAGGTAGCTTTCTCCTCAGCCAATTGTAATCTGGAAAGCCCCCTTATATTTGCTCCTCCTGAGAATTTTCAGCGCCGGTTATTCACTGTTGCAGGCCTGCTTAAAACAGAAATGGAAAAAATAGAGCTGATTGTTAGCTCATAAAAACAAAATCAAAATCACCTGACAGGTTTTCTTTAAGTGCACTGTTACAAAATAATGGGCCCAATTTTTAGACATGTCCATGTTTCCTAAAACTCCCTCTATTAAAAACAAAAACAACAACCCAAACCTAACTGACAGAATCAACCCATCACCACAACAACCTCAACAACCTTAAACACACAAAAGTTTTGCCACCACATAATTTCACCTCCTCAATACACCGAAAGTCTCATTAAAACCACACAATTTGCACACAAAAATCACCCCCTTTAACATACTTAAATTCAGCATAAAACCCCCTTATGACAACATATAATCACTAAACTATAAATTTCCTACCCAACTCTGTACTTCTCTTGTCTGCCATGCTTCCTCTTCTGAAAGTCACTTCCCCAGTCACACACACACACAGGAAGTTCCTTCGTCACCACTCACTCCAACTAATTTGCATACTGAGTCATCTCTCAATGAGTTGCTGTAACAACAGAAACATATGTTTAAACATTCCCAACTCATTAAATCATTTTATTTCTTTCTACAGTGATCACTACTTGATCACTCAGTACGAGAGCACTCCTAAGTCACTCTTTTTAAAACTACTTTAATCACTTTTATTTTCATAACTCCCTTTGTCATATGGCTTCTTTTGAGTTATTCCTCAGCTTCAAACTCAAATGTATTTCATTAACCATTCACACCATTCTACCACTCATACAAGTAGCAAGCTGATCTTCATTGCGTATCTTTATGTTCTAAGCCAGGTTTAATCAGTATCTATACAAATAATCATCATGAGCTTGTCTTGTCTTTATAAGGTTAATGCATTTTCTGTTTGTGTGTGTGAATTTGCATATGTTGCTTTTGCAGTGTGTCAGACTCCTGCACAATTCTCCACTTAAGCCGTCAGTTTCTTTCCCAAATTTACTAACCCAAATTCTGATTTCCTACCTTAAATAGCAGCATTCCTTGTCCTCAGCCAGAAGGTAGGGCTCCACTTGCCACTTACCCCCTTCGCCTTAGCCCAGCGGCTTTACCCTTAAGGTCCCGTCTTCTTCCCTTCATCTCACCAGTGAGTCTGAGCTCACCGGGACTGAGTGAGGCCGAGTAATCGTGACTGTGTCTGCCTTAGGTTGTCCCAGGGTTTCGAGGTGGGATCTTACCCGTCATGGGCTATCCAGCCTTCCATACTCGCCTGATACGGGGCCCAAGTGGGCAGGGAAGGGAACACACTGGCTCTGGAAATTAAAGGAGTTTAAGCTGCTTCCTTCATTGCCTCTTATATTAAACTATCTCACTTCTGATTCTTTCCTAGAATAATTTCACATATGGCACTTTGTGTATGTGTGTTTTCTATTCATTAATGTAATTGTCAGTTATTTTCTCTCTTCAATTTTACTTTTTTTGTTTGTTTGTGACGTTCTACTTTAGTTCTACTAAACCTTGATGTAAAAACAATACTCCCTTATTTCACGCACACACTCTGCATTTTGCCTACGCACACACTTCTCTCTCAGACTTCCTCTGTTCACACACCGCCTTGCACTCACTCTACTATCAACTTTCATAGTGTCATTATTATTTAGTATTTTATACACATCACACCCAATCCCTCAAAGCCTACTACTCACAGCATTCACATCACTTAGAATGTGACCAGAGTTGAGGAATATAACTCAAAACACACTTTCCTAAGAGTATTTTAGACATGCTTGTCATAATCAAAAAGAGCAAGTCAAAAACAAAAAACAAACGAAAAATTGGAACCTCCATTAATTCTCACCGCACACACAAGAAATTGAAAAAATAAACCATACCAGCAACTAATGCTGGAGAAAAGTTACTACTGAAAGTAATGTGTTAGTCTTAAGTATATACAGTGCACTCAATATATTTATATATCTGCATCCAAACTCAGTCAATTACTATACATCCACTACGGCAACTCAAAACTTTATTTATAGTCCTCTAATAAACATAAATGGCATCTTAAACACACACTCTACAATGTTTGCAGCAGTATTTGTAAAACCAACTGTGGCTTAAACAGTTCACTGCTTACTAATTTGCATTTTCACACTCACACACACACCGTCTGAAAATAGCTCCAGCATTGCCTCGGACTCCTTTCACACAGAGATCTCTTATTTTATATTACAAAGACATCTTATATTTACAACCACTGTCAGATCTGCCAGCTTTAGCGCCTACACAATTTTGACAAATTTAAAATAACCGCCCAGCGGATAAACTCCCTGAGTTTTTTGCGACCAATTAACCAGTATCTGTCCAACAGTTTCTGGCCTCATCTCTAAAGTCCCTAACACAATTTAAAAGCGTCAACCAACCCAAACTTTGCCTGAAGCTCTATTTTTTGGCGTTTCCCAGCCAAGGCTTACCCTGAAGTTTTAAGTTAAAGTTACACGCCCAAAGTCCAACTTCTGCTGACCAAAAAAGCGCAGGTACCGTTCCAAACGGTAAGGAGACTCTAACTCCTAGCTTCATTCCAGGATGCCCTGTACCCCACAGTTAAGCCAAACTGAACTAACCCTGTTCGCCGACAGGTCAATGTCGCGCGTCCACGACAAGGAGGGAGCATAACCTCCGGGCTCTGCGCTTCCTAGAACCCCCACGGTTCCGTTCTAAGATAATTTATAATACTTTGAAACAACAGTAAAACACCCAACAAAGTGTATGACTGAAGCAGGTCCAACCTTATAACCAAAAAATAACCAAATTCCCTAACATACTAAAATCATTGAGCAGTCCAACTGCTTACCACGGTCCAACCGTATTAAATCCTTTTAGCGGTCCAACCGCATTCAATCATTACCAGCAGTCCAACTGCTTTTAAATCCTCAGTACTGTCATGAGATTCTCATCAAAATCAAAGCAGACATTTACCGGCAACTTTTACTGAATAGACATTTAATTTTATCATCCAATTCAGCACACTTCGGATAAAATCAACAGGCCTGTGCCTACCTCTTTTTAAAGGCGCCTGTCCCCTCAGTTTGGTTGCCGGGTCACGCCTGCCTGTCTGACCACAACGGACCATACATCACCGTCTACACCTCCAATCCTCCCTCCTCAACCACCGGACGAAGCCCCCAAATGTTAAGGTTCAAAATTGAGGAAGGAGAGTACAAACCACCCATGGTCCAGAAGGTCTTGGTCAATATATATAAATATAAGTTAATAAGTTAAGAACATAGATTTTAAGAACAATGATTTTAATGAACACACGTGTGGGAAGAACACTCTGTACGCCGACAGCAAGTGATCTCCAACTTAATCAAAGCATAAACAGATATTTTATAGCATCAGGGTTTGATTTACTGACGCCCCTTCATGCGTCACAGATACATTTTATACATAGATCAGATCAACACCACAATGGCTTTTAACCCAGAAGATCATCTTCTATTTTCATGGCTGGTACTTTCCGTTCTTGTCTTAAAGTAAATTGTTCCTCTTTCTTGCCGAGACAACAAGGACGGTTCCTCTTTTACCGAGACACTTTTGTAGTTACAACCAGACATGACTAATCTCTCCTCTAAATAAATTTAACTCATGTGTGTGTGTCACGACCTCACATGCTCTTTCTCAATTCACCTGTTGCACTTCTGACCTTTCACCAGACCAGAGGCTCACTGAGACTATGTGTATGTCTTCTACTAAATAAATGTTTTAACCAAGAACTTCTACTTAAAAGCTTAATATAAAATGATCTGATATATAAATGTTTTGTAAGCATGTATTGCAATTCCTTCTATGGCTCCAAGTCACTTGCACAATAGATTGTCCGAACATCGCGCCGAACAAAGCTTCCGACCCCCAATTAATTGACCGAGCTCCAACTCTTTAATAAGCACAGATATGCATTGTGTATAAAATAGTCATAACTGCTTAAGGCCTTCTTAAAGCTATCTGTTACATTGTTAAAGCCTCGTCTTAGCCTGCTGCTCAAAATAACTTTCACTTCTGCAAAACTCTCCAAGCCGGTTTCCTGTCAGCCTGTGACTTTTAGCCTTTCTGAAAGACACACACTGTTCAACCCCTGAATGCAATATAAACTCCAGATTATATTATTAATGCAATGGTAATGATGACAATTATTTAACAATAGCAGTAAAATAATTTCCCTGCTCCACACGCCTCAGGGCAGCTAATGGGTTGAAAATCCCCTATATAGGCTACATGGAGCTTGATGTGACTGTTTTTGGTGGCACCCTGACAAAAATGGGCGTGTTGGTGGTGGAGGACCCTCTAGATGGGAGCGTTCAGCAGCCACAGAGTGTGCCTGGCCTCTTGGGGATGAATATCATTAGCCGTTGTTACCACCTACTCTTTGAGCAGTTTGGCCCTCGTCTGTTTGAATCTCCTGCCCTTGAAAATGCCAGTAAGACGTGGAGAGAGACACTTCACAAGTGTCAGCGCATTGAGGCTTTGAATACATCCGGGTATTTAGGTAAAGCAAAAGTCCACGGTCGAGCTGTTTGTGTCCCTGCTGGTTCGTTGAAATGGATACGTACTAGCTGCCCCTCTGCTGCTAACATTAACCTTCCATCAGTGCTCCTGGAGCCCATAGCGACAGGTAATCCCCTGCCGGGGGGCATCTTGGTTTCTCCGGCCCTCCTTTCTGTTGAACAGGGTGTTGTTGACATTCCGGTGGTTAATGTGGGAATTGAGGATGTTTGGTTACCGCCCTGTACACAACTAGGTGAATTGCATCTGGTTGACCCTCCATCATCTGGGGACTCTGTCATTACTGCAGAGTCTGATGATCCCACGTTGCAGATAACGATGCACGAAGTGACTGTACAGGCGCATCCGCACCTTGATTTTTCCGAGCTCTCATGGCCTAACTTGTCCAATGAACAGTCACAACAAGGAGTGTCACTTTTGCAGAAGTATTGTTCAGTTTTCAGCTATGGGGAGGGAGATTTAGGATGTACCACATTGGTGGAACATGAGATCCCTTTAATGGATGATGCCCCAGTGCGACAGCGGTATCGCAGGCTCCCACCCTCTCAGTATGAACAAGTGAAAGCCCATATTAAAGATTTGTTGGATCGGGGGGTAGTGCGTCTAAGCAGTAGCCCTTATTCTTCCCCAATTGTGGTGGTTTTCAAGAAAAATGGAGAGATTAGGCTGTGTGTTGATTACCGTTTGCTTAATGCCAAGACACGGAAAGATGCTTATCCATTACCCCGTATTGATGAGTCATTAGATGCCCTGACGGGAGCACAGTGGTTCTCTACATTGGACCTTGCAAGTGGGTATAATCAAGTACCAGTGGCCGAGAAGGACAAAGCCAAGACTGCTTTCTGTACCCCTTTTGGTCTGTTCGAATTCAATCGAATGCCATTTGGGCTTTGTAATGCCCCTAGCACCTTTCAGAGGCTAATGGAGCGGATTTTTGGGGATCAAAGTTTCCAGTCCCTTTTATTGTACCTGGATGATATTGTTGTGTTTTCATCCTCCTTTGAGCAGCATCTGGAGCGTCTTGACTTGGTCTTAACGCGGCTCAAAGAACACAATCTAAAGTTGAAGCTGGAGAAGTGTCACTTTTTCCAGCCAGAGGTTCAATACCTCGGGCATGTGATATCGGCTTCTGGGGTGGCGACCGACCCTTCTAAGATTAGTGCAGTGGCTGAGTGGGCACGACCGACTACTTGTACAGAGCTACAGTCATTTTTGGGATTTGCCTCATATTATCGGCGTTTTGTTGAAGGTTTTGCCAAGTATGCTGCCCCGCTCCACCGGCTGGTGGGCGAGCTGGGAGGTACCAAGAAGAAACGTAGAAGTGGTGCCAGTGGGGCAATGTGTCACCTTTGGAGTGAGGAATGTGAGAATGCATTCCAAACACTAAAAAGGCTGCTGGTTAGTGCCCCAGTATTGGCATATGCAGATTTTGCTAAACCTTTTGTCCTTGAGATAGATGCTAGTCAGGCAGGGTTAGGGGCAGTTTTATCTCAGGAGCAAGAAGGAAAGAGGCGGCCAGTTGCTTTTGCTAGCCGGGGCCTGCGACCTAGTGAAAGGAATATGTCCAATTATAGCTCTAGAAAGTTGGAATTCTTGGCACTAAAATGGGCTGTCACTCAAAAATTCCGTGAATATTTGTTGGGAAATAAGTTTGTCGTGTTCGCAGATAACAATCCCCTTAGCTATTTGCAAACTGCTAAATTGGGAGCCGCAGAGCAGCGATGAGCCTCAGAACTAGCTGTGTTCAACTTTGAGATTAAATATAGGCCAGGTCCCAGCAATCGCAATGCTGATGCATTGTCACGGCAACTGCATCCACAGAGTCCATCTGGCCTGCTTCCAGGGTTGAAGGTTCCACAGGAAGTGCAAGATCAGACAGATGTAGGTCAACTGGGAAATGCTGTTGCCGCTACGTGTAGAGCCATAGGTGCATTTCCATCCCGACCTAAAGCTGATCTAATATCCCTTCAAGCTGCTGACCCGGTAATTGGCCCTTTTTCACAGTATTGGGAAAGAGGGAGGCTGCCTACCAAGCAGGAAATGGGTAATGTAAGTAAGGGAGTGAAAAAGTTGGTGCAACAGTGGCCCAGAATCAAGTTGAAGGAAGGTGTCTTGTATCGTCAAGTTCAGACACCTGGTAATGGCCAAGTTTTGTTTCAACTGTTGCTACCCCAGTGCTTGCAAACAGAGGTCCTGAGAAGTTTACATGATGATCATGGGCATCAAGGCATTGGACGCACTACCAGCCTGGTGAGAGAAAGGTGTTTTTGGCCCTTTATGGCACGTGACATTGAGAAATATTGTCAGGAGTGCGATCGTTGTGTCTTGGCAAAGGCTGTAAAACCAAAAGTTCGCACATTCAGGGGGGGTTTGGTGGCTTCTAAACCCCTGGAAGTCATTGCCATTGATTTCAGTGTTTTGGACAAGTCTAGTGATGGGCGTGAGAATGTACTTGTGGTCACTGACGTGTTTTCAAAGTTCTCTCAAGCATACCCTACAGTAGATCAACGGGCAAGTACAGTGGCACGGGTATTAACTGAAAAATGGTTTTATATCTATGGGGTCCCTAAGCGTATCCATAGTGATCAGGGAAAGAGCTTTGAGGGAGACTTGCTGAAACGTCTGTGTCACCTGTACGGCATAGACAAAAGCAGGACCACACCATATCATCCTGAGGGCAATGGACAATGCGAGAGATTTAACAGAACACTCCATGATCTGTTGCGTACGCTCCCTCCTGATAAGAAAAGAAAGTGGCCGCAATACTTGCCACAGGTATTGTATGCTTACAATACCACAGAACATCAGTCCACCGGTTTTTCACCTTATGAGCTTATGTTTGGTCAGAAGCCCCAGTTGCCCGTTGACTTCTTACTGGGGGCTTCCCAGTCAGAACCAATGTCTAGATCTGCGCAGGAGTGGGTAGAGGAGCATAAACAACGTCTAAGTTCAGTTTATGTGCATGCGAAAGAACAACTCCAACAAGCTGCAGAGAGGAGAAATAAACATTTTCAGCCCACAGTTACTTCCCTTCTCTCCCCAGGTACTCTGGTTTATCGGAAAAGTCATCCTTTAGGCCGCCATAAGATCCACGATGCCTGGGATCCTATGGTGTATGTTGTTGTGCAGAGTATGGACAAAGAAGGCAGGGTTTACAAAATACGCCCTAGAGATCGTTCAGGTCCAGACAAGAACTTAAATCGGGCCGAGTTGAGAGTAATACCCTCAGGTATTGTAGCACCTGCTCCAGACGAATATCCTCTCTCTGACCCAGGGCTGGTAGTTGAGTCACCCCGGCAGTCAACATCAGATACACCAGATGATGACAGTGAGGCTGGTGGAGTTGTACTCGCCCTTGTTCCAAACCCACCCAAAGATCAGCCACCCTCGGTATGTGTTCCCGAGCTTGTTAGTGAAACTAGTAGCATAGGCTCGAGCAACTTGAACCCTGTATCCATAGTATCCATTGATAATAGGGAGAATGTTTTAGAGCAGGACTCGGGAAGAGTTCAGGGGCGGCCTAAAAGAAGTACAGCAGGAAAGCATTCTAACCCCTTTAATCTCCCACGGTCAGTAAATCAGACTACTGCTGTTCTCACTAGCGATTCACAGAGCTCTCTTGTCCATAATGATTTGCCCCAAAATTTATTTAGGCCCTGGCAGTAAGTGGTCACCGGGACGGTGACCTTTTAAAACGGGGGCAATTGTAATGGGGAAGTCTTTAGGACCCAGGGGACCCAATGGAGGGTATAAAAGAGGAAGTAGCAGCAGGTGCTCTTCATTTCCACTGACGAGCGGCTGTGAACAATGGTTGTGTGAGTAGGTGAAGAGCCTGAGAAGTTTTAATTGTCTGCTACACAAACAGTTGTTGTAAACCTCTACAGCAGAGGTTCGAGGTACAGGCTGTTTTTCTTTTAGTGTTTTTTTTTTTTTTTTTAATTTGTTGAAATGTATTTGATGTTTATTGTATTTTATGTTTTAGTAGTGATTTTCACAAGATAAGCCAAGATAAGCCAGGTGTGCAGCAAACACAGTTGTCTGCTGGAGGTATGTTAACTTAATATATTTGACATTAAAAAAAGTATATTGATGCACTATAATCTAATTTATATTGTATTGCCTCCTGCAGGGCAGGCTGCACATGTGAATTTGTCGCTGTTTTTTTTTCCCCTCCTTCTCCTTGTTGTTGTGTTTTTGGTTTTGGTAGGGTCACCTTTTAAAACTGTTTTTTTTTTTATGTCGGGTTTGTTTTTATTTCTACTGGGCTGGTGCAATATTAGTCGGGCAATGTGCAATCCCTGAGTGGGGCTCTTACCTTAGGGGAATTAGGATCTTTAGAGGTGCTCTGTGTGGATTTGCAGTGAATAAGTTTTTATTAAGAGTGATTTTTAGTGCCACCGATTATTGCCTGAACTAGCACTTAGTGCATGCGATAAGTGTTCTGTTGGGCTCGTATTTATTTGGGGTGGATTTGTTTCTTTTAAAGCAACGAGCATCTGGGACCGCCAAGGGAGAGCAAGCCCTCAGGTGATAGTTGCATTGCTGGCAGGTTGCACCAATAACACTATCTTGTGGTCGTTAGTGACCTTTTTACCATTTTGATGTTTTAGGCCTTTTGCAAACCCTTTGTGTTCTTTTAAAATAATAAATTTTAACATATCTGACTGATATTGACCCTCTTGTCCTGTTTATTCTGGGCTCGTTCCTGTGAGAGCTTTGGGCCTGAAAGTTTGCACAAGTAGTATAGAGGCCCTTAGCGGTTACTCGGTGGCTTTCGCTCGCTACACAAGTCAGGGGTCAAAAACACCCAGTTTTCTTTTTTCCCCCTTCTTTTTCTTTTCTCTCACTAATGATTTTCTGAGACCACCAATTTCAGCATATCAAGGTTGTAATTAAATGAAGTGAAAATAAGTGTGCGCATATAATGTTAATTATCTTTTTAACTACCAATGAAATGTACCATATCATACATTTATCTTCTTTTCCTTTGATCTTAAAAGGTATTTAACGAATACAGCGATTAAATGTGTCCTTCACATTTGTCCAAAATGTGTAAGTTATAGAAAAACAAATAAAAGTATTAAAAATAATCATGATCATAAATAAGTGTTTTTGCTTCACGTCATCATTTAATGTCACATTTAGAGACATAGCCATATTCCTATTTGTACTTTAAAAGATAATTAAAATTCAACTTAAACAAATCAATATTTCCATAAATACTAATTCTATCACTGTTTATTACTAACATTTGTGTTAACACAAAAAAACGTAATTTTGTACACTTAAAAACATATATTTTTTCAGTATTCTTCACAATATTAGTTATTTCCATTTATGTTCAATAAAGAAAACAAAGAAAAGTAAACACAATCAACTTTGTGCAAGTTTAAAAAAAAAACATATGTTATCAAAGCCAAAAAGCCCAAAAGTGTGGAAAATGTCTCATTTTAACAGCTAAAGAAACTGATCAAGACAAAACACAGTTGTAAGAGTTTGTACTTGTGTCTTGGAGTATGTCTCTTTCGTGGTCTCGTGTTTGTATAACGCAGAGGTTTGGTTTCTGCTTTGATTTTATCGTTTTACCTTATTGTGTTTCTAGTTCTGTCAGTGTTTCGAGTCACTCAGTTTAAGATAAGATAACCTTTATTAGTCCCACACATGGGAAATTTGTTTTGTCACAGCAGGAAGTGGACAGTGCAAAAGTTATGAGGCAAAAATTAGAATACAATAAGAATAAATACAGTACACAACTGTACAGAATAGAATAAAATAAAATACTATATACAGTAGAATAAAATAAAATAAATATACAATAAGATAAAAATAGAATACAAATACAAATACTATATACAACTGAGTAAAAATACAACGATGACAGAAAGGATTATTGCACTTAGTATTATTGCATATGTATGGATGTGTGTGCTTGATCAGTTAAAGTCTTTATTATGGAGTCTGACAGCAGTGGGGAGGAAAGACCTGCGAAATCTCTCCGTCCCACACCGTGGGTGCCGCAGTCTCCCACTGAAGGAGCTGCTCAGTGCTGTCACAGTCTGCTGCATGGGGTGGGAGATGTTGTCCATCAGGGATGACAGCTTAGCCGCCGTTCTCCTGTCACTCACCACCTCCACTGGGTCCAGAGGGCATCCTAGAACAGAGCTGGCCCTTCGGATCACCCTGTTCAGTCTCTTCCTGTCCCCAGCAGAGATGCTGCCGCCCCAGCAGACCACACCATAAAAGATAGCAGAAGCCACAACAGAGTCATAGAAGGTCTTCAGGAGTGGGCCCTCCACTCCAAACGACCTGAGTCTCCGCAGCAGGTACAGCCTGCTCTGCCCTTTCCTGTAGAGGGCGTCTGAGTTATGAGTCCAGTCCAGTCTATTGTTCAGATGAACACCAAGGTACCTGTAGCTGTCCACAGCCTCAATGTCCATACCCTGGATGTTCAGTGGTTGCAGTGGAGAATGCTTGTGCCTGCGGAAGTCTACCACCAGTTCCTTGGTTTTACTGGCGTTGATCTGGAGGTAGTTCAGCTGGCACCAGTCCACAAAGTCTTGGGTCAGACCTCTGTACTCCTTGTCGTCCCCATCAGTGATTAGATTAGATAAGATTAGATAAGTGATAAGATTAGAGGTACGAAATCACAGATGGCTGTCATCACTCCTGGAACATTCACTTTCTTTCTGGATTTCATACATTACAATAACTTGTGAATTGGAATTGATTATGAGCCAGATGAACATTCAGGCGCTCAACCTGACTCTGTGCCTAAGTTCTTGCATTAGACTTCATGAGGGTCTCCACCAAACAATGGTCTAAAGCAGCAACTACAACCCACTGCAACAAGTTTCAAAAGCCAACAGGGAAGTCACAAAAGCTACGGGTCATCCATATTGGCTCAAATAGTCAAGGAAAAAGGTCTGCTTGGTAAATAGAAAGGCCAAAGTATGTGGAGGCGGACTCAGCAGGTTCCTAAACCATTCCATGCATTTCTAGTGGTTTTATTTTTAACAGTTAGCAAGTAAGTTAACTATAACTTGGTATTTAGCAGTACAAATACCACACTCAAAGCATTATTGAAAAGACATTTCCTAGAATGACATTACAATTGCTTTCACATCTACTCTTCCCTGCTACACCAGCACAAGTACGCAATAAAAACGTCTGCATGAACATTAGAAATCAGTAACTTCAGTAAAGAAGCAAAAAAATCAACTAATCAAGAGTTCTGAGAGACTGCAGGCTCATAATAAACCATCTGTCACGTTTCTCCCACACATTTTTCACTCAGAGCGCTATCTGTTTTTAATGGTATGTCAGATTAGATTTACATTTAGATTTACAAAGTGCCGTTGCTCTGATTTCCCATGCAGGTCCCACCTTTTAATCAGCCACACCTGACAATACATTTGGCACCTGTGAACAGCTGAATTCATTTATTACACTCAGCGTTGCCATTAGTTGGCCTGTCGCTCCCTCTGTGACACAATGAACAATCCAATCCAATTCACCAGACTTTAAATCAATTCAGGCCAACTGTCTTTGTGATTGCTAAATGGGAAACAATATTGCCAAGGCTTTCAAGCACATAATTATCATTGTTTTAGAAAATAAATGGATGCCACCCCCTCTCATAGTTGTTGATTGGGGCTCAGAACACTTTAATACTTGATGCTTTAGAAAATGGATGGATGAATGGATGGAACATGCCGTTATATAAGTCGAAGTCGGGCCAATACTATTGGAGCAGTCATCTAAAACACGGAGAGCTAGCAGTGAGTTGAGTGAAGGTAACGAATGTAGCCATCAAATGTAGCCATCATCTTATCAGCTGGTAAATCCTGCAATACGTTTGAGTTTTTTCCAACTTTCTCTCTTCGTTTCCATCTTTCTTGACTTCTCCGCCTCTTCTGGAGCGCGTGAGTGCAGGAGTGTGGGGGCGGCTACGTGTACAGGCTGAGAGAGTGAGTGTCTGCTGTTTTGGGGTCAGATTGAGAAGAGCCGGCTGCTGTGTTTGGCTTATTTCAGTTCCAATTAAAGCAGCAGCATTTGACAGCAGCAGAATACAAAGTCAGAGATACTGCAGCTCACTGCCAGTCGTATTAACCCTGCCATCAGATTCTCTGTTTGTTTGTTTTTCTTCTCCACCCTCTGTCCCTGTAGGAAGATCGGTCTTGCATGATCTTGGCTTTGGCGAGGTGGGGGGGAGAGAACGCCACAATGCAGCAGCAACGAGGAAATGACTAACGCGACTAAAGCGTGAACATTGTTAGAAACGTTTAAAGCAGGGAGCCACGTTGATTAAGGCTTTGGGAAAAATACCAAAATGACAAAGAAATGTGAAGATGTGCGGGGCGATGACAGAGCCATGCAGCGTGTGGGAAGCCTTGCATAATTACAGACAGCCAAACATAGCATGAAGACTTGAATCTGTGCAACACTGGCTGTGTTTTTTTTTACATATGCATCTGCCCCCTCAAGTCTGTTTGTATGTGCGTCTCTCTTTAATTCTGTTTGTGTGTCCCCCTCTTCTTGTTCTCTTGACTCAGCTCCCTTTTTGCCTCTCTCTCTCACTCCCTGTGTGTGGCTCTGTATCTTTTGCTTGCTGGGCTGACACTTAGTTGCTCAGGGCTACTTGTTACAGCTCATAAGGAAAGTCAACTGTACAGCACAGGCGCGCTCTCTGTGGCTCCCTGGCTCTTTGCTCACATTTGAGAAAACCTCACACATCTCCACGGAGCCGGTTTAAAGTTTCATACATTCTGGGTAACCACACCACAGTTTCAATTACCTTGCTCAGCTGTCTAAAGTGATGGCTTTCAAATCCCTTTCCTTAACCAGTGATTCTGCAGTCATGGATCGGTAATTAAGAGATGCTTCATTTTTACCAGTGCATAGTGCAGTGTGGTCTTGGACGCTTCTACGGGGATAATGTTCGGGGTTCTAACCTTGCAAAATGTTCTCTGTAGCTTATCTAAAGGTGGCAGATATCTTAACCGTAACAAAACATTGGAGATATTCCTAAACAATCATATTTTGGTGATGAAACTGTTTGAGAGGAATAATTAATGGAGGATTCAATAAAAGCATATGCAATTTGGTCTGCATTGTTCATATAATGATATTCCTAATGTGATTTGTGCGGAAATTTTGAGTAACTACCCGATTTGCACTTCTCTTTCATTGATAGTTTATGTGAGAAAAAATGCTTTTTAGGCCATCGTACATCTTGAGATGAATGCAGTCAGCAGCCACTGCCCTTAAATCACTTCAAAGCCCAGTTTTATTCCTTGGGGCTTTGTTGTCATGCAAGAATGAGAAGCTAAAGATGCCAAACAGAGTAAGCAAAAGGTGGTTAGAACAGGGTCAGTTGTCTGACTGAAAATATATTTTGGCTTCATAACAAAACTTTTCTCTTGTCAGTTGAAAAGTGTCATAACGTTGACAGTGTGGAAATGCATTCGTCTTGACTAAAGGAGAATGTCTTCAAAAAGATCAAAGTGGTTGCGAGATCATCATCACTCATTCATGACTGCTGGAAGCCTGTCTGAGACTTTTTCAAATGATATACGGTACTTTGGATTAACGCCTGTGCGGTTTCCTGTGGTAAGACGACTGCGGCTTGTAGCACAAGAAGATACATATGAGACTCCAACTTTTCTAACCATATTGTTTTGGAGTTTATACTCAAGAAATTTAGGATTCAGAAGAATGTCGATTATCCATTGGGAACAGATGTTCTCAAAAGTTGTTTTTTTAATATTACAACTTGTCTTTACACTATTTTGGGAACATACTTTGCCTCCAACAGCCAGGACTTCTCCTCCTGCTTCTCACTTTTGCTTTTTTGTGCATTCTTTTTTTTCTTGTCATAAGGACATTTCTTTATTATGAATTGTTTTCAGGTGATCTTTTTAATGTTCTTGTGATCAGTCTCTACTGCTTTTTAGAATTAGTTGCCTACCACTGCAACCCATGTGGCACCCATTTTTGCTCATTGTCTTCTTTGCTTTTTCAATTTTTCTTCCATATTGTTTAACCTTTCAACTCAACACCAGGACTCTCTGTAATTGTTTCTCAAAGGTCAGAAAACGCAGTTTGCTTGAGTAGTCAAATGCTGCACTTATAATCCTCATTCCACCTGCTGGAAATGCAGAGCACCAACCTAGCAGCCTCTCACCCTGACTCCAGGATGGGAGAGCTTTTCAGTTCTCTGTTGACCCGGTGAAACGAATTCTGTCAGGATGTTGTTGCGTGTCATGCCCTCATCTCTCCAATGGACAGGCTCCAAAATGATCCACTGCCCACCTGCCCATGCAAATGATTACCTTTGGTCCTAACTCGAGCTACCTGTAACAGAAATTGTGTGTGTTAGCTCTGAGTGAGAGCGTGTTCAATGGCTATAACACTTCAGTTAGCAATGATGTTATTGTCTTTGTCGGGTTGACACTTTCTCTGTGTGTATGTGTGTACTCGTACACTCTACTAGACTTGTAGTGAAGACCACCTAAACCAAGACCAAGACAATACCAAGACCAGAGGGTATTGAGACCAAGACAAGACAAAAAAGTCTTTAAACTGCAGTCAGATGCTGCTTCGTTTACGGGTGTCAGGCATATTTATGTGTTGTTGCTTTCGCACAGCCCTCCTCACCGCTGTCTACTGTCTCACTCACTTACTGAGAGGACAGACACACGCTCCACTTGACTGTCGCGTCTCTCACCCTCTCTGTTTTTCACATAATGATGTTGTCCTATATCCTCGCATGTGATTGGCCACAATATGGAGGGATTGGAGCATAGCTGAGCCACTGTGTGAGAGCTGAGCAGCGAAAGGAAATTAAGTGAGGAGCCGGCTCTCACTCAATGGGCGTCGACTCTTCTGATTCACTACAAAGCACTCTGTAAGCACGGCTCTTAGAGCTGATGCTTTTGAAATGAATGAAAGATTTATTAGGCTGTGTTTAGAGTTTTGTTAAAAAAAATGACTTCATATAGGAAAATATATATATCACATATGCAGGACACCTTAAACTAGTTGTTTTAATTAAGCAGCAAGGCAGAACAAAGTCGGGGCTGTATCAAGATACGAGGACTAAACCCCAATTCAACCAGACCCAGAACTGATCCGGAATTAAAACAGGACTACAACAGTAACCAAGACAGAACCAGAATCAGAACTAGATGATAGTAGCACTAAAAATCATCATAGACCTGACCAACACTTACCGGTATTTTTTAATTCTACCAAAGTACAATATTTAGATTGAGAAAAGTTTATATAATTATTTAGCCTTGTTGTGCAAACAAGCCTGCAGAACTTAATAAATGTAGAATTTGAAAAGTAACAAATGGTATCTAAAAAGAAACACTAGGTACGAGATACATGTTCTGATGAGTTTTGGCAAACAACCATTTGACTAACATGTGTGTCTCACCTGCTCTTGTTTCCTGTCTGTTCCTCTCTCCCTTTCTTTCTGTGCTGACAATCAAGCCAAACACCAACATCATCAAATATACAGTTGAAACCAGATATTTACAAACTCTTCAGATAAAAACACAAACACTTTTTTAATTGTAACATTAAATCAGACTAAATGTTTTTTTTTGATTGATAAATATAAAAAACATGTTGTCATGAACCGAAGTTCCGAGCGCAGGCAGGACCCAGTAGCAGAACACACACACTAGAGAATGAGCGAATAAAGAAAGTAATATTTTATTGAAACTAAAGGTGTCCCGTGAGGGTAGCCAGAAAAACAACGGGTGAAACCAGACGAAACCGAGGGACCGCACAGGGAACGCCGAGAGCGGGGCTGTGAGAGGCTGTAAAACAAAAAGAGAGACAGATTACTGGGGTGCGGAAAAAGGGCAGCATACGAGGGAAGGTGGAGTGTGCGTCTCACGGTGATAGCCGGGCCGAGTAAACCAGAGGGGGGTGGAGCTCCAAAAGGGGTCGAGACGGCGAAGCTGAATGTGAACCGAATCTCAGGCGGACAGGTGGACAGGCAGGTGGCTCAAAAAACACGCCGAGTTGTGATCTGGGTACACAGGGAAAGAAAACAGTGTTAGGTCCGATGGAGAGTTTGTCATACGAGTTCTTTTCCGCAGGCGTACGTTACCGCTGAGAGGCGACTACGGACTGGCGTGGAGCAGCAGGTAGGGCAGGATTAAATAGTCCACCTGGTGATCGCCTGGGATGGGATGCAGGTGTGGGGTTAGCAGCCACGCTCGTGGGCGTGGACATCCCAGCAGCACCCCGGACGCCGGGCCGCGGACCATGACAGTACCCCCCCCTCAAGGGTCGCCCCCAGGCGGCCGGCCGGGACCCCGCCTGCGGAGAGAAGCACGGAAAGCAGAGATGAGACGAGGGTCCAGAATGAAGGAGCGCGGGACCCAGAGGCGGTCCTCGGGGCCGTATCCCTCCCAATCCACAAGATACTGCCAGCCGCGCCCGCGCCGGCGCGCATCCAGGATCCGCCGGACCGCATAGGCCGGATGGCCGCCGACGAGCCGGGCGGGAGGAGGGGGCTCGGAAGGAGGGCACAGGGGGCTGAGGCGGACCGGCTTAAGTTGAGATACATGGAACGTGGGATGCACACGCCGAGAGGCCGGAAGCCGGAGCCTGACTGCCACCGGGTTGATGACTCGGTCCACTTCGTACGGCCCGATGAAACGGGGAGCTAGTTTGCGGGACGTGCCCCGGAGCGGGATGTTCCCAGCAGCCAACCAAACCTTCTGTCCCGGCTGGTAGTCAGGGGCTGGGGTGCGGCGACGATCGGCGTAGTGCGCCTGTCGTTCCTTTGCGCGCAGGAGGGCGCGGCGAGCGCAGCGCCACACACGTTGGCAGCGCCGGAGGTGATGAGGGGCCGACGGGACGGAGAGGGACAGGTCCTCTTCCGGGAAGAGCGGAGGCTGATACCCGAGGGACGCTTCGAAAGGAGAGAAGCCGGTGGAGGACGAGGTGTGAGTATTGTGGGCGTACTCCACCCAGGGCAGGTAAGTAACCCAGGAGGAGGGGTTTTGACTGGCTACGCATCTCAGCATAGTCTCCAGCTCCTGATTAAGGCGTTCAGTTTGCCCATTGGATTGCGGGTGGAAACCGGAACTCAAACTGACCTTGGCGCCGAGAATGGAGCAGAAGGTCCTCCACACTTGTGAGGTGAACTGGGGACCGCGATCGGAGACAATGTCCAGGGGAATTCCGTGGAGCCTGAAGACTTCCGTGACTAACGCTTGGGCAGTCTCAGCAGCCGAGGGCAGCTTGGCTAGCGGGACGAAGTGGGCGGCCTTAGAAAACCGATCCACAACGGTGAGGATGACACATTTTCCAGAAGAGGTGGGGAGACCGGTAACAAAGTCGAGCGAGATGTGAGACCAGGGCCGGTGGGGAGTAGTGAGTGGGTGGAGCTGGCCCATGGGATGTTTCGTGGATGGTTTATTACGAGCGCAGACGGCACAGGCAGACACGTAGTCCTTCACGTCCCGTAGTAGCGATTTCCACCAGAAGTGTCTGCTGAGGAGGCGCGCCGTTCTGCTCACGCCCGGGTGGCACGCGAATCGTGCTGTGTGGATCCAGTGGATGACCGCTCCCCGGGCGGCGGCGGGAACGAAGCGCCGTCCCGGCGGTCCGGTCCCTGGGTCAGGGTCCCCTGGGAGCGCTTGACGAATGGTCTCCTCAATCTCCCAGGTGAGAGCACCCACCACGCAGGAGGCAGGCAGGATGGTGGCGGGGGGGGGCGCCTCGCTGTCGGGGGAATACAGACGGGAGAGCGCATCGGGTTTGATGTTTCGTGACCCGGGACGATAGGAGAGTGTGAAGTTGAAACGGGCGAAGAATAGGGACCAGCGAGCTTGACGGGGATTTAACCTCTTGGCGGTTCTAAGGTACAGTAGATTTTTATGATCCGTCCATATAACGAAGGGCTGTTCGGTCCCCTCCAGCCAGTGACGCCATTCCTCCAATGCGAGTTTTACCGCTAGGAGTTCCCTGTCGCCGATGTCGTAATTCCTTTCTGCGGGGGTGAGTCGGCGTGAGAAAAAGGCGCACGGCTGGAGTTTGTTCAGGGGCCCAGACCGCTGGGAAAGAACCGCCCCGACTCCCGCGTCAGATGCGTCGACCTCAACAACAAACTGTTTAGAAGAGTCAGGATGGGTTAGAATGGGTGTGGATGTGAATAATCGCTTCAATTTAGCGAAGGCTGCGTGGGCCTCAGGGGACCATGTGAAAGACGCCTTGGGTGAGGTGAGTTGGGTGAGAGGCGCGGCCACCTGGCTGTAGTTTCGAATGAAACGGCGATAAAAGTTCGCAAACCCCAAGAAGCTCTGAAGCTTCTTTCGTGTCTCCGGAACCGGCCATTCCAATATGGCTTTGATCTTCACCGGGTCGGTCTTCACCTGCCCACCAGCGAGGATGTAGCCCAAGAAGGAGATGGATGAGGCGTGGAACTCACACTTTTCCGCTTTTACGTACAGTCTATTTTCGAGCAGCCGTTGTAGCACGCTCCTCACATGGATGCGATGGTCCTCGAGCGTCTTGGAGAAAATCAAAATATCATCCAGGTAAACAAAAACAAACACGTTCAGGAAATCCCGTAACACGTCGTTGACTAGGGCTTGAAAAACCGCCGGGGCGTTCGTTAACCCGAACGGCATCACTAGATATTCAAAATGCCCTAGTGGGGTATTGAAGGCGGTCTTCCACTCGTCGCCTTCACGTATCCGTACCAGGTGGTAGGCGTTCCGCAGATCTAGTTTGGTGAAGACCGTAGCTCCCTGGAGTGAGCTAAAAATAGAACTAATGAGTGGGAGGGGATATTTGTTTTTGACGGTGACGTCATTCAGCCCCCTGTAATCGATGCACGGGCGGAGCGTCCCGTCTTTCTTTCCCACGAAGAAAAAACCTGCAGCCACGGGAGAGGATGATGGCCTAATACGTCCTGCAGTTAGCGACTCCTGGATGTAATTCTCCATGGTTTCTCTCTCGGGGCGAGACAGGTTGTATAATCTGCTAGAGGGCAGCGAAGCTCCCGGGAGCAGATCGATAGCACAGTCATATGGACGGTGAGGCGGGAGTGAGAGCGCCTCATCTTTACTGAACACCTGCTGGAGATCGTGATAATCGGGGGGCACGGAAGAGAGGTCCGGCGCGGGTGGCGGGGCGGGCCTCCGTTCCGTTGAGGCGGAGGGAACGGCTGACCTCAGGCAGTTCGCCAGACAAAACACACTCCAGCTCGCGATACTTTTTCCGGCCCAATCTATGTGTGGGTTATGTCTCTGTAACCAGGGGTAGCCTAGGATAAGCGGGGTGTCAGGAGCAGGAAAAGTGAAAAAGGACAGCTGCTCTTGGTGGTTACCTGATGTGATTAACCGTACAGGTGCGGTTTGGTGAGTTATGTATGCAAACACTTGGTTGTTTAATGTAGACGCAGGGATGGGCGGTTCGAGTGGAGTAAGAGACACAGCTAGCCTCTTAGCCAGCTTTTCATCCATAAGGTTCTGTTCCGCCCCGGAGTCCACTAACGCGGGGCATGTAAAAGTCTGATTAGAAGTCACGATAGTAACGGACAGTAACAATCGGGGTCTAGTAGTGCTTAGAGTGCTGCCCACCCGTATCCCCGGACTCACCGGTGGGCCGGGTCGTTTGGGCGGACCGGGCAAACAGCGATGCGGTGACCGGGCCTCCCACAGTACAGACATTCTCCAGCCCGAAATCGGCGTTCCCTCTCCTCCGGAGAAAGCCGAGAGCGTCCGATCTGCATGGGTTCAGGCGGGGGCGGCGACGGAGAGCGCGCACACGCAGCTGGGGGCGGGGGCGGAGAAACGCGAAACCCGGGGCGCAATACGGAGCCCATAGGCTTAGACCGCCGCTCGGCATCCCTCTCCCGCAAGCGTCTGTCAATCCGACGGGAGAGGGAGGCCAATTCCTCAAAGGATCTGGTCTCCTCGTGAAAAGCCAGTTGGTCCTTCATCTGGTCATTTAACGACCGTAAAAAAACCCCACGAAGAGCCGAATCGGGCCAACCCACGGCGACCGCTCGAGTACGGAATTCAACTAGGTACTCCGCAATACTGCGCCGCCCCTGACGGAGCCCCAGCAACTTCTGCGCGGCATCGTCCTCCGATACCGGAGGGGAAAACGTAGCCTGGAACTCCTCCAGGAAGTCATCGTAATCGCAATCACGAATGGGGTGAGAACTTAAGTAGGCTTCAGCCCATGCTAGAGCACGCCCCCGTAACAATCCCACGAAGTGGGAGATCTTAGCAGTATCCGTGGGGAACGCGTCAGGCGTGCGACTGAAAAACAAGGAGCACTGGAAAAGGAACCCCCCACACAGGTCTAGCTCCCCGTGGAAGGGTTCCAGCGGCGGAGGCGACACGCCGCGGTGCACGGGGTCGGACGGCCTAGTTTGTAATTTATTCTGAGTGTCACTGAGCTCTTGACAACGGTCTTGGAGAGACTGGAGCTGCTGATCGTGGCGACCGAGGATAGCGCCCTGTTTATTAATAGCGGAGCGGAGTGGATCTGCTGGGTCCATACTGGCCAGTCCGTACTGTCATGAACCGAAGTTCCGAGCGCAGGCAGGACCCAGTAGCAGAACACACACACTAGAGAATGAGCGAATAAAGAAAGTAATATTTTATTGAAACTAAAGGTGTCCCGTGAGGGTAGCCAGAAAAACAACGGGTGAAACCAGACGAAACCGAGGGACCGCACAGGGAACGCCGAGAGCGGGGCTGTGAGAGGCTGTAAAACAAAAAGAGAGACAGATTACTGGGGTGCGGAAAAAGGGCAGCATACGAGGGAAGGTGGAGTGTGCGTCTCACGGTGATAGCCGGGCCGAGTAAACCAGAGGGGGGTGGAGCTCCAAAAGGGGTCGAGACGGCGAAGCTGAATGTGAACCGAATCTCAGGCGGACAGGTGGACAGGCAGGTGGCTCAAAAAACACGCCGAGTTGTGATCTGGGTACACAGGGAAAGAAAACAGTGTTAGGTCCGATGGAGAGTTTGTCATACGAGTTCTTTTCCGCAGGCGTACGTTACCGCTGAGAGGCGACTACGGACTGGCGTGGAGCAGCAGGTAGGGCAGGATTAAATAGTCCACCTGGTGATCGCCTGGGATGGGATGCAGGTGTGGGGTTAGCAGCCACGCTCGTGGGCGTGGACATCCCAGCAGCACCCCGGACGCCGGGCCGCGGACCATGACACATGTTTGTTAACTTTAAGAGTAAAGAGAGAAACTATCTGTATTTCTTAATTGTAAATGGCACCAAATTGTATTCAAAACTGAGCCACACTTATGGAGGTCTACAATTCTTTTTCTGGTGTTTTGGTTGACATCTCTTGATTTTCCCATGTCAAAGAACCAGGCTCTGTGTTTTGCCTTATATGCATCCAAAGGTGTGCCACCAATTTACTCACATGGACTCTACTAACCAATCAGAAGCTTCTTCAGCTCAGAGTGGAATCGTCTGGAGTTTTCTTATTAATTAACAATAAGCTTAGTGTACAGGGAGTGCAGAATTATTAGGCAAGTTGTATTTTTGAGGAATAATGTTATTATTGAACAACAACCATGTTCTCAATGAACCCAAAAAACTCATTAATATCAAAGCTGAATGTTTTTGGAAGTCGTTTTTAGTTTTAGCTGTTTTAGGGGGATATCTGTGTGTGCAGGTGACTATTACTGTGCATAATTATTAGGCAACTTAACAAAAAACAAATATATACCCATTTCAATTATTTATTTTTACCAGTGAAACCAATATAACATCTCCACATTCACAAATATACATTTCTGACATTCAAAAACAAAACAAAAACAAATCAGCGACCAATATAGCCACCTTTCTTTGCAAGGACACTCAAAAGCCTGCCATCCATGGATTCTGTCAGTGTTTTCATCTGTTCACCATCAACATTGCGTGCAGCAGCAACCACAGCCTCCCAGACACTGTTCAGAGAGGTGTACTGTTTTCCCTCCTTGTAAATCTCACATTTGATGATGGACCACAGGTTCTCAATGGGGTTCAGATCAGGTGAACAAGGTGGCCATGTCATTGGTGGCAAGTGGCATCTTGGCAGCTGCACGCTTGACTTTTCTCAGTTCATGGGCAGTTATTTGACGCCTTGGTTTTTCCACACGCTTCTTGCGACCCTGTTGACTATTTTGAATGAAACGCTTGATTGTTCGATGATCACCCTTCAGAAGCTTTGCAATTTTGAGACTGCTGCATCCCTCTGCAAGATATCTCACTATTTTTGACTTTTCTGAGCCTGTCAAGTCCTTCTTTTGACCCATTTTGCCAAAGGAAAGGAAGTTGCCTAATAATTATGCACACCTGATATAGGGTGTTGATGTCATTAGACCACACCCCTTCTCATTACAGAGATGCACATCACCTAATATGCTTAATTGGTAGTAGGCTTTCGAGCCTATACAGCTTGGAGTAAGACAACATGCATGAAGATGATGATGTGGACAAAATACTCATTTGCCTAATAATTCTGCACTCCCTGTATATGTGCTCTTAAATTTGATGAAAGTGATAAAAAAAAATAGACAGCTCTCTCTTTTTAGTCGCTTTTTAGAAAAAAAGTTGCTGAGGGGGTCTGAAAACTCGCTAAATATAGCAACAAAGTCGCTAAGTTGGCAACACTGCACATGCTAAGTGCTGTGCTCAGTCGCCTAGTGCCTGAGCTCGGATCATACCAAAATTAGGGAGAATTTACGACTGTGCGCTATGTGCTTCGAATAATGTGTGCAGTTTTTGTTTTATACAGTTGTCAGTAAGGCATCTAACTATGAAACAAATTACACTCCAAAAGACCCCGGGCTTCTAAAAAAATGACCCCGGCTTAAGCCCAGTAAGCCTGAATCTAGGACCTTCTTGCTATGAGGCAACAGCACTAACCACCATGCCACCAATCCAGGCTGAATGAAAGTAGGAAAGCTATGATTTCTGTATGTTTTTGTCCTTGGCAGGTTAAACCACAATAAATACCAATAGCATACATTTGGTGTGTGTGTAGTTGTCTGCGTCTTGACTTCAGTGATTTTCTTACAGTTTAAAATCTCATGTGATCTTTTGAATTTCATGAGTCCAGCAACTAACCACTCTTACTAGATTGTATCACGTTATCTCAACAAGAACAAATTAAGTTATTGAATTTCTTACAGATCCTACATGATTTGATTACGTTCACCATAGAAACATGAAATTATTTTATTCAAATTACAAGTTAGACTTTTGTAAATGTAACAACCACCTCTACCAGCCATCTCTACCTTTTTCGGTATACTGAAAAACGTAGAGGCGGCTGCTCGACTCGACTGAGATGGATGCCTTCCTCAAACCACGATCCAAAGCGCACAAGACAAAATCACATTAGATCCAGCAGTGTTTGATCTATCAACGTTATGAATGCAGTTTCAACACAGTTAGATGTGCAGATTTTAAATAACGTAAGCGTTCAGCATGCGCAGATACTCTGAGCTGAGGCATTAGGGTTGGCTCTGTATGTTCCCATTTGGGTTCATGATATGAATGACGCTACGGGTCATCAAGAGCAGTGAAGTCCCAGAATCAACCCCTCGAGAGTTAATTATAAGACCACTGGGTTGTGTCATGTTGTGATGTGGATGCAAAATCCTCTCAGCTAAATGTAATGGAGGGAAAACTCGTGATATCATCTTTTAATGTTTTACAGCAATAACATAGTGACTCCCATTCATATATATATATATATATATATATATATATATACATGCATACACACAAACAGTTGGTACAAAGTTTGTTTGAAAAGTTTCCATTACCCGCAGCCGTTTCTGTCTTTGATTGTTTTGACAGTTCGGCATGACAGTGATATCTTTTGTTACTGAGGCTGCAACTCACACTACCACTTACAGAAGAAAGAAGAGCAGCGAAAAAGTGTCAGCGTGGATGGTTTTTATTTTCTACTTTTCTGCTTTTTTTAGTTGGTGATGACAAGCACAATTACATATCTGAAGTCGCAGCGTATATGAAAAAAGTGTCTTTGTATTCTTCATAGAGGATCTGAAATGTAAATACGCTCTATCACTGACAGCGACAGACAGTCTATCTTTCATTCTGTTTCCAGTCTCGGTGCTGAGGTGTATTATGTGAGCTGTCAGATTCTGTGACCTCATTTTGGAATTAAAGCTTTATTGCCTCCAAAATATCTTTCACACATCGGCGAATCGACTCTGACGCAGCAATGCATAATTTATTCCTTAAAAGTGCGTGCTAATCCGTACGCCCGTGTTGGCACCTTCCATAAAGTGTGGTAATTACAGGTTGGGGACTTCTACGCATTTGTAGGCAGTATTTATGTAGCGGATGCTGCAGGACAAAAGGAAACACAGTGTGCAATTTTTCATCCTTATTCTATTTTCAGTGACAATTTTTTCCAAACCTTCTCAAGGTTTTTTCATATGCGGGGTTGCAGAGATTGTCCTCAAGAGGACTCCTACCCTACTGAACAGCTCATCATGTCTCCAAAATCTTGTAAATTCTGTCTTTTTGACTCTGGGATGTTCTTCCTGTCAGAGATTCACTTGTCTTCGGCTGTTTTTCAAACCTCAGGGCTCAGGGAACATTTTCTACAGCTCCTTCACTGTATTTCATATATTTTTACCAGTCATTACAGGATGACTCATCAAACTCTCTACATGTTTTTGTGGTAATCCACCAGTCCACAGCTAACTGTGGAGAGACAGCTGGATCAGGTGGCCAAGTATATGAAACCATGCTTAATGTCCTGCATTAGTTACTGGTTCTTATTTGCACATTAGCCTTCCCTGTGTGGTATGATTCAGTTCAACTTTGCCTGTTTTTGGTAGTAATGGCAGCAATTTTCTCTATATTCCTTCTGCTGCAGACACTACCCCCTCAGTGTAGGTGGGAATCTTAGCTGATCGTCACTGCAGCACTGTTCGAAAATGTCGTGACATAAACACAATCCAGACAGGAAAAGTGAAGGTTATTGAACAGGTGGTGTTCCTGATTCGCGGTCTATGGCTGTTTATCACAGTAAACAAACAAGAAAGGGTGAAGGCAGGAAAACACAAACACAGGAGTTTGATTTCGCATATCACACATCCCACACATTTAACAGCAGTCCACTTCTGAATGACGATTCTTTTTGTCCTGCCGATGGTCTGCAGCTGCACCTAAAAGCTGAACTATAGTGGTGCCAAAAAACAAGAACAAAAATGAGGGAGGAAGCAAGCCAGCAAGTAGATGAGGCAAAACTATGTAAGCTACAATGCTACTAATGTGATTCTTTTATAGCAAAGCTGCTGTCAAATTTCTCCTGTTTTGCCTTCTCTGGCCCAACCTAACATCATGTTTTACCAGGACTACTTCTACATTCAGAGTGCTGCTTCTTCTTCTCCCATCAAATAAAGCATCTTCACAGCTGACTCTCCAGTGTGCATTCATCCGATGCATTCAAGTTGAGGGTACATGTGTCACATCTTTTCACGGGGTCTAAAATTTGTACTGACATCCCTAGTTACAGGTTGCATGAGTGCAAAGAGATCTTTCTCAGCCTCTCTGGCTGCGTCCACATCAGTGAGCACAAGGCATGAATGCTGTTGATGTGTCAGGTTATGGCGTTGCTTTAGAATGTAAGTAAGAAAGTCGGCCGACTTAAATGAATAAATACTGTGCTCTTCCAAATTTAATGCACACACGTATAGAACTGTTGTACTGTCCTCTCTTAAAAGAACAGGTTGGCATTTCTGGAGACCTTTTCCCCTTTTTGCCAAGAATTAGACAATAATGTTCAAATTACATTTAGGTCTATGGGAAAAGTGTTTTCAATTTCAGGCTCCAGCTGTAATACAAACATTACCCTGCCGGGTTGTTCTGTCCTATAAATCTGCCTCCAAAAGCGTTCAGTGGCCCTTATCAAAGTAGAGATTTTTTTTTACAAATCCCGAGGACACATCGCATCTTATAATGATACCATAAAAACACAACCCTGTTCTAATGTAACGATGACTATAGCAGCTGCAACGTCTGTGCCCAGAACATTACATGTGGGAGCTACTGCTCTGAGCTGGTGCCATCAAGTGGAAAATGAGAGTAATGAAAAATGATCTGCTGCTCTAATCCTACAAAGTTACTCTGTGGATTAAAGCACATTATTACTGGGTCGACATGGCTGATACAGTCTTGTTATTTTATTTTTATTTTTTATCTCTATTTAACTACATAAAACAAGTCGTTATGTATTGTTGGTTAATTACAAGGCAAGTCTCAGATACTGTTATGCTTTCTTTTTTGAACTGCATTGGAAGTTACACTGTATATTTTCAAAATAAATTTTCTTTTCTTTTCAAAATAAAATTAGCTATGTACTATATTTAAGTATAGACTGCACATAAAAAACTGACCCAACGTTTGTGGATTTTACTCTAAATGATAACTGAGGTTATAAATTAAGTGAGCAGTAGGGTCATTTAACTTCCATTCTTTTAGATGTTTCCAGCCTGTAGTAGCCTCTTGCTGGATGTGCAGAAGCATGCAGGTTTAAAGCACTTTCACATCTTTGAAAGTTATCCATCTTTTATATGCAGTCGATGACTGACTGAGTGTTTATTCTGCCCTGGAGCATTTCCCTCTTGCTCTCTGTCTACTTTCCTACTATTCTGCCAAATAGAGGCAATGAATATGTTTGACATAGTGGGAAATTGGTGCAGAGCTACATGAAGACATGCTTGCCCATTTATTAGGAAGTCTGTTGGGGTAGCTTAGCATAAATAGTGGAAACAAATAGTGCTCAAATGTATCAAGCTTCACTAACCATCATATCCAATGCCCTCTTATTAGCACATTTATGTTTTATCTGTAGAAGTACGGAGCAGCAGCTGACTGGCTCCTGGCTGAAGCACGTTATCAGTGATTGCATCAGTGTTATTTCTTAAAGCAAGATTATGATGATCAAATTTCAAGATGGCAAAATAGGACACAAAGCACACAGAATTAATCTCTTGCACACACAGATGGGTATACAGGTAAAAACACCTGAGTTCATACCCATTTTCCACTTGGGACCAACCAAGGGCGTTCAAGGAACCTGACTGATGCAGCAGAAGGCCTTGAGGACACTTCACGTGTCCACGCCTTTATGCATCTATGTATTTATGCGAGGACATGGCACTTATCCTGGCCTTGGTTTTACATAGACAAGGAGCACACAGATGCTGTTGACCCAAGTGATTTCAAATCCGTGACCTGGCCAGCTGGTGGGCCTCCCCCCTTTGGCTGCCCTCAGAGGGAGATGACAAGGTGGTTAAGGAAATAGAGAAGGTGGATAGAGGTGGATTCAAGAAAACCTAGAGACAAACAGCATCAGAGCATGATGGGTAAAAAGCAAAAGGGTCACACGTGTTATTTGGCTTTCCTGTGGAACACTGTGTCAAACTCTGGCAACATGCTTTCATTTCAGTGTTATTCTAACAAAAAAAATTAATGTCTTAGAGCATTATGCAAACACATAAGACGCAATTTTGTGCAGGACTCAGAAATGAGCTAACTCTGCATTTGACCATGCAACAGCCATAAACCCAATGACATTCAGAAACTCTCGACCTTAAATGCTTGCACTTTGCATAACTGCATTTCTCAGAGTTTTCTTTTAAAAATGGTGTACTCGAGTACTTTGTAATGGCTGAAAAGTCTTAGGCCATTAGAGCTACAAACCAAAATGGATAATAGAAAATGATACAGGTTGAGGAACAAGGTCAAGGAAGTTAGAGGAGGAGAAGGAGGCAAGTAGAGAAATGAGAGGAGGCTCAGAAAGCGAAGGAGGTGCAGCGAGGCAGAAACTCATAGGTAATTAAGGATTTTGAGAAAAAGTCAACTAGGATGGAAAAAGAATGGAGTTGGGGAAACAAAGCAAAGGAAGGGAATGAAGGTCTGAAGAGAAACAGGCAAGAAATAAAGACTAAGAAGGTAAGTAATCCACTGTTTGCTAAAGGTATGTTATTGAAAAAAAGATGCCGGTAATAAATAGATGACTGATGAGATGCTGAAGAGCGAATTCAGAGGGAGACTGTTGTAAACACAGGGATGTATGGTAGAAAGAAAAGAATTGGAAAAGTGGAAAGAGGGACTACAGGGGCTGCGACAAACTGACAGTCATTTAAAGTGACACTTACAGCAAAGATGAAACCATGTCTGGTCAAGCGTGACCAGACAAGAATAATCATCGCACTTACTGATGTGGCTACAGCATTTAGCCTGATCCCTCTGAGAACAGCCTAATAAATGTGGAGAAAGCTGTTGTAACCACACAATAAAGTACCTACAAGCAATACACATTTTAATGAATAATTTCAACGCCAGACACATTTATTCTACTGCCTCAGTTGTGTGTAAGTAATTTGGTCCAGTAATGCAATATTTTGTTGTAGGTGTCCGGAAATACTTGAGCCTGTTGCTGGAATGTGATGAATCAGAGACTCAAAGCTGCGCTGTGCAGACGATTTTGCAACACGTTGTGTTTTTTAAGTGCTCCAGATAAGATTTGGATTGCCTTCCTGCAAAACACCACATTCAGTTACCCCCAAAACCAGGAACTTGGTATTCCGCTGCTATGTTCATTAATTATTTCTTGCAGGGTAACCTTCAAAAATGGTACATGAATCCCTTTAATTATGCACACCAGTGCTAAATGAAACATTAGGCCATGGGGATCTCCCCTGCAAAACCTTCAGGAGAGCTTTTACAAACTAGTTCCCTGTCTCTTACTTTTGCTCACACCCTGATGCAGACATCAGCTCTCATGTATACTTGGTAGAGCAAATCAGGGCCCTGTACTACAGAGTGAGTTCACCATATCCTGTTATGGATAAGCAGTCACAACTCCCAACTTAGATTAGAGATCTGATCTAGATTGTCATATTAAAATTTTTAGTTTTCTACAGTTTATTTTCTTCTATCTATTCACTGCAACTGAGAAGTAATACTTACCTCTTTAACATTCATGGAGCCTCACTTCTTCAAAGGGATAGAATAGATGATAGAGAGAAGTAAGACAAAGGGGACAAGATAGGAGAGAGCAGAGAGGAGAGCCGGATCTGGCTTCCCTCCCCCTGGATCGGGCTGTACGCCCTACCTCCCCACTGGCTCCCAGAAAAGGGAAGAAGAGCAGAGGGGAGAAGAGCGGAACATTTTTCTTTTCTTTTCTTTTATTCCTCCTTTTAGTTTCACTACCATGAGGTTAACTGCACAGTCCCCAGGAGGCCCTGAGACAGCTGTATCAGTCAACCAGCAAAACTTCTAATGTTGTGTTTTACCCTTTTGACGCCCCCTTGAGGCAGACCAGCCACGGGTTGATCAATCCTGGGCGGGTGTTTCGCGGTTAGCTGACTGCCTTAGCTGCCCAAGTGATGTCAGCCTTTTTTAGCCATAGCCAGTGACTGGTCCTCTCAGCAGTGTTAGCTAATTCTCTTATAGCCTGCCGTTGCACCTGTCCTCTGATCCCAATCTCTCTAAGCTTAAACATCACAGATCATTACAGATCTGTGATGTTTAAGTCTATGCAAAATCAGTTTGTGTAGTTTTACATCTTACATGTTTCATTTGCACTTTACACCTCAAACTGTCAAAAAAGCAATTGAGAAAATAGCGTCATTATATCTAAATAACTTTATTTGATCAGCGAGATTAAACGCCGTCCTCCTCTCATGCTGAAAAAGAAAACCATTACCAATCAGGCATTTCAAATCTAATGGAACTACAATTTAAAATCAGTCTTCTGCTAAGTTTTCTGTTATATGATATAACATTGGTTCATCCCTTGAGTTAGTTGCCTTTTTTTAATGCATGAATCATTCATAGATTGCTGTTAAGTGGCAACCAGAAAATGATCAGGTACAAAGATTGGACTGAAAATAAGTGAAAAAGAAAATCAACCGATGTTCAAAGGAACACTTTGAAAGAGCTTCAGAAAGCCTGGAGAACTATTGCTGAAGACGACTTTAAAAAGTGACAAAGTTTTGATCCTTGGATGCATATTCTGAGAAAGGAGGGGTGGCTCAAGTCTTTTGTGCAGTACTATATAATGTGTTACTGTATTATAAGTCATATTTTCTTTCTTTTTTTTATTTTATCAGCCACATTAAATATATTAACTTGTTTGGCTTAAAATCTTCAGCCTTATCATTTCATATTTTAATGATAATGGTAAAATGAACAACTCACAGTTATAAGAGACCCTAAAGAAAGAAAAGCCAAGTCACCTCTGTATGCCATGGAAGGATGTGTCACCACAGCAGGAGGTTTGGTGTGACTCACCAGCTTTTATCACACAGGTGCCATGCTTACAACTTTGGCCCTGCCTGAGAGTATCCTTGAAGTAAAAGAGAAGGTTAACGTTTGTCAAATGTCACACGCTCTCTTATAATCGTGTCACTAACTCAACTGATTCAGATACCCAGCCGCAGGGAGCAAGGACGGGCTAGGTCTGCATGCATTTATTTTCCTCTCACTTAGGAGGGATGCTGGTCGAAAGGCCATTGAGAAAGTCTGCTGCACATCTGTTTGCACAACAGTTTTGCTCCACAGCGAGAAGTCGGCCATCTGGAAAAGTGATATCTTTTTTGCCATCGTAACACGCAGCACAGGGGTTAGCTGACAAACTGACAGCACAGTACAGAGGAGGTCTTGTATATTTTTGTGC
Source organism: Maylandia zebra (assembly GCF_041146795.1). Classification (NCBI taxonomy): domain Eukaryota; kingdom Metazoa; phylum Chordata; class Actinopteri; order Cichliformes; family Cichlidae; genus Maylandia; species Maylandia zebra. The sequence continues at coordinate 13,437,418 of NC_135170.1, read as the reverse complement.
TGATGGTTAAATTGCTGAAGAATGATGAACTTTAATTGTTGCATATGAGTTTTGTTTAAAAGTTAAAAGTAAATTACCGTAGCGCTTTAGGTGTATAAAGCTCACACATTAATGTGTGTTCTGTGCATTTTCCCTTTTTTACTCTGCGTTTTCCAAGAAATGACCCACAATTGCTGAGGATCACTGACCTTCAAAGCTCACACTTATGATGGAGCACTTGCTCAGTAGGACATCAGTCATTTGTTAGTGGTTGAGGGCCTTTTACGGCAATTAGTAGTTTAATTGCCATGCTCACCCCAACGCTAATTCACTTGGCAGATGCTTGCATAACTGCAATGAATTGCAAGAAAGCAATTTACTTTAAAAGTCAGTTCATTTATTAAATATATAATATGTCCAAAAATCATCAGCATCACACCTGGGAGCTTTAGGAAATAAGTGTATAGCGATATCTCGCAGTACTGTTAGGTCAGTGGGGGTCCAGTAACTGCTGGGGGTCTCCATGGAAGTTGATCCCACCATGATGATGATTGTGGGTGAAGAGAAATGGACAGGAATCCAATGAAATATTTAGATGAACTCAAACATTTTAATAATGGATTGCATTTATATAGCGCTTTTCTAGGCACCCAAAGCGCTTTACAGTTCCACTCTCACGTTCACACACTGGTGCAGGCAAACCACAGCCACACTAGTAGGCGGTAGGGTAAAGTGTCTTGTTGGGGGATCGGACCGACAACCTTCCGGTTACAGACGAGCTTCCCAACCTCCTGAATCACGGTCGCCCCAATTTTACAACACAAACTGAACCATCACTGAATGACTTTGATAAGCACTGGCATAGATGGTTTTAAAATAACTGAAACTCGGGTTGTTTAATCTAAACAAATACACTTGATTCTTTTAACTCATGATTACGGTTTCTACAAAAATATTTCCTCTAAATCTTGTGGGTGGCTGTCCGAGTGCAGCTACACCTGCTTGAGATCAGCTCCTCCTCTGTCTCAACAGCAAGTTCCACTCATGGTTGCTCCCATCACTATGCTGCCATCTCACATGTACAGGCAGGCAGGCACAGAGAGCCAGGGACAGATGAGACACTTGGAGGTAGTGACAGGTGTAATTAGACTTTTATTGATAAAGGTGCTTGAAACTGTTGGATGCTTCAGGCCAAATGAAAGAAAAACTTCTTTTTGAGTCTAAAAATCAATCTGCTGTTATCTTCTTTGTAGTTTACCTTTGTGTAACTGTGCTGTGAGGCTTTGCTGATCAGTGAACTTAAATCACTTCCAGTGAATCATAATTCCAAAGACTCAGGCGAGCAAAGTGCAAGTAAAGACCAAATGCTTCATTAGGAAATTATCTCCAGAGGAACTGTTAGTGTTTGTTCATGCCATTATACACTATATTAGTATTTGCTGCTGTACCGTCACACGTATATGAACTTGAGTCACATCCCATTCTTATTCCCTAGGGTTTAATATGCCAGCTCAGCTCTTCTGGGAAGGCTTTCCACAAGGTTTAGAAATTTCTTACAGAAGCACATTTTGATGTCAGACAATGACGTTGGACTAGAAGCCTGGCTCGCATGTGCAGTCAGGTTCCCAAACTGTTCCCACAAAGTTGGGAGCATGAAATTGTCCAAAATGGTATGCTGAAGCATTAAGAGTTCCTTTCACTGGAACTAAGGGCCTGAGCCCAACTCTTGAAAAACAACCCGAGACCACAAACCTCCCTCCACCAAACTTTACACTTGGTACGATGCAGTCAAGTACTGTTCTCCTGGCAACCACCAGAGCGTCATCCCTCCAGTGAACGCATGTCCCCTGCTCTACTGTCCAGTGGTAGCGTGCTTTGCAAACAATGATAGGTAGTGAGGAAATTTCCCGACTGGACTTGTTGCACAGGTGGACCTATCCTGGTATCATCCTGGATTTCAATGATCTCCTGAAAGCGACCCATTCTTTCACAAAATGTTTGTAGAAGCAGTCTGCATGCCTGATTTTATACACCTGTGGCCATTAAAGTAATTGGAACACCTGAATTTAATGATTTGGATGGGTGAGTGAATACTTTAGGCGATATAGTACATCTTTGCTGTGAAGCAAACTGAACAGTCTGTGTAGCACGTCTTAATAGAAACTTAAATGAATGTAGTTTCTGCACATGTTCACTCTACTTTGCATAGTTCATGCAAAGAGATTACCAAAGGTTTAATCACTCCACACTTTCATGTTTCTGTGCTGTTTATCATTATTAGTCTTTGAAATGCCGGCCTAAGTGTCAGTATTACAGTTTTATGCACAGCGGCAACAACAGCAACTGTTCTTTCTGCTACTCCTTCAAACCCAGTAAGCTCCTGTTCGCACACTGCAGTCTCCCAGCATTCACGTGAATGTATATTATCGCCGCACACATTCAATTTTTATATGTAAAAGAGGGCAAATTCTACCACCTACTGAATAGATGGTAGCATTGCAGCTTGTCTGATAGCCATCATCATCATCATCATCATCATCTCAAGCATAATGTGCTGAAGATTGCTGACGACATGGTCCAGTACCTGCATCCTGTTAGAGAACTGTACGTAAAACACAAACACACGAGCGAACACAGCTGCTGAACATCTGTATATTCATAAACTCTTTGTTATCTTCTCCCATCTGTGTCTCTGCATGTGTGTAGTCAGAGTCTGATGCTGTCTGATTTTGCCACTCTGGCTCCTCCATTCACACACATTCAGTTTTACAGCGTTAATCGTGTTTTTTTTAAAGCACTTTCCTCACAGATGTACACAGTGGTATCACGTGCTCTCACTCTGGGTTTTATTCCTGTTGAAACAGAAAGCATCAAACTGAATAGGGTAAAGACCAGGCTTACATTAAGAAGCCCCCAGAGGCCAAAGGTCAAAGCTGAAATGAACATCAGCGGCAGTGCAGCTGTGGGAGAGAAAGGTCCTATGGATCTATGTATGCCTATGAAAAAGTATAAAAAAAAAGGCAAAATGCTACATTTATGGGGTAAAATAATTAAAAAGAAAATACAACTAGTATTTGCAGTCAATGGCTTTATGTATAGGTAGAATTACAAAAAACAATCACACAAACAATACAAACAATATGCATAAATATATCTATCATAGTTATTAGTTAAATCAGGAAATAATATCCATAAACATCTGTTGCAAGTTCACATTACAGGTAGCAGCCAGCAACAACAAAAATCAGAGCAACGAAGGGTGACTTTTAAAAACATTTCAGCGGTCGGGTTATTATATGAGTTAGTTGATTAGTAGAAGGCAGATTTACAGAACTCAGAATCACCTGAGTTTTTCAAAAGTTCGCTGAAGAGAAATATTCCAAACGTGTACGGTTAAAGCTTTGCAAAGGTCAGCTTAAACTCTAAAAGAAAGTTTTAAAAAGCTTGCAGGTCCAGTTAGCTTGTGCGCGTGCAACAAAGAAAGAGTCGAGCCACAGGTGCCGTGCCAAAGTGATGGAGATAGTGTGTGCAGGGTTTGTTTATCACAGGAACACGTGAGGAGAGTTAATGCTGGTTTAATCACTCGGTGAGAATTTGTTTTTTCTGTGCTTCTTTCACCCATCACTCTGTTTAAGCAGAGAAAAGTTAGTAAGTTCAAATGTGGGTTACGTGTTTAACATCGGCTTAACAGATTGACACCTACTAAATGCATTATATTGAAGTTAGCTGTGTGTGCACTTACTGATATTAAATCTGAATATTTCTGATAGTTTACGGTAAATGTTCTAATGAGTGTTGCTTCTTACTACTTTTAGTTCCTTTCTCTTCACGTAGGATCAGATGCTTATAACGCAGCCTGCACGGCGCATTACCTTGCATGCTATATGGAAACCACGTCACCTGCCAACAGTGTAACTACAGCCAAGCAGAGGGGAATGAAGGCACAGAGGTGTATTGTATTTTTAAACACACTCTGGTGGTTGTTAAAGGACTCGAGCGGGAAGTTATTAAGAGTACAGGTCAACTTTGCCTGCAAATGTGGATGTGCTATCGTTTGGAATTACTGTCATGGCATCTGGATCACAGGCAGTTGTAAAAATATATCTATATAAGAAAATGTATCTATGATCAGCATCTATTTCTAGAGTTAATTCAGACCACGAAGCACCTATGACAACTTTCTGTCAAAGCGGGACTGAGACGCGCATCGCTTTCAGTAGACTCGACACCAAAACAAGGTTATTTCTCAAAATGTTTCGGCCTAATCGGAAACAGCCAAACGCACTGCTTTGTTCTTTGTTTTTAAGAAGACAGAGAGAGACTGTGTGGAAAGTTAGTTTACAGCACTGTGGAACTCTGCTGCCTGTAATCATCTCTGCAATTAACTATTGAAAGCCAGGGATTACTTGCATATACAGAGAATTTACAGTCCTGCTGTAGATGTGCACACATAAGAACAAGTTTAAGCAGTAGTCAACTCCATAGACTGTATATAAAAACAGATGTAGCCTCCAGATCTGACGACTGAAGCAGAACTGCATTTCTTTTCTAATCGCCAGCAGGAGGCGACTCATAGGCTACGTTCACACTGCAGGCAAAAGCGCATCAAATCCGATTTTTTTGACCCTATGTGACCCATATCCGATCATGGTATGACAGTGTGAACGGCACAAATCCGATATTTTCAAATCCGACCTCACTTTCGTATGTAGTACTGAATCCGATACATATCCGATGTTTTAGAAAGCGACTGCTGTTTGAACGGTCAGGTCGAATTAAATCCGTCTTTTACGTCACTGACACAAGACAGACGCCAATTATCAGCTCCGGAGTAGCGCCCGAGAACACATCGTGAACGCTTCCTGGCCATCCAGTGTAGATGTTAGTGAAACTGTTGGGAAGACAACGTGAACATTTTATTTGTACTGTATAATCTGCAGATTCTGACAGAAATCTGCAACTATCCTTTGAAGCACCGCTCCTCTAAAACAGCAATAAGGATCATTATTAGGTTATTTACATTATTATGTAAATAACAAAATAACTTAAAGCAAAAATTGGGAAACGTAAAGTCCGAAGTCTTTATATTAAGGGCCATCAGTCAAACAATACTGTTTGCTCTGGGTCTAAACAGAGCGAGTTGTGTGTGACGTCTTCTTTTGCGCATGTGGGCCGCTTTGAGGGTTCACAGTAGAGCGCGTTTGCTGTCGCATTTTAGTTGTAGTGTGAACAAGCAGACAAAAAAAAAAAAAAAAAAAAAAATTGGCTTTGATCAAAAAATCGGAATTGAGCATTAAGACCTGCAGTGTGAACGTAGCCATAGTCAGGTAAAAGAAGCCTGACTGTGTAGAATTATAGTACTGATCACATCATCTATTATCACAGTAAACACTGTCTGAGGAGTTTATAGTCTCATTTACGGTCTTTTTAAAAAAAAAAAAAAATAAAAAAAAACACGGAATTTAACTGTTAACAAGTCTGGGTACAAAAAAGGGTGTGGCCAAAACGCTCAATTGGAGGCTTCTACTGGTGACCTCTCAAGCCAATCCACCACCACGGCTACAATCATATTTTATATACAGTCTATACACTCTAGTCTTACAACCTTGGCGTGGTATAGACAATCAATCACCTGCTGTATGTTACATCGCACTCTGTGACAAATGGAGCGATCATGTAAGTAGGCATCCACATTAGTTGACCTAAATACAAACAAAGACAAAGATTACAGGTACAAAAGAACAGAAGATGGAAAATTAACAACATAAAAGTGCAAAATCAAAACATGATTGACCAAAATGGAAAAAAAAACAAAAAAAAAACCTCTCCATTAATCAGCCATTGTGTTCATGTCAGTCTTTATCCACTGGAAATTGATATGCTGAGATTTCAATCCACTGTAGTCAGCAGCAGAAGATCCTCAGAGGTGAGTGTTATTAAAAATATTAGTCGTGCAAACGGAGCGAGAAAATTGTGATCAAACATGTGACCAAATGAATTTCAGCTTTAAGATAAAAGAGCATTTTGTACCTCAGTACAAAACTAAGTTATATCGTAGGTGGATTAGTTACAGCTACCACATGAGCTGTTCTTAATACTACAAAGTCTGTTTTTTTAAAGTCAAAACAATGTTTCAGTGCTTCAAACCTCTTCTATACAAAACATGACTCAACATACTCGACGGCTTTTCACTCCTGAAAAGCTAAAGTGTCAAATAATACCCCCCCAATCCCAAGTCATTCATTATATTATATATTAGTGATGTATATGAAGAAAGAAAAAAAGAACGATTGAGACTTCACACTGACTGACTACACTGGAATACCTCGAGATTACTCTGCACTCTCTCAGGTTACATGTTTCGTCCCCCGTTGATGACGTTTCCTCCCGGAGGGGCGATGTGAATAGAGTCCAGGATGGGCCGCAGTATTTGTCCAAATGGTCTAAAGATGGAGAGATTTCATTTGACATTTTAAAAACACATAAGCACAATGACTGCCCCATTTTTAACCCAATAACTCCCTCCAACATATTTACTTTTATGCATCAGCAGATGTGAAGCAAATCTCTGCAGGGATGTTTAAAGTATAGGAGCAATAGCAACAGCCTAAGGTAGTGCTGCCTGTTCCCTTTTCATGCAGTCACACTGAATTTGTGGTAAAAGCTTGTGCCTCTGCTATGACTGCCCTTGTTGTTGGCTAAAAAAGGCTCAAACTGAGCTTTCATAATAATTAAATACCACAAAAAGTTCAACCAGGGCAAAGTACAAACAACTCCACTGCAGGCTGCACTATATTAACATTTAGTGGGCAAATTTAAAATCTCTTCCTCTTCATCCAAGACTGTATGGCAACATATCAAAGCTACACTGTAGTTTATAATTAATGCTTAATAATAAACAACATTTCATAATTTAGCTGCGATCATGACTAATAGTACATAACTTCACTGCAATTGGAGGTCTAGACGACTAATGTGGCGTTCAAAGACTTGCCGCCTTGTTCAGATTTCAATGGGACACATTCACAGTCATGGGGTGAGCAGTGGTGAGCAGGGACATTATTAATACCACAGACTCAAATGAAGCGAATGTAAGCTGACAGCCCGAGTTTCACTCACGTAGAGAGGACTTCAGATGGAAGGTCGGTGATGTAGGACGGGATAGGCCTGCCAGTCAGGAACTGAGCCACCTCGTTGGTGAAAGTGTTGCAGTTGTGCTCAAACAGACGATACCTGTCACCTCTGAACAACAACAACAACAAAAAAACTCAGTAACATGCAAAGTTCAAATAATAAACCTGACTATCTCCTGATTATACATTACTTATGTAAGGAGCTTGGAGCTTTTCTGTATGCGGGAAAGAAACTGACCTGTATGTGCTTTCTCCCAGGGAAGAGAGGTAATCCATGAAGATCTCCTCAGAGACTTCAGTCTCACCGAGCTCCACCACTGTGTCAGGAGGCCCCAGCATAGTCCCACCCTGCCAAAAACAAAGAAAATGTGTCATAAAACAGAAACATGATTAAAGAGTAAATCAGTGATGGTCTGAGGAAGCTGCTGCACTATTAGCTTCTATTGTTTTAATTTTATTATGCATGTCTAAAACAACTCTCGCTAGTAAGCATAAAATGGGATTACCTGCATAAAGAAATGTTAGATAAATAAAAAAATAAAAGAGGTCTTCTTGAGTCAATTTTCTGTATTTGTGATACACGCTTAAGTTAGTTAGCAAGCCACCTTACCTCCAAGGTGGGAAAAATGCTAAGCTAATAAGCTAATTGTTATGACTGAGGTTTTGTTTTTTGTTTTTTTTGGGGGAAAAAAATAAATTAAAAAAAAAAAAAAAAAAATCAGGAAAAGATGATTGAATTCACATCATTTATTTGGTCTTGGAAAAAAGTAAAATACTTCAACTTACAGGTAAGAATATGCAATCAGCCAAAACATTAAAACAACCCATTTATATTATTTTTAACTAATTTATTATTTTTAATAGGTGGACTTTTGTCATGATAATAAAGCTGTGGTAGCAGACCATAGATGTATGAAATGTATATTATACGATATACTATGATCTAAATTATTAGGCAAATTTGAACATTTCTTTACTGATAGTGTGTGTGTGTGTGTATATATATATATATATAAAAATGGTATGTACTACTTTCATATGTATGAGTAGTACATATAGATATAGTTAAATTCTATGTAGGTATGAAGCGTCTCTCTGTGTTAGCGTTGTGCAGGCTGGTGACCTGCTTCTCACCCAACAGCAGCTGGTATAGGTTCCTCAACCCATCACCCCACGAATAAATAAAGAAAATGGATAGAACTTCATTTCTTGAGTTCTTTTGTAGAATATCACCTACCCAATTGTACTTTTTCTTTCTTGACAAGTGTCACACTGGTCTCAGGCGTTGTGATTTGCCTTCTTTGCACAGCTTTTGTTTGTTTCTTTGTTTCCCCCTGCTCGCTATCATGACATCACAAACATCTGGTCGATTCATTTGTGGCCCCAAGGGACAAACATACAAATGTTTGTTTCGGGACAACAACCATTTCAAAACTCAGGGTATACTTTGTAAGTCCTGCAAAAATGAAAGGTACTGCAGAAATGAGAGGCAGCCGACACACGTCTAAAACACCTTCAAAAATTATTTTCCACATGTGTGCAGCAGTCTGGGAGAAGGCTGAGGTGTTTGGTGATATAAGTGAAATGGACGTCACATCCTTACCGGAGAACAGCTGGAGATCCCCTCCCCTCCAAAGAAGAACTCATCACCATATGCCACTATAGCTGTGTGCCTGCAAAATTATTACATTGGTAAATCCAGGTCAGAGCATCTCAGTGGCATAACAGCATATTTAAAATTACATTAGCACCATTCATGACGCTTAATCCACTTTGGCACACCAAATAACACAATACAGTCACGGTGCATTTTACAAACTACCGAATACAACAATTATAAGGACTAAAAATCCATCCATAGACAGACGAGTGGATGAGTGAGCAACTAGCTGTTTATTTAGTGTTAAAATATCATATGTATCTGCCTAATCTTTTTAATTATAGCTCACTTGGTCAGTTCACATACATCCCCAGACACCTTCATTAATAAATACAAACAGGCAGACCACCAGGAGGTGTTTTGACCATTTTTAATGCCACTGCCGTCTTCCCTGGGACCAGAATTAGGTCAGTGGCCTACACCTGATGTATCTACAGTAAAAGCTGTGTTTTCGTGATAAGGAGGTTACACTTACCATATCCCATCCAGCTGCTTTCCTGCAATAGAAAAGGGGGGGGGGGGGGGGGGGGGGGGATTAATGCATGCAAGGCAGGAGATGGTCGCTAATGCAAGAAGCCGGTAAAACAAGAGATGAGCCATTTCTAATGATGTACGGGTGCAAGTCGATTAAGTTCGCCATTTATTTTAAACCAAACAATATTTATAAAAGTCCCTTGACCTTGATATTTTAACCAGAGAACAGCAACATCTACTTTAGACGACCGTCAAAGAAGGCTTCTCCAGCCGGTTATCATCACTTATTTGTCCCCCAAGGCCAGACTGCATCAGTATTTGTCTGCAGACTACTTACCCAACATTATAGGACTAAGGCTCCGAGCCATTCCTCTGGACAAATCATAAATATACAGTTGTACATTGTATCGCGTAGGATTCTTGTCCATAACTCAAACTCAGAAATTTTATTTTTCTATTTTTCCTTAGCTAGCTAAGCCACAGAGCTTTCTCAACATACGCTCCTGCGAGGTTCTAAACGAAAGGAATGATGTCAGGCCTTTAAATAGCCCAAGCACTTCCGCTTTCACTGCTTTCAAAATAAGAACGGCTGGAGAGAATCTTTAATGAAAGGTCGACTGTTTTCTTGTGAGATTGCTTTATTTTGAAGGATCTCTGTGGCTCTTCCGATTTTAGTTCGCTGTCTGTGAATGACTTGACAGAATTTTAATTTGATAACACAAAGCTTGTGTTTTTATTTCGAATAGAAAATAATTACAAGGTTTATCAAGATTAAATAAACGCTTCGGTAGCCTGATAGCTGACACTAATATCACCCAGAAAAGGGAGCCATTTTTAAAAATATATTTTTAAAAATTCGTTTATTTATTTAAACAAAAATAAGGACCACAATATATAAATATATCACCTCTATACAGAGATTTCTACAGGTTTTGGCTTGTTAGCGAGAAAAATGTAGAAAAAGTGGGACACAAGTGAGTCCTTGGATTTGTTATGATCAGTGGTAACCACTGGAGGGCGCTGTATTCCGAGACAAGATATGAGACAATGGCCGTGTGTGCAAAGGAAATGATGATAGATAAGAAGTTTAGCCCCGAGGGAGCTGTAATTTGTTTACATTTTTTAGCAGACCATATTAGTTTAAATCCAGCAGAAATAAAAGGAGATGACTGACTGGTGGATATTTTTCTCCATAATGTAGAGAATACAGCTTGTTGGAGGTTGCTGCGTCCTTACCCCCCCCCCCCCTTTTTTTTTTTGAGAAAGCAGGTGAAATTATACAAAAAAAGTGCTGCAATTAGGAGGAAGAAATTATGAAGGTTCTCTCTAGAAAATTCGACCTGGTTAAGAAGAGAGGCAATGTGGGATTCCTGGCAGAAAAAGTGAGACACAGATATTAAACAAGGGCAACAAACTGCAGGAACTGGGATGAAGGGTCGAAAAAAGAAATTAGATGAGAGCAAATGTTTTATTTTCACTCTGCACTAAAGACTGTAAAGAAAAAATGTACTTTTGTGGGTTACAGTGAGCCATTTTTATGTTGACTGATATTTGCCATGCTTGGTTTTAATTGAATACACCAAGTATTTTTTTTTTTTTTTAAAAAACACCCAGCACGCCCCTGCGGGCGGTTTATCCTTCAAGCTCGGGTCCTCTACCAGAGGCCTGGGAGCTTGAGGGTCCTGCGCAGTATCTTAGCTGTTCCCAGGACTGCGCTCTTCTGGACAGAGATCTCCAATGTTGTTCCCGGGATCTGCTGGAGCCACCCGCCTAGCTTGGGAGTCACCGCACCTAGTGCTCCGATTACCACCGTTACCTTCACCCTCCACAGAGAAGAGCTCGAGAGGATATATATATATATATATATATATATAATAATAATGGATACTTTATTGATCCCCATGGGGAAATTACTTGTTTTTCTCTGCATTTGACCCATTCACTCAGTGAAGCAGTGGGCAGCCCACTAAGCAGGCGCCCGGGGAGCAGTGTGTAGAGACGGTACCTTGCTATATATATATATATATATATATATATATATATATATATATATATATATATATATATATATATATATATATATATATATATATATATATAGCAAGCTGTCCATACCTGAGGCCTTGGAAACTGCCAAGCAAAGACTCACAGCCTTGGCCAGCCGCTTGAGGAGGTACACCAGAGAGATAGAAGGCAGGAGAATAAACCAGCTGTTCTCCACAGAACCAGCAAAGGTGTACTCTCAGTGGCAAGGGAACAATAAGAGAACAGCACCACCAAGGCTGGAGACGGAGCAATACTGGAAGAGCATATGGGAGAAGGATGCAACCCATAACGGCAATGCTCAGTGGCTAGAGGATCTGAGGGCTGACCACAGCGACCTCCCTGAACAGGGTCCAGTAACCATCACAGTGGCAGATATCCAAGAAAGGGTCTCCAGTATGAAGAGTTGGACAGCACCAGGGCCCGACATGGTTCACGCCTACTGGCTGAAGAAGCTGACTGCACTCCACGAGCGTCTGGCAGCACAAATGAACCAGCTGCTAGTTAACGAGAGACACCCGGAATGGCTAACTGAAGGCCGGACGGTCCTGATCCCCAAGGACCCCAAGAAGGGACCGGTCCCCTCCAACTACCGACCAATAACCTGCCTCAGTACTACATGGAAGCTCCTGTCAGGCATCATATCGGCTAAGATGAACAGGCACATGGGTCAATACATGAGCGGGACACAGAAAGGAATTGGCAAGAATACCAGAGGCGCAAAACACCAGCTACTGGTAGACAGAACAATCAGCCGAGACTGCAAGACCAGACTGACCAACCTGTGCACTGCCTGGATTGATTACAAGAAGGCCTATGACTCAATGCCCCACAGCTGGATACTGGAATGCCTAGAATTGTACAAGATCAATGGGACCCTAAGAGCCTTCATCAGGAACTCAATGGGGATGTGGCGTACAACACTAGAGGCCAACTCCAAGCCCATAGCACAAGTCACCATCAAGTGCGGGATCTACCAAGGAGATGCTCTGTCCCCACTGCTGTTCTGCATAGGCCTGAACCCCCTCAGTGAGATCATTAACAAGACTGGCTACGGATACCGACTACAGAACGGAGCAGTTGTCAGCCACCTCCTGTACATGGATGACATCAAGCTGTATGCCAAGAGTGAACGAGACATCGATTCACTGATCCACACTACCAGGCTATACAGCAATGACATTGGAATGTCGTTCGGACTGGAGAAGTGTAGTCGGATGGTAACAAAGAGAGGGAAGGTAGTCAGAACTGAGGGGATTGAACTACCAGAAGGCAACATTGCAGACATAGAGGACAGTTACAAGTACTTGGGGATCCCACAGGCGAATGGGAACCATGAAGAGGCCGCTAGAAAAGCTGCAACCACCAAGTACCTGCAGAGGGTCAGGCAAGTCCTGAGGAGTCAGCTGAATGGTAAGAACAAGATCCGGGCCATCAACACGTACGCCCTGCCCGTGATCAGGTACCCTGCTGGGGTAATAGGCTGGCCAAAGGAGGAGATAGAAGCCACTGACATAAAGACAAGAAAGCTCCTTACCATGCATGGAGGGTTTCACCCCAAATCCAGCACCCTGAGGCTGTACGCTAAGCGGAAGGAAGGGGGCCGGGGACTGGTGAGTGTCAGCACCACAGTCCAGGATGAGACAACGAACATCCAAGAATACATTAGGAAGATGGCCCCAACTGACCGAGTGCTCAGTGAATACCTCAGGCAGCAGAAACCCAAGAAAGAGGAGGGAGACGAGGAACCATCATGGAAGGACAGGCCCCTGCACGGTATGTACCACCGGCAGATAGAGGAGGTGGCTGATATCCAGAAATCCTACCAGTGGCTGGACAAAGCTGGACTGAAAGACAGCACAGAGGCACTAATCATGGCAGCACAAGAACAAGCTCTGAGCACAAGATCCATAGAGGCTGGGGTCTATCACACCAGGCAAGACCCCAGGTGCAGGCTGTGTAAAGATGCCCCAGAGACAATCCAGCACATAACAGCAGGGTGCAAGATGCTAGCAGGCAAGGCATACATGGAACGCCATAACCAAGTGGCCGGCATAGTGTACAGGAACATCTGTGCCGAGTATAATCTGGAAGTCCCGAGGTCAAAATGGGAGATGCCCCCAAGGGTGGTGGAGAATGACCGAGCTAAGATCCTGTGGGACTTCCAGATACAGACGGACAAAATGGTGGTGGCTAACCAACCGGACATAGTGGTGGTAGACAAACAGAAGAAGACGGCCGTAGTGATCGATGTAGCGGTTCCGAATGACAGCAATATCAGGAAGAAGGAACACGAGAAGCTGGAGAAATACCAAGGGCTCAGAGAAGAGCTCGAGAGGATGTGGAGGGTGAAGGTAACGGTGGTCCCCGTGGTAATCGGAGCACTAGGTGCAGCTAGGCGAGTGGCTCCAGCAGATCCCGGGAATAACATCGGAGATCTCTGTCCAGAAGAGTGCAGTCCTGGGAACAGCTAAGATACTGCGCAGGACCCTCAAGCTCCCAGGCCTCTGGTAGAGGACCCGAGCTTGAAGGATAAACCGCCCGCAGGGGCGTGCTGGGTGTTTTATATATATATATATATATATAAAAACACCCATATATACATATATATATATATATATATATATATATATATATATATATATATATATATATATATATATATATATATATATATATATATGTATTGTTTTTAGATTTTTACTTTTTAATTGTTGACCTTCTTATGTATTTATTGGGGTTGTGTTTGACTTTTTTTTTTACTGTTTTTGCAGCAAATTCACAATTTTGGGGATTTAATCATTTAATGATCCGCGTATTAGATTTGGAGTAGATTTTCCCCTGGATGCCCTTCCTGGTACTCCACTCATCCATGCTTGGGACAGCTGTTACTCAGTGGTTGTACGTTAGGTGGCGACATGCCACTCATCGCGTTGGTTTGCGACACGGAAAAAGAATAAGAAAAAGAAACGGCAGTCTTTTCAGCCACAACCCTCTTTTGACCAAAATAGAGCAGCAGACATCAAATAGTTAGAAATGGCTGCCACCGGAGTTCTTCCCTTTATACGGGGGGTAGACCTCAGTGGAAACGACTTTAAAGTAAGGATTTTTAAACAGCATTCACTGATTTTCACACCCTCCGATGTTTAGTAAATACGACGTTAGCGTGGCTGGAGCGACTTCAGTCATTCTCAGAGCAACAAACGGCAGGGCTAGCTATAAACTAGCTTAGCTTAACGTTACTAGCATTGGGCGTTAGCCAGTTGTCAGAGTGACACAGTCTGCTCTCAGCCACCACCGCCCAGTTTGGTGGTTAACACAGTTCTTATTTGACGTGTTGGTTTGCGAATGATATATATTTTTAGCTCGTCAGCTAGCGTTAATATTATTTTTGTGAAGTTGTTGATGAGCCAGGTCTTCTTTTCACCGTCATGTTAGCTAAGTAATCTAGCCACACTTATGGCTAACTAAATGTCTGTTACAGAAGCTCAAGCTCCGTGTTGTAACTTGTCAGAAAGTGAAGTTGACAAACAGCGTCAGCTAACTAATAGAGCCTGCTGTTGATTTTAGGTTGCGACACCCTTTTGTGAGCTTATTTTGGGAGAGTGGAAAAAACAGCCCGATTGACAGCTGCGATCACCTGGCATGTATTTGTCCTGACACAACTATTTACGTATCCCCGTCAAAGTATTGGAAATATGCTGCTTAAACAACTGAGTTATCTGTTAGTCGATCGGTGGCTTTTGATTGAAATCTGCCAGTACATGAAGAGATCATTTCCTTATATTCCAAATGCTTTAGCATATGTAGACCTAGCATTTCTCTTCCTTGATGTGTGCACTTTTCATCTGTTAAAAAAATCAAGATTAATGCTATCTGCCCATTTGTATGAAAATGTGCCACTGTCACTTTTTATGCAACCTGAACATGCGTGCAGTTCGTTCCTATAATTGGCAATGAGATTGTTAGAGTATATTTTGGGGGAAGTTGTTTACAAATATAATCTTTCTCTGGTAGCATGTCTGCGATTTTGTTTCAGGTGTTTCAGTGCTTTGGTAAATCCTGAAAAATTCAGCCCCCCTGCGCTATAACAAAGTAAGTTCTTGCATTGTTGCTGTCAAAAGTCATGTATTTTTGTGTCATCTCATTCAGGGTGGATACTTCCCAGAGCACGTTAAGTGTATGAGCAGCCTGCGATGGCTGAAACTGAACAGGACAGGACTGTGTTACCTCCCAGAGGAGCTGGCCTCTCTGCAGAAGCTGGTGAGACATCCTGACTAGTTAGGAGCATCCTCATACATGAAGTCATTTATGTCATTATATGTGTGTATGTGCATCTAAAATTCAATTAGATAAGAATTTTTTGTGAGTAGACCTCGTTGTAATGGCCACAGTCTTTTTGTTTTACATCTGTACTGTGCAGTTTTCCAAAGATAAAAGGATCAAGGAACTGTTTATTTTATCAAGTGAGGTAGATATTCGTGCAAGAAAATTATTTATACAGGAGATGAGACAGATCAAAGCTCAATATATTTTCATTTTGTCCTTGCTGGATTCAACTTTGTATTTGTGGTCACATGAACAAGTTTAAACTGTGTTTGAAGTCAAAACATAGAAGTATTTAATCTGATAGCAGGTAACTACAAGGGTGCAATCAGCAGATTGATTTGCTTGTGAAACACGCACACATACCCTGTATTCTCATGACTTGTGAAGACCAAAGTATAGCAGTGACATGTGTCTGTGTGTATTTTCCCTTTTTAGGAGCACCTTTCAGTGAGTCACAACAACCTGACCACTTTACATGGGGAACTGTCCAGCTTACCGAATCTACGGGTAACTAAAAAAACATAAAAACCGCATGCCTTTAAAAAAAAATAGAAAAAATGGAAATGATGTTCCACCCATACATTAAAAAACAGAGCTCCTGCCACATGATTGCTTCTTTCTTTGTACACCAGTGTGTAATCTAGTATTCTAAATTTTGTCTGCAGGCGGTGGTAGCCAGAGCCAACAATCTGAAAAATTCTGGAGTCCCAGATGACATCTTTCAGCTCGATGACCTCTCTGTGCTGGTACACAAACGTCTCTTAACTCTCATACTTTCAACATACCCTTAAATTTAACACTAACATTTTGAGCATGAATCGGTTTCTTCCAGTCCACTACTTTTTCTTTATTTATTCACATTCTCCTCCACCAGGACCTGAGCTACAATCAGCTGACAGAGATCCCCAGGGACCTGGAGAACAGCAAGAACATGCTGGTGCTCAATCTGAGCCACAACAGCATCGACTCCATCCCCAACCAGTTGTTCATCAATCTGACAGACCTGCTGTATCTGGACCTGAGTGACAACAAACTGGACAGCTTGCCACCCCAGATGAGACGCCTGGTGCACCTGCAGACTCTGATTCTAAACAACAACCCGCTGATGCATGCCCAGTTGCGGTAAAAAAAAAAAAGATTTAATATTGCATCATTTTTTGCCAACCTCTGTTCAATTTAACAGTCACCTTATACCTTTAAACAAACATCCAGAAAGGATGATTTTATCTTTTAAACCTCCTTACTGATTTTAGTGCTTCTTCTTTTATTGTCTGAGCAGTCAGCTCCCAGCAATGGTGGCATTACAGACTCTGCACCTGAGGAACACCCAGAGAACACAGAGCAACATGCCCACCAGCCTGGAGGGACTAACACAATTAGCAGGTAACACCATAAACACACACACCTATCGGCGTTTTGCAAACATGTGTTCTCTGTTTCATATTCTATTCTTTTCTCCCTCCAAGATGTTGACCTTTCATGTAATGACCTGACTCGAGTACCAGAGTGCCTGTATTCACTGAGCAGTCTGAAGAGGCTGAACCTGAGCAGTAATCAGATTTCTGAGCTCTCGCTCTGCATCGACCAGTGGACCCAGCTGGAGACGCTTAACCTAAGCCGCAACCAGCTCACCTCACTGCCTGTAAGGGCCATGAGCAGGCAGCTGCCATTTTTATATTCTATTCTATTCTGTTAACTAACATTAGAAGCACAAGCAGAAACAAATTTGTTGCTTTAGTATCCTGCAGAGGGGAAGCGGAGACACAGGAAAAAGAAATGTATTTCATGTGGAATTTCCCATAATATAAAGTTTGGTTTTGTTTTCTCCAACCAGTCTGCCATCTGCAAGCTGTCCAAACTGAAGAAGCTGTACCTCAACTCCAACAAACTGGACTTTGATGGGGTTCCACCCGGAGTGGGCAAACTGTCCAACCTCACTGAATTCATGGCTGCTAACAACAACCTGGAACTCATCCCTGAGGGACTCTGCAGGTCAGTTTAACCCATAAACAAACACACAGTTTTTGGGCAATCAGCTGACACTTAAAATAATTTAGTTTACATTGCTCATTCCAGTTTACACCAAGAAATATTAAAGCTTCTTGTGTTTTTGTGTTGTCCAGGTGTGGCAAGCTGAAGAAGCTGGTGCTGAATAAAAACCGTCTGGTTACATTACCTGAGGCTATCCACTTCTTGACAGACTTAGAGGTACAGTACTCTAGTAAAGTAATCAGATTATATTAAAATTAAAATACCTTTACACACAATGTTTGTAATATTTGGCTAAATGGAGCATAACAGTGGTTGTGATCCTTTTATTGGCGGAAAAAACCCCAGCAAGCTTGAGTCATGACTGAAGAGACAGTCCAGGAAGAAGTTTGAGCAGTGAATGTAATGAGATGGAACTATGTAATGATATTTTTCTTAAACAAATTAGAATCGTGATTGACCTTGTAACAAACAAATGGTTTATTAAATATGCCTTGGTTTTTTTTTTTTCCCCTGCTGTAATTTAGGAAAAGAATCTCTGCCTGAAACGCACTCACAAACACACTCCCGTCTCTCTCTGTAGGTGCTTGATGTGCGTGAGAACCCCAACCTCGTGATGCCTCCTAAACCAGTCGACCGCGCAGCAGAGTGGTACAACATTGACTTCTCCCTACAGAACCAGCTCCGTCTGGCCGGAGCCTCCCCTGCTACCGTTGCAGCCGCAGGAGGAGGTAAGACAGCTTCTAAATATGAATGAATGTATTGGTAACAACAGTATGTTTTGTTGTTTCCTTCTTTGCATACATCTTGATCATTTCCTGGAGGCTCAGATCTGCATCTTTGTACACATTTGTCCAGGAGCCAGCCCCCGGGATCCCATGGCAAGGAGGATGCGACTGAGGAGGAGGAAGGACTGTTCTCAGGATGATCAAGCAAAGCAAGTGCTGAAGGGCATGAGTGATGTCGCACATGAGAAGAAGAATTTGGAGGTAAGGCAAAAGACAAGTTAAGGACATCAAACAGATCCTGGAACTTCACACAGAAGAAATAGGGATTTAAGTTCTGCATGACAGTTATTATTCATGTTATTGGAAGCTGTTGGAATTAAATTTACTAGTAATGCTTCAGGATTATTTGGCCTGTGAGTTTAGTCATTAATCATCAGTTGTTAGGTGGTTGCTAGGCAACATGATGGCGTCTTAATATATTATGTAACATGCAAGTATTGTGGATATAAATTAATTTCATTTGTTAAATATGTGTAAAATGTGCTATTTAGGTTAGCAATAAATGTTTTGCAGGTGCATAAATATTATAAATGAGTTGTTTTAGCCCTTTGGTAGGTTGTTACTAAGCAACATGATTGCATCAGAATAACATTAGGTGGTTATGACTTAGATTTTATTGTTGGAAGGTTATACAGTGTTATACAGGATAAGTAAATACAACAGAAGTGTATTTTAAACCTATTGATAGGTGGTTGTTAGGTAATGTGATGACATCATGATTTGTGATATAGATAACAACCCGCAGTGGTTCCCTCAGATTACTGCAGCCCTGTGGTGTAAACACACCTAAAGCTGGGGTTGTGCTTCACACGTCCACAGGTCCACTCAGATCCACGTGATTTAAATGTAATCATCAGACAGTGAGCTCAATGGTCAGTATGGATGTCTGTTTTTTGGACTTATCTGCAAAGAATTTAATGACACTGTACCAACTATACATGTGGTCCAGGCGGTGGACTTCGTATGGTAGGAATGACTGCTCAGCTGCTGGGTCTCTAACTGTTTGTCTGTGTGCACAGCAGAGTATAATCAAGGCCTAAGGTTTACAGTAATCTGATAAGTGAGTAAGTTCAGCCTACTCCAACTTAAAGTCAGGTTATTCGGCTATATTAAGTAATTGTTGTCGTGTGAATGTCTTTATATTTCATCTAAACATAATCTAAACGACTGGTAGAAGAAATGGCTGCGTAATCCTTACAAAGAAATCCTTTAATTTTGCAGGAAAACGGGGATTTGAAATATGGTGATTTAAAAGTCCGGCGCTGGGACAAGAGCCTAGAGAAGCCTCAGCTGGACTACTCGGAGTTCTATATGGAGGATGTGGGGCAGGTAATGTGTGTGTGTGTGTGTGTGTGTGTGTGTGTGTGTATATAAACACCTAACTCCAACAATCAGCAACTCCTACTTCCTATTTGTGTTTAAATGACTGTTTACAGTCTGCATCACATGGAGTCCTGCTGGCTCCTCAGAGTGCTGTATGCTGCACTTCACATTCTCTCAGAAGGCTTTCTCTCCACACTCCGACACAGCTGGGGGCAGTTTTAGGCTGGGTTTCTTGCCAAGGACATGCAGACTGGGCGAACTGGGGATCAAACCCCCTGTTGAGCCACATCCTCCCTTAAATGGGACAGAAAAGTGGTCATTCGACAGTTTAGAGGTCTAAACTAAATGTAACCTTACATATTTCTGTTGTTGTTCTTCTCCAGATTCCAGGTGTGACAGTGTGGCAGATAGAGAACTTCATTCCCCTACAAGTGGACGAAGCTTTGCACGGCAAGTTCTACGAGGCCGACTGTTACATCATCCTCAAGGTAACGTGTCATTTAAGTGTGTTTGCCTCAGAGGAGTCTGATCAGCAAAACAAAGCGGGATAAACTCGTCTGTTTGGTCACGATAATGTGCAATATAAACAATATTCCAGTCATTAATCTTACAATTTTCAATTACAGACATATCTGGATGACAATGGGGCATTAAACTGGCAGATCTTCTACTGGATTGGTCAGGAAGCCACCCTGGACAAGAAGGCCGGCTCTGCAATCCATGCAGTCAACCTCAGAAATTTCCTGGGAGCAGAGTGCAGGACGATAAGGGAAGAGATGGGAGACGAGAGCGACGAGTTTACTGCCGTATGTAGAAACATTAAAACAACTACACGTACCTGTGTGAGCAGTTATTCGCTTTGTGCTGTCATAAAGGACCTTCTCTTGTGTTCAGGTTTTTAACAATGACATCTCTTACATCGAGGGAGGAACAGCCAGTGGATTTTACACTGTGGAAGAGACACAGTATCCACTAAGGTAGGCTGGAGCACCTTTTTACTTAGAAAATGACTCATTGCAATGTGCAGAAACACGTTAGCTTTAAACAGCTGCTCATATCTTTATGTTGAGCCTAATTTTGTGAGTGTATCAGCGGTAAATTCAAAGTACTGCGTCTGCTCAGGCTCAGAGCACTTTAACAGGCTCGAATGCTTTCATGTGTTTATCAGGTTGTACAGAGTCTACGGCAAGAAAAACATCAAACTGGAGTCTGTTCCTGTAAAGGCCTCGTCCCTCGATCCACGGTGACTTTGAACACACTCTTGCTGCAACACTCTCTGACACCCACCAGCTCTCTACACATTCCAGCACAGTTGACACACAATCATCATCCTCTTTATATCCTTAATCTTCAAGCTTTAATTTCTCCTATTGGAACTCGGAGCATTGTGTCCATAACATTCTGCGTTTTTCCTTATCGGCAGCTTCGTCTTCCTGTTGGATTCAGGCCTGGAAATCTTTATCTGGAGAGGAGCCAACGCTACTCTCAGCGCCACCACCAAGGCCAGGTGAGACGCTAACCGACGGTGTTAGAGACACTGTACCGATTATTACAGCCCAGAAAGTTGGTGAAATGTCATGTGATTTGTTGTCATCCTCCAGGTTATTTGCTGAAAAGATAAATAAGAACGAACGTAAGGGGAAGTCAGAGATCATCACCCTCATGCACAACCAGGAGCCTCCAGGATTCTGGGAGACGCTGGGAGGGCAGCCAGAGGAGATCAAGAAACACGTGCCAGATGACTTCACTCCAATAAGACCTAAACTATATAAAGTAAATATTTATTGATGTTTACATGCTGTGCATATCTTTTAGTTGAACTTCACATTAAGTTTTAAGGTGGCACAAGTGTAAAGTGTGTTGGTCAGTGTTGTAGGGGATGCAGACCTGAAGCTGCATGTGGGGCTTTTTTTTGTTTGTTTGGTTTTTTGGAGGGGGGGTTGTTTGTTTGTTTACATCAGTTAACCGTAACCCTTCTGTAGCCTGAAAAATCATCTGCATGACAGCCCATATTTAATTTACAGCTCTTAGACATTACTCGGATATGAGAGAGAGTCAAAGCAAAGATTCATCAGTGGCTTTTACTTTTTAATCTCTCTTTTAGGTGGGCTTGGGTCTTGGCTACCTGGAGCTGCCTCAGATTAACTACAAGCTCTCAGTCGAGCACAAAGATCACAAGGTCAAACTGGACGTCCTACCAGAGCTCAGACTGGTACGTCCATCTGCTGCAAATGAGCAGCAGTAAAGTCCTGTTTCACCTTTCTTCCCTTCATGGTGCACTCCATAAATTCACCCTCCTTTCCTTCTATGTCTGCCCCTTTCCTCAGTTGCAGTCCCTGCTGGACACAAAGTGCGTTTACATCCTGGACTGCTGGTCTGACGTCTTCATCTGGATCGGGAGGAAGTCTCCCCGTCTCGTCCGAGCCGCCGCGTTAAAGCTTGGTCAGGAGCTGTGCTCCATGCTGCACCGGCCCAAACACGCATGTGTCACCCGCAACCTGGAGGGCACAGAGTGCCAGGTAAACGTCTACTGAAGCCACTGCAGTTGAATACGGTTTAAATATCATTGTCACTTTTTAATCTACACTCTTTAAAACTATTTTCTTCCTGCTTAACCTCTCCTCTGCTTCATCCTCTTCCTCAGGTTTTCAAGTCCAAGTTTAAGAATTGGGATGATGTGCTGAAGGTGGACTACACCAGAGCAGCGGAGACTGTGCAACAGAAGGATAATCTGCAGGGCAAGGTCAGTGACACATGCTGACCAGCATCAGACTGTTTTTTGTTTTGTTTTTAATGCACAAGTTAAACTGTGCTCTTCTTTCAGGTGAAGAAGGATGCAGAGCAGAAAGACCAGATGAAAGCTGACCTCACAGCTCTCTTCCTTCCCAGACAGCCACCCATGCCCCTCACTGAGGTAACAACGCAGTGCAGTTGATTTCTACCTTTGATTGTTGTTGACTTTGTAAAGCACAGTAAAACAACATATTTACATCTCACATATTTACTGTATTACCTGTGTAGGCTGAACAGCTGATGGAGGAGTGGAACGAGGACCTGGATGGCATGGAAGGATTTGTGTTGGAGGGAAAGAAGTTTGCTCGCCTCCCCGAGGAGGAGTTTGGGCACTTCTACACCCAAGATTGTTATGTCTTCCTCTGCAGGTAGACAAGTCTTTCTGGGGCTGTAATGCTGGAATTGATTTCAAAGATGAAGAAAAACCTCATTTTACTGGTGACTTTCTGTGCTTTGTTAGATACTGGGTGCCTGTGGAGTACGAGGATGAAGAGAAGGAAAAGAAGGAGGGTGAGCAAGGAGCAGGGGGAGATGGGGAGGAGGAGGACAAACAGCCTGAGGAGGACTTCCAGTGTGTAGTTTATTTCTGGCAGGGCAGGCAGGCCTCCAACATGGGCTGGCTCACCTTCACCTTCTCCCTGCAGAAGAAGTTTGAGAGTCTTTTCCCTGGAAAACTGCAAGTACGAGCAAAGAGTTTAATCTAGTTTCTGGAATTTTGTTTTTCCAAAATAAGAAAAAAATGTTTACCACACTACATCCATCAGCATCACAATGACAGTCACGTCCTGTTTTGTTGTTTAGGTGGTGCGTATGACTCAGCAGCAGGAGAACCTCAAGTTCCTGTCCCACTTTAAGAGGAAGTTCATCATCCACAAAGGGAAGAGGAAACAGAACACCGACTCTGCCCAGCCCTCCCTCTACCACATACGCACCAATGGCAGCGCACTTTGCACCAGGCATGCAAAACCTGCTTCTTTTGTCCTCAGAAAAGTTTGAATGTTTTGACGCATGCCAGCTTCCACTCCCCCAGAAAGATCTTTTTTTTTTTTTTTTTTTTTTAAAAGCTAAACATGTTCCCTCCATCTCTCTCTTAGAACCATCCAGATTGGTACAGATTCCGGCAATCTCAACTCTGAGTTCTGCTACATACTCAAGGTTTGGATATAAAAAAAGAACATCTGTCATTCAAGCAACTTAATAAAGACAAAGCATGATTTCATGTGGATCCAATCCCAAAATGTGCTTTCTGCAGGTACCGTTTGAGAGCACAGATAATCAGGGCATCGTTTACACCTGGGTGGGCAGAGCCGCCGATCCCGATGAAGGAAAGCTGGCCGAGGACATCATGAACAGCATGTTCGACGACACGTACAGCAAGCAGGTGAGATCATGTGCAAGCATGGATCTTCACGGGTATTGTCGTCACCCTTCCAGACAGACAGGCGGTGTAGGCACCCAAGTTTGTGACTGCGGTAACTCAAGAGAAAGGCAAAATAGGAGTTTGAAATTGACACCGTAGGTGTGTCTACTGGGAGGCTGAGGGGGACCACTGGTACCCGCCAGTGTTTATTTATTTATTCTGCATACAGCTAATACAGTCAAGTAGAAACCTCTGCACACTTAACCTTTAACTTTGAGTTCAAGTGCTTTCATCCTTTACTACAGCTGCTCAGTGCTTACACAGCAGATACCTTTTTATAAATTCTTGATTTATTACATGTTCCATTACATTATATAACATGATTTAATTTCAATTTAGTCTTTAATTCTTCGTAACCTGGCTGATATTTGTTATTTATCTGTATCAGCATCTGTAGAAGTGAGAAAGACGCAGGAGGAACACCCTTCAGCCATGTTACGGGTGCTGATGTTGCATAGTTTGTCCACCAGAGGGCACTCTATAACTTCCCGTGTTAGCAAAATCTGTATACTATATACTGTAACATTATCTTATTAAGGACTCACAAATAACTACACCCAGCAGTTGCTATGGAAACCTATTTGCGTGTCGTGTGTTTGAAAGAGGAAAACAAAAAGTCAGGCCTTTACCAGATTTGACAAATCAGCAAGTTCTGAAAGTAGGCTACCAAACAGCCGACTCACAGGGGCCTTCTTCAAAAGCTGGGACGTGACAGCTGCTGGCATTATGAGTCATTCGATAAAACAAAATCCATCCTCGCTAAAAAGCAAGATAATGAATCTTTAATTTTTCTGAGACTGCTTCATACGTCTCCTCGGCAGTGATGAAACTTCACAGCATCGTCACTTTGAGATTTACCTCCAAAAACTTGTTTGTGGCCACTTTTGACAGTTCCCCCCCCCCCCCAGCAGCTCGGCAGGTGTGCGGGTAAAAATGATCATACAGGAAATGAGAGACTCACTTGTGACTAATGGAAGCATTGGCCTCTCTTTTAAACTCTCTAAAGAAGATTGTGTGCCTTCAGCAGTGGAAATGCAGTCACAGCACCATCATTAATGTGTCTCCTAGGTGATTAATGAAGGGGAGGAGCCAGAGAACTTCTTCTGGGTCGGCATTGGTTCTCAGAAACCTTATGATGAAGACGCAGAGTACATGAAACACGCTCGTCTCTTCCGGTGAGTAACTGTTCGTGTTTTTACACATTACAGTATGAAACAGCTGCTTTTCTCTTTCACTCATCACATTGGTTCTATCTTTGTGGCGTTTTCCTCCTTTCCCCTCTACTCTTCTGCTTCAGGTGTTCAAACGAGAAAGGTTATTTCTCTGTGTCAGAGAAGTGCTCAGACTTCTGCCAGGATGACTTGGCTGATGATGACATCATGTTGCTGGATAACGGCAAAGAGGTAGAGACGATTAAGGATTGGTGTGTTGATGGACTTTGTTAGGTTTTATCATCATACTTGATATCATTTTTCCTTCAGGTGTACATGTGGGTTGGTACCCAGACTAGCCAGGTGGAGATCAAACTCAGTCTGAAAGCCTGCCAGGTGAGTAGGGGGAGTGCACTTTCTGTGTGCGTGCTTTGTGTTATCTACATCTTTGTAACTCCTCCTCCTCCCTCTCAGGTTTACATCCAGCACATGCGCTCCAAGGAAACCGAACAACCGAGGAAGCTTCGGCTGGTGAGGAAGGGCAACGAGCCTCACTGCTTCACGCGCTGCTTCCACGCCTGGGGACCCTTCAAAACTCCCCCTGCATAGGCCAAACACTATCCCAATCACACACACGTGCACACACACTGCCAGAGAGTTCTCTACAGAAATCTATCCCAGCTTTACCCGAGACCCTTCCCCTCCATCCATGCTCAGCAGCCTTTTTGGTCAAGCGGCTGCTGGCTGCTAAGTATCTGATATAGACTGCAAATTACCCCCTCCCCTTTTTCCCCCAAGCTTTTTTATTTTCTTAGCAAGTCTGAATTAAAGAATTATGTTTTGAGATAAAAATGGGCTTTATGAAAACCTAAGGGAGCTGCACCATCTAACATATCGATCTGTTCTGCTGCTTTCACGTGGCTCGTGCTGCATGGTCGACGGTCGTCAGCGGGGAGGGCTAGGCGCTCCTTCACGCAGCTTAAGGCAGGGACTAGTGTGTATTCTCGTCGTCATTGAGGGACTGAACACGAAACAGCACTATAATAGTTTTTCTGAGGAATGTCATTTTATATATTATATATTTTTCATGAAGTGTGAGTGTCTACCCTGTGCGCCTTTGCTGAAATGGGGTCATCCCCTTTCCTGTCATCATATTAGTATACTTTTGCGCTCACCTCCTGATCCTGTTAAGAGCATGATGGACAGTAATTGAAGTAAAGTAACACAGTCACGTTTATTTGGCCAAAGAAATCTTGTCAAGGTCAGAGCAAAGTCTTGTTTTGGTTTTTTTGTAATGTTTGAGGACTGATGTTTGTGCAATTGGTGAAGATCGGGAGTTTCTGAAACTGAACAATACTGTATTCTTCATCACAGGCTGCTTTTAACTTGTCAAATGTTTATTTTCTGGAGAGAATCCGAAGAAAGAAGATATTTCTTTCCAAATTAAAAAAAAAAAAAAAAAAAAATAGAATGGGTACCTACATTTGAAAAAGTAAATGCATGATATTTAAAATGCTACAGGTTTAAAACTTTAGGCGCATGTTTGCTTTTCAAATAGCTTCCTTATTGGGACAGAACTCTGAAATGGGAGAGCTCGAGCATTGTATCGTGACTTCTGGTTCTGCTAATCTTTGAGTTGTTAAAGCACTTTTTAAAAATCATTGCAGCCGGCGCCGTCAAACTAAACTGCTGCAGTGCTTCTAATGATCATGTGACCTGTGTTGGATGTTGGCACTGGTGCAGGCAAAACCCAGTCTGTGTTCCCAGATGGCTGCAACTTCCATCATTTTGGTTAATATTGTGTGGGGTGTATGCCTGTCTGTGTGTTTGAGTCCTGCACACATACATGTGTGTATCTGAAAATTTGCACATGCTCCTGATGCCACCTGCAGATGCTTTATTTATGTATTTTATATAAAAATAAAATTTCACATCACATCTTTGTCCATCTGGTCTTTTCTTTTTTTAAAGCATCAGCTCTTCAAACTGAGGCATTTTCAAGCAAGGTGTCAAACCTCTTAAGCGCTCTAATAAAGCAGAGGTGATTTGTAAGCACAAACCAAACTTGAGTTTGAGTGTAAATAATTTTATTAACATTCAATTCTTCATCAGCCAAACTGCTAAATGACCCGATTAATAAATTCCTACACACGAAACTGACAAAAATAGAAACAGATTCATCTTAAATGTGGATTAAGAAGGTAAATCGTGCCAGCTGTAGCATGAAAGGGTTAATTATGTGCATCAACCAGTACGCCGAGAGGGGGGAAAAAGCTAACATTTTAAAAAGGCATTAACATGACTCCTACCTGCTGAGCTAAATTAGTTAGTGGTGACGTGTGTTAAAGTGAGGGAACAGTGGTTTTAAGGTTATGACAGTTTCAAATACTTCCCTCTTTTCTTGTGTGAACCCAGATATAGATGCTGTATACATTTGTTTCTATATACAGTAAAACGTCTTTTAAAAAAAACACAAGGGGGGTAAAAATACTAGCAATCAAAGCTCTGTGTGTAACCAACACTATGCAGAATGCACCAACTCAGAGACCCCCCCTCCAAAAAAGTAGTCCCACTCCACTTCCACGCTAACTTTGCTTAGCTTGCAACACTTCCCTGAGTCCCGCCCGAAGGTTTCTGCATGCTGCGATGAAGGAGGAGGGTTCAGGAGAGAGACCCACTTTCCACCTTCATCCACATGTTTGAATTATTGACAAAATATATTTTAAATTTCAAACAG
The DNA here is from genome assembly GCF_041146795.1 of Maylandia zebra. Classification (NCBI taxonomy): domain Eukaryota; kingdom Metazoa; phylum Chordata; class Actinopteri; order Cichliformes; family Cichlidae; genus Maylandia; species Maylandia zebra. The sequence continues at coordinate 13,409,599 of NC_135170.1, read as the reverse complement.
GCTGACACTGCACAGTAACCTCACATCACATGGCCCCGCTGACTCCCACTGTAGTCGGGGACAGTGATGCCACGGGGGTCCTTTATAAGAGGTGTTAACGTGGGAGGGAAAGCAGATGTTCTGCCACAGTCACTAACACGAGGATGGTAATTCTGTGTTTATTACCCCTGTGACATCACTGCCCGGCTCTTTAGCAATAAAGATATTTCAAAAGTTAAAAAATAAATCACCAAAATCTGCCCTCTGCCCCAGCTGGTTCCCTTTGTAGTCACAGTATGAATTTTTAATATTTCCTCACTTCATTCATCAATGAAAATATCTTCACTTTCTCCAAAAGCCATAGAAAAGTTTGCAATACAAAAACACCTCCACTGTCCCACACTCAGCTTCCTCTTCAGTACCCACAGAGTGGAGAGAGCTTCTCAGAGCCTGCTGCCGATTTCAGCGCTGCCTCGACCCCCACAGGTGAAAAAGTCAGCTGCCTTTGTTGGCACCTATAGAGAAATGCTACAACTTTAAGACTCATACTCAAAATACTTCATTTGCTATTCTGTCTTCAACACTACAGTGCTCTCCTTCAGGCTTTGCTGGACAATCTCGGTTCTTTTTAAACGGGTTATTCACAGGACGCGTCAGGAAGAGCGGTCCATCGCATCCGCTCATGTGCTGAAGATCAAGAAGGGAATTTGGCAACTGCAAAACCTCAGGCCGAGCCAGGCGCGCCACAGGCTGCAGGTGGAGGGAAAAAAGTGACCATCGAGTCTCCGCTGTAGACTGTGACGGCTCTTTCCTCGAATGCTGAGCTGAAGGGCCGATAACAGATGAACACAAAGACCTCAAAGACGGACGTTTCAGTTTGAGCTCTTGAAATCAGAACCATCAGCTCCAAGGCCGACCCCACGCCACACTGTGCCCACTTTGTGTCTCCACATCGGAGGAAACGACATGTTTCCAAAGGGGTTCCAGAAGAAGACAATAGAGAATTTGTTCTTCCAGCAGGAGGAACCACAACAAGTGTTTTTAACGTTGGATTCTGTGTCTGGAGTAAGACTTTCATCCCAGCTTGTGCCAGGTAAACAAGAGAGTGCAGAGTGCTGGCAGGGGGCTCCACTGTGGGCTGATGGGAGATGTTTGTGGTCCAGCACTGAAATCCAATCCATCACGACCACCTGAGCCCCTCCCTGTAATACTGAAATAAACAAATACATAATTACAAGCAAATTCACAATAAATCGGCTCAACTAACAAACAAACACACAACACATTGAGCTCCATGAAGCTAACTCCTAATTCAGAACAAGCTAATGACTTAGTCACACAAGGAAAAAAATGAATTAAAAAATAAATACTGAACAGCAGCCGTCTCACATCCACAAAAGAAGAAAAGATTTCCAAATGTTTACTTATGTAATGTTTCTGTCTGTGTACACCGCAACACGTGATTTTCAATGATTTATCAGTTATTTGCTGTAATATCTGAAACAGACTGCAACTGAATGGGGTCAAGTTGGCAATTACATGCAGTGTAACACCGTCTTATGGCAACATTTACAGCAGTTTTCAGTCACACTGTTAGTACGACTGACAATCTTGCTTTGCACAAAAAACAAAAAAAAACTTGAAGTCATATTTATTTATTTTGGGAGGGGTGACGACAGATGTTGAGTTTCCTTTGTCAAATCTGTGCAAAGATATTTTTTGAGCACCACAAGAGGGAAGCAAAGACTTAAAATAAATACTATCCTGTCATAAATAATAAGCTTATAATCTAAATCAAGTAAACGAGCTCTTATTTGTGAAACCCCAGTGTCTTAAGGAAACCCGCTGAGGACACTCGTGTTGGTCACAGCTGCAGAAAATCTGATTGATGTGAAGTAAAAGTTGCAAATGTTTGAAATAATAACCAGAACAGTGAGGAAAAAAGAAAAAAGTTCATGAGCCCGTTCCGTGTACTTTATAATGACAGTAACCAAAAATACTGAGCTACAGCTTGAAGCTTCAGTGCGCCTCGGTGCAAAGGTTTTCAGCTCGACTGGCTTTCAGAGACACATAGTTTGGGTGGAAACAGTGTGGACGGCTCGTTATTGGAATGCAGCGCTCAGACAGAGCGGCTCTTTGAAGTTTGCACAGTCTGGATGCGCTCCATTAGAAACAGGTGTGTGTGTGTGTGTGTGTGTGTGTGTGTGTGTGTGTGTGTGTCCACTCGCTCTGATACCCTCACCATAGAGGTGGACGGGCTTCAAGGACTATGAGGTTAATAAACCAATGTTTCTCACCTGTTCAGTTGATGAGGATGCCAGTCGATCGTCCTTCCTCTTCTTTGATATTCTTCAGGTTATTTTCTGCCTCGTCCACACTTCTGTAGCACGGACACGCAAATTATTTATCGTCTTTGCCGATAATACATTTAATAAGTGTGTGTGTGTGTGTGTGTGTGTGTGTGTGTGTGTGTGTGTGTGTGTGTGTGTGTGTGTGTACCTACGTTAGGAAATCCCTGACGTCTTCCACGGTGAGTTCTGCTGTCGAGTCGAGGGTGAGGTCAGCACAGCTAAGGGGGGAGTCCAGTGGGGTGTCCAGGATTGGCGAGGACAAGCAGCTGGGAGGCTCTTCTGTTTGCCCTGCAAGGGACAAATCCAGAGATTCATCTACGTCCGATAGAGAGTGACAGAGAGTGACTGATTGGTCGCCCCAGAAAACAAATGATTTAAATATGGCGAACAGATTGATATTTATAAAGCACTTTACTGTATTCTGTAGACTTGTAACCACAAGCCACATCTGAACAGCCGGAAACAAACCACCACCACTCCCTCCTCCAGTAACTTGCTCATTATTGTGTGTTGAGCTGGATTTTACTGTTTTCTCCTCATTAGAAATATTTGCATGTGATCAAAACATTTAAACATCTGCACCCTGCTACACTGTCTGAAGACACTGGAGCTGCTCTGATGTGCCAAAATTGACATTGTCTTGTACAAAGACAGTAAAAATTGCCCCAATGTATCATAATCCAGGATAATGTGTTGGTGCCTGCGTGTAAAGTTCTTAATGACCTAGTCCCAGGTGAAAGGCCTGCTGGTCTCCACAGCAACCACAGTTTCCTGCTGTGGAAGGTGGTTTTGGATAGGAGAGGCGAGTGGGGCATACTGAATGGTTACCGTGGAGACCAGAGGGGGGGGACCCCTGCTAAGGCACGGTCAGGGTTGTAAGAGGTTTACAGAAAGAAGAGAGAGTGATGAAGAGGAAGAATAAGCGAGAGGAGAAAGAAAAAAAAAGGAGAGAAGGGCAGGAGGAAGAAGTGTGTGTGTGTGTGTGTGTGTGTGTGTGTGTGTGTGTGTGTGTGTGTGTGTGTGTGTGTGTGTGTGTGTGTGTGTGTGTGTGTGTGTGTGTGTGTGTGTGTCCAGACCTACCCTCAGCCTGACCCATCTGGTTCTTGTGGGTTCCGTTGGCCTGAGGCTGCACTGTCGTACCATCGCTGTGGACACACACACAAGCATGCACCATTTACTTTGGCAGTCGATGGAATAATACAGCAATAACAATAAAATGATCATTTCTTTGGTTTCACATGAGAAATCATAATGAACAGTCACAGCTTAGTGGTTTTCAGTGCGGTGTCCAGAGACCTCCCAGGGACTTACACTGGTCCTGGGAAATGTTGCAAATCAGTAACAATGACACTGAATTTTTAAATTTTTTTTATTATTTATGATATATTTATTAGCACGTATATTCTGATAAAGGATTAATCCATATAGCCAACCCTAGTTTAACTGGATCCTCAGATCTAGAACCAAATTTCAGCAAAGAAGGATCTGCTTCCCTTTCGCCTTTTCATAACACACCCGTTAAAGTTTTGAACACACTCGCTCATAATCACAGAGTAAAAGCAGCCTGAGATTTAATGATGCTTACAATCGGAGTGTGTGTGTGTGTTACCTGGTGGGTGTGGGCTCTAATGGTCGGTCGAGCTGAACGAAGCAGAGCGGTTCAGTGAGGACCTTGGCGGAGAGAGAGAACCTCTCGTATTCTGAAGGAGAGATCAGGTAAAACCCTGCAGAGAAGAACAATTTTTTTATATTAGTGAGTGAAACCATCCTTTTAGTCATACGCTGACCTTTCTGAACATACATAGCTTTCATTTTATGTTGCCTCCACATTTAATTTAATTTTTTCCTGCACTACCTCATGTGTGTGTATATCAGAGACAAGGAGGCAAATGTTATCGTGATGAAAATCTAAAAGCAAAAAATAATAATGAAAGAAATCCCACTCTGCTCTTTAGGTGTCTTGAAATAACTTCTTTCACTTTAAATTCAAGCATATTCTTCTCACCCTGTCCATTCCTGGTAAAGACACATGATGCAATGCCACTGATGTCTTCCTTACGGATGCAGTCATAACGCACCTGAGGACACATAAAACACAGTTATGACTCACAAAAACACATTTGAAAGCACACGCTGCTGTCAAGCTCTTGATCAAACCCTGAGGCTGCACCTGTGGTCGGAGGGCAGGAATACTAAAGAGGTGCATGTCCCCGAGGTTGGTCAGACAGACGAGTGTGTGTTCGCTGTAATCCTCCTGAGCTGTGGAGCTGAAGACCACCATGGCAACCTTCCTCACCCGACAGCCTTCATGTGCAGTCAGCTTAAACTTAGTCTTAGCGCTGACTTTGGGAAGAGAGAACACCTGGAATTAAGCAGAGGAGGAAGAAAGGTACGATTTAAAACAATATACAAGTAACAGACCACGTTTTAAGCCCAGATCCATTACAAACTTAAAAAAAATGACAATAAAAATGTAAATACAGACTTTGTGATGTTGTTTCCAGACGATACCTTGAGCTGCTCCTCCGAAGCGATCAGGACAGAGTGAGCGTTGGTCATATCAGGCGCGATGGCGAGGTCTTGAGAGGCTTCGTACGGGTCTGGTAAAGGTTTCCCCCGACCGTCCAGCACGCAGATCGACACCACAGGCGCTCTGTGCATCAGCTGAATCTCTTTACCCAGCACTGCCTCCACGCACACACTGCTCTCACTCGCACCGCCACGCTCACACACTCGCCCCGAACCCACACCGGGCACCTCCAGAGCGTAGGCGTACACACTGCCCGAGTTGGTGCCTGCCCATAGCGTGGGGCCGTGGTGTGTACCTAAGTAAGACCGAGCGTGTTGTTAGCGCGGCACAAACGATAAACGACAACCTTCCTTAGCTCAATCCTGACATTTTCTCCAACAAACAAATGCAGTTCAAACAGTTTAAGAAAAAGTGAATGAAGTAAAGACAGAGTGGAAATATGTTGAAAAGTAAGTAAACGCACCATCACGTAGAAATGTGTCTGCAAAGCAGACACACCGGACCACTCCAGAGAGCGAGTCATCTGCTGACCGCGGCTCTATCCGCCTCTGCACCGGAGCTACTTCCTCCTGCTCCGCTAGAGCAGCATTTGCCTCTTGAACCTATACACACATACAATACATAGTATAAATAGTATAGACAGTGTTCTTTTTGGACAGTTTACTCTCAGACACACAGTCTCTCACCTTGCTGGTGGGCGTAGTGATGGTGCGTTTCTTTCCTGAAACCCTGCTTTTGCGGATGCGTCTGAAGCTCTGTCGTAGGGACTTCTTCAAGGACTTGACTCTTGACAGGGGACCCTCCATTGCTAAGGAGTCATTAGGGTGTAAGGTACACCTAGGAGAGCATAAAGAGCACCAGAATGAATGTAAAGACAGCGGGAAAATGGGTTAAGCAGGGACTAAGTAGATCTTCATTATGCCAAAAATACTCAGGCTTTGCCCGATAACCAAAGAATACAAATCACATGACTGTGTGCGCCTAACCTTGCCAGCACAGCATTTCGTCTGTGGTAGTCAAAAAGGCCAAAACCATGACTCGTCCCAAAGGCGATCAGGTTCCACTCGGCATGCAGTGCCACTGCCGTCACAGAGGCCGGGGGCAAGCACTGCACCACCACCAGCGGCTGAAAGCCCGGGGGGAAAGGTGCGGGTTTAGAGCGCGGTTCCAGCCTGTCGTGGCCCTTCCAGGTGAAGCCCTCCCTGTCGTACAGCAGATCAACCACTGACACGTCGACCAAGTGGTCCGAACGCTCATCACTCAGACCCAGCACGATCACCTAGAAACAGTAAAGAAACACCGTGGCTCATTTTGGGTTTTTTTTTTTTCAAGCAATTCAGTTTTGTTTACATATCCCCAATTCACAATAATAAAAAGAAATAAACCAACAATCACACAAGGCCCTATAAGCAAACACTTGGAAAATGACTAAAATTAGATTTCAGTTTTTCTATGATATAATTAATGAAACAAACTTACTTAATGTTGGTTTTATTTTTTTTAATAACTTGTGACAGTGTGTTTTTGATCTTCACCTGTCCGGCGGTTCCGGCCACCACCAGCTTGTTGCTGTACTTGCACAGACTTATCTTCTGGATGCCAAGCCTGGGGTCGTCACTGTAGGGGTCAAAACAGCCCACCTAAACACACACACATTGGATTTAATTCATTTGAATATAAAACCACTTTCTTGTAAGTTGTTAACATTAAACCATTTTGAATACTGTGCCTTTCTAGATGATCAAAGCAAAACTGAACTATGCAGTGAGTGACACTAAGCCACGCAAAGTTACACTGAAGATTACTTCCCACACACTTCAAGTTCATCATAAATATCCCCATGGAAAAGTGCTAGGAAGTGAGCTGCAAATCAGTTAATGAAATGTACCTATGTCAGAAATTATCTTATAAACTCTACCTGACTTCACAAGCAGACCTTTTTTGGAAACTTGTAAAAACTGCATCATCAGTGTAAAACATTTTGTCTTAATGGCCCAATTACAAATTTAGTTTAATGCCAAAATGCCCTCCTGATGGTTTCCTCCTCCTTTAAAGGCCTCTCTCCTCTTACTATCAACCAAATGCCAGGACAGTCCCTACTTTACCCTGACAGTCTCTGCAAATGCGCATTAATCTGTCCGTCACACACGCACACAGTAGGAATCCCTCTCACATTGGAGTTTTGTCTTAGCAAAACAAGGAGTAAGAGAAGCTTGTCACACACACACAGCAGAAAGAGTGGGATGATGGGTCTGGTTTTCATTACAGAGGAGAAAAAAGGGAAAGGCTCTTCATCCCATATGAGGGCCACATTCCTGAACATGCAGCTCTGTTACCACAGGATACACGAGGAGATGTGTTTGTAAGGCAGTTAAAGAGCGAAGAGGAAGAAAAGAAGTGAGCAGAAGGAACTTGCCATTCTGTCTATCAGCATGTACAAATACTTCATCTATTTTCTACTGGTGTGATGCCTCTATTTTTTTTCTCCATTCATATCAAATCCCAGATATAATGTGCTCTTATCCTGATCACATGCCCGAGCACTGAGAAACATTTCTGACTGTAGAAACCGTTTCTTTAAAATCTCCCGTCTCCGTTTCCTGACTAATGAAGCCAAACAGCTCAGCTAGATTCCCCTTGACACAAAATTCTGCCTCCAGACTGTGAATCACTTCATTTGAATGTATTTCTGCACAGAAAACTGTCCATTAAACCAGAAACAGACTGCGGTTTACGCTGGAGTCGAGTTTTAATAAGAGGAACAATGGGGTGGGTCAGTCTCAAATCCAAACACATGAAAACAATCAGAAAATTAGGGCCACAGATGCAGCATTACAGGGCTGCATGTGTGCGAAAGACAGATTGCTTTTATTCCCTCAGCTTGTAAAACCAGACCCTGTGTCTGAACTCTGAGGAGAGACTTATATTTATGTCCATTTCACCTCCTTTCGTGAAAAGCCTCATTGCTTCTCACCTTCCTGAACGGAGGCCATTCTTCCTCCTCTTGCTGCATATCGGGGTCGTTGCTGGGGTCCTGCGGGTCATCGCTAGGGTCGCAGTCGGTGTGGAAGACGTTGGCTGTGCTGAGTTTGTACAGCGGAGTGAGGGCGACACCCGAAGCATCCCAGAATCGCACCGTGCCATCCTCATGGCTGTAATCACAACAGATTTAAAATAAATAACAATCACAGAAAATTCAATAACTGCTCCCTTTAACAGCCATCTATAACAGCTAGTGACCAGTTTAAACTATTAGTCTATTATGTCCAGCTAGTCAGGTGCCATGTTCAAAGTGATGTTGGTGCATCAAGACAGCAATAAAAAGGCAATAAGATAGCAGATTCACCTGATTCCATCAGTTTATGACTGAATGGGATCACGTGATAATGTGGCGATTGACTGGGAAAAACTGGCATAGAAATGACTACATAAGTTGCCGTGTTCATACAGAGACAATCAAATCATGGGTCAGTCACACTGCAGTAAAAATTAGATGGCAACCTCATTATCACTAGTGAAAAAAATAAAATAAAATAAAAAAATAAAAATCAGTGTCTGCTCAATGACTGAATTTGTTCCACTTTTACTGGCTGGATACGTAGTTGCTAGTTTTCAGGTTGCCTGCTATGGCAGTTGAAGCACTCGTGGTCTGACGTGAATCGATTGGAATCACTCTCAGACTGACTGGCAAAAGTTTGCAAATAATCACCATCTAATTTATAAATGCAGACAGACTGTCAACACATTGCAATCAGTCAGAGAAAATCCTCCACACGTAGTGGTACAGTTGTTGCAGAATAACACAAGCACTCAGTAACTTGCTTTTATATATGAAAATAACCAAAATACAACCAGCTGGCAACTGGCTGAGTCGAGTACCCTGCAGCAAAGCAGCGCAGCCCAGACGAGTTGCGCTCATTAATGCACAATCAAATTGATCGCAACATGTTGGCAATCCTTCCGTGCTTGTAAATTGGTCAGCATTTATTTGATTGCCTTCACCGAACTGTATGAGAGTGACTGCAGTCAGTCCCAGTCAGAGCATGATGGTTTGCAGACATGTTATTTCTCAACGACCTGTGCAACCACATTGCAATCCAAAAAAGTTACCCAGAGGTTGAGAGTGTTGCAAGCTCAACCTCTGCATGACCAGCTGGTCACTATGCTAAACAAACTTGTAAGTAATAATTTCCTTTTTAATGCTGAATTTTAGGTCGCTATATAAAATGTTTAATAGATACACTAACCAATTTATCCACTACCCACTTCAACAGTTATTTATACTCTTAGCTAGCTATTCAAACCTGTCACTTTCTGACCATCAAGTTTTTAAAATCATATAAGTGTTTATCTGCTGCAATCCATTGCTTTTAGTTAACTCATCTTTGGTGATGGAAACAAGTTCCTGTACTTTAAACAATGGAGAGAAACACAAAGGACAAAGAAAGAGAAAAACAAGGATAACATCAGTCAGTTTGTTGCTAACAAAACTAACAGCGGCATCAAAATTCTCCTCCTGCTTTCACGCTATTCTCAGTTTTCAAATTGTCTTTAAACCACTTCTATTACATAACTCTTTTTATTGCACTTTAGGCCAATGCAAGCTCTGTCAAGTGTGCGGTTGGCAACACCAACAGTTTCACGGGATTTCCCCTTCACCATTTTTTTGAATGCAGGATATCCTTTCTTCACGCTGCTTTTAGTGACCTAATCTTACTAGAAAGCATCAGATTTACGTTATGGGAAAAAACAAGAGACCTGAATTCATTTGCAGGGTAGACATGTGCAAAGAGTGTATGTGTGTGTGCGTGTGTGTGTGGAAATACCCTGTCAATAGCAGTTCTTGTTGTTTAGGTGGAGGTGCCAGATTTTTCCCCCCACATATCGGCCAGCTCTGTACACACAAACAATAAATAAATAATCATTCTGAACCAAGCTAGGACTCATCATTTTTCACATCAACATATTTTCTCATGAACTCGTCTTAAAAGTTAGAGCAGAAAAATGTACCATAGAGATTCACACTCTCATAAAGGATCTGCCAATCTGATTTGGCCTCACATAGACAAACAAAGAGCCATGATGAAGAGCGTAACAGCTGTGTGTCCGTGTGTGTTGCTAATCTCCCACTGATCGCACAACCGATCTAAGCCACAGAGCTTTTGAAAAGCCTTTAACTGTCTACACCTGCTCTTAAAGCTCACACACTACCAGTGGCTCATGGTTACATTCCTGATTGTTTCCTCTTCTCATTGCTGGGCTGAGAGCCTGTGACTTATTACTTCCATTTACATGCAAATAGCCTCCTCTGATCAATTTACAACTGTTCTTGCCTTTGAGATTTGAAACAAGCAATTTTAATATAAATCCAAGTAAAACGTCAGCTGATGGGTCAGACTTTGTCTAAGGTGTTTTCAGGTTAAGCCTCTTATGAGGATCTCGGATTTCCTGCGACTGAATATCCCGTACTGCCATGTATAAACCAATTTGCTAAATAATCCTGTCATTCACAGTGCCAATGAGCTTCTTACCCTGTGTGTGTGCTGCCGGCTTTGCTGTGCTTTGCCAGCGTTGACCAGCCTCTCCCAGAGTTTAGGAGGGACGCTGGAGATGTGGCAGGAGCAGGTGATGGCTGACGAGTGAAGAGGAGCAAGATAGGGAGTGGGCATAGAGGGCCATCCGGGGGTCTGGAGGTCAATTACAACCAGTTCTTCTTCTAGTAACACCACTACAGCAGATGGCTCATCAAACTCTATAAGAAGAAAAGATCACACAGGGGATAAAGGATTGATACTCGTGAAAATGTTACCTTACATACACCATCTTTAACACAGGTCAGATTCTGACCTCTCTCTTGCTCCACACTGTGGACGGTGAAGAAATCAATCACTCGAGATGTGAAATCGAGGGTGACGTGATCTTTGTCCTGTTGGATCGTTAGACAGTGGCGGTCACCATAACTGGCTCTGGGCATCCCTCCACTGTATAAAAGCACTGGAGAACTACAGTGAGAAACACAGATTAGCTACTTTTCTACCGCACAATTTTTTTCTATTTTCACTCTGCATCACTGCATTCTTTTACATTAACTTGCAAACAAAAAGTTAACTTCTCTCTTTATTATGTTTTAATAGTATTTTTCTCACCACAGATAATAGTTACATGATGTGGTAAATTATACCTTTTAGATTTACAAAACTAGGAAAATAATCAGCAATTGCATAAATATAGGGATGCAAAAGAAAAGACCAATAAAAATAAAATGAAAATGAATCTGAGAAAACAGTCATAAGTGAAAATTCGCCAGCGCTGATTCCAAATGACCTGTTTGATAGAAGGACTCAAACACACTTTAACAGGAAGGTTGCAAAACGAGGTTTAACACTCACCCTGCTTGTGTTGTCCTCCAAAGGATTTTGCTGATGGCTTTACACGGAAATGGACCTGTGATAGACAATTACAAAAGAAAGAAGAAAAAGAAGACTATTAAAAGCTACCAGAGATCCTTTTTAGTCCAAGAGAGGGCAAATGAAAGGGGCCGTCTGTTAGACAGCACTCAGGGTACTCCACGGGAATATTAAATAATTTACAGCCAACACAGACAGAAACCGTGTACGCACTAGTAGTGGTCTGTTCTTAACATAGTATCAAATCTTAAGCAGCAAAACCATTACAGAATCCACCACAACTCGAGGAAGCTGTAACACTTTCCAGGAAGGGTTCTTCCGAGTTCATAACTGTAATAGAAGTACGAGTTCAGCATTCACACCCAAAGTAATTTAGGTGCGAAGTTCTCTCAGGTTCTCTTTAAAGTGAAGTTTTAGTCCATTTTATTTCAATGCTTCTGTTACTACAGGAAAAATAAAAGGGTAAGCATGAAAAGTCTCTATATGGTTTGTGGCTCTTCATCTATTCTCTACACGTCTGCAGCGTGGTAGAGAGAATTAACTAAGATGCAGAACAGAGTTTTATCACGTTAGAGCTCATTACTGAACAAAAGTTAAATGCTTTAGAAATGTTTATGATCATGAAAGAAATGTAAAATGACAGGTAAAAAGATTCTGAAAACAATTTGCATGACTGGGAAAAATGCATCTAACACAGCCTGTGTGTGGAGCCACAGCGAGCTCTCAGCTGAAGCACTTATTCTCATCACTGTGGAGTCCACTGTCCATCACTGGTTCCACTCTGTCCTCCAGACCTGAGAATGTTTCACTCCTACACTTGAAATGCAAATGTGTGGAGTGTGTGACATGTGATGTATGCATTTCTCACCGTAGGGGATAGTGGAGGACACTGGCTGGTGATTGCAGGTGCTGCCACTGGTAACAGCCCAAACTGAATAGCCTCCATCGTTATGGGAACAGACAAATAAGTTTCCAGAGCGTTCCCATACCAGACTCTCCAGTTGCTGGGGGGAGGGTCATAGACACACAGTCATCACTGCAGGTCATCTAGCTATAACATCACCCTGAAAACTGGGAGCAAGAACAATGAGCACCAACTGTAACAGGTACCTGTTTGCCCAGGAAGAGCTGCTCAGCGTGACGAATGCTCAGATCCCACAGGACCACCAGGCCTCGGCTGTAGCCAATCAGAATCTTCCCTGACTGTTGAGGGTGTTCCTGAAGAGCTTCCACCGGCCCCAGAGATTTCCCACATCTGTAGTCATCTGGCAGACTGGGAAAATGAAAACAAACATTATCCATTATCCCACATCTGTAGCTTCCCGCTTTACTGTGATCCACACGGCTGTAAATTACATTTATCTACACATCCTGACGAGGTCAGACATCTGTCTGATGAAACAATTATCCAATGACACGAGAGATACCAGAGGACAGAGTCACCTGGTTCCATGCGAGAGAAATTCTGTGTTTTGGTTACACTGTACAGACACAGTAAACAGCTGAGTTTGAAAAACAAAACAACAACAACTACATCCTCAAACTGGTTTAGTGTTTGTTATCATCTGAAATTATGGTGTGTGGAGGGAGAGGGTAAATAATGCAGTACACATACGGCGCAACAGAGTTTCGGAAACAGTGCAAGGAGATTATACAAAATGTTGAAGTCACTGCAGCAAATACACAAAGTTGTTCTTTGCACCGAAACACCCCAAAGCAAAAGTGCTAAAACATGTATAATCAGCACAGAGCAAAGACCCAAGTTGCTGAAGTTTGAGAACAAGACATTCCTCTGAGCCAGAGCAGGAATGTAGAGCAGGACACACCCTTGAGATGTCAGAGGATTCCCTCAGCGAAGGAAGAAGAAAGGAGACGAAACAGCCAAGACAGAGAGAGAAAATGAAGTGATAAAGAAAGAAAGTACTGCAGCTTTATGGACTTTAATGCAGATGAAACAAGGATCAATGAACAGCAGCGCCGGGTGAAGCGTACACACACACACACACATATATAACTTCTGTCTGCTGTTGTAGGCTTCACTGAGGAAGATCCTCTCCGGAAGCACAGCGGCAGAAACATTCCCAACAAAGCATTCCATTGTCTCTGTCGCCCTGTTCATAAGTATTTTTAGGGAATCCAGCATCCTGCCATAGAGTCCTAGAGATGATCCTGTGTACGCTTGTGTGTGTGTGTGTTGAAACACTTCCCCAACCGGAATACTGTGTTTTGGCATTTGGTACAAAGCTTTACTGTCTAAAACCTCCCCTCCTTTGCGCACAAACACACTCTCTCACACACACACACACACACACACGCACGCACGCACGCACGCACGCACGCACGCACGCACGCACGCACGCACGCCTGCCTTATCAGCGCCCTCGTTAGGCTTCAGTTCTGCTTACTTCCCTCGACAAGCCTGGTTAATGAGGGGTTTGGCCAAGCAGTCACACAGTCACAGCAGAATGAAAAAGAAACAACAGTAGTACTGATACACAGCCAGTGTGGCAGCACAGCAAAGCTCAAGCACGAACCACAAAGTAGTCTGTGGTATGTAGGGAGGCAGAAAAAAATCACGTTTGTTTTCTGTCAGATATCATACAACATTCTGCATTTCCTTTCTTCTATGATAACAATTGAATTCCTTTACGTGCGTGATGATCGGTGTTTGTGCTCCACTCTCACTGTGTTTTGTTCTAGTTCACTGCTGAGCTCTCACATCACTGCTTGCCACAGTGAGGCTCCACCATCATTAAGGGGGAGGGGGTAAAAACACCTTACAAATAACAGCCCTGAAGTAACATAGCCGTCTTTCAGGTGTCTGTATATCTAGTTAACACTGCTTTGTTAGCAAGTTCCTTTGCAGCCTTTACAACTGATATCATGGTGCAACCCCCAGTCTGAAACAAGGCGTTTTTAGCTTTTCTTTAAGGCCACCCTTCCTCTAAACCTTTCTAATTCTAATGGTTGGCTGCTATTAGCATAGAGAAGGTTTTCATCAGCAGGTGGTTGGAGCTACTGTGCTCACAGCCACAGCCTGAGAGGACCAATATTAACGTTATTCCCCTCACTCTGATATCTTAAGACAAAAGAAGAAAAAAAAAACCCACAAAAATGAGGCTCAACTTTGGCCATATTTAATACCACTGTAATAATATTATATAAACCACTGTCATAATATGGCAGAAAATGAAGAATTAAAGCTGAAAACCCTCACACATAATTAAAGAAGGTTTTCTAATCTGCACTGGTTTAAAACAAACAAACAAAAAATCCATTATGTGACATTACCTTTGTTCAAATGAACTCTACACACACAAACCTCCTATGTGAAAACAAAAGCGCTGAAGGAAAAAAACACACGTACATTTTTAATAAGCTTCACAGAACATGTCTGTTAAAAAACTGTGCAAGTGAGTTACCGGAACAAAGCCAAAATTAGGTAATAGGCTGCTTTGTTAGGTCAACTTTACTGTCATGACTGATTTGATCATTTTATTCTGCAAGTAAAAGCAGCCATATCTTCATTTTTAGTGCTCCTCACTCACACTACGGTGTGTAATTATTTTTGACTTGTCGGGTTTTTTTGGGTTTTTTAAAAGCTAAATAAATTAATATATAAAACATCTGACAGCGTTTAATGGAGCCTGAACCCAGTGAACCTGACCTGCCTGCTGCTGCTAGGGTCAGTGGGGATATTTGTATCCGCATGTGTGTGAGCTGCTCAGCTGGAGCTGTGAGTGGAGGAAGCTGAAGTGTTTAATGTTTACAGGAACGCTCACTGTGATGGAGGACGGAGAAGAGTGGAGAACAAGGATGGTGAAGAAAAGTCAAAAGATTTAAGCATGTGAAGCTATTTACAAGGATAATTTCATATTCTCTAATAAATATCTGCAAAATAAAAAATATAACCCTTCCACATGTGTTGACAGTTAGACAATAAGGCTATGTATTCCATTCCAATATCAGCTTAGCTGCTGTATCCACCAGATTCTTTTGTTTAACAGTGTAAGTTAACAAAAAAAGACACAGATTTATTGCTTGATCTGTACTTGGGTTGTCTCTTTGTTCATGTTTTTTTGTATTAATTCCTTTTGTGTAACAATCTCACCTGTGTGTGATCTGATCCTGGAGCAGTGTCTGGTTATCTTTCAGCGAGAGGCTGGGCACCTCTAGGAAGTAGACGCCTCCTCCCTCTGTTCCAACGCAGAGGAGGTCACATGACTTCAGCAAGAGGAGGACAGTCACCCGAGTGGCACTGAGAGAAAGGAAATTAGGAAAATTTATGATACTCAAAATTCTAACAGGCACAACCAACAACAAGTTGGGGTGTGAAAGAAGGCGAGACATGATTACAGACTTTCAAAAGTTCCCAATTTTCATTCAGGTTTCTGTAAAGAGGACTCTTGTGTACCTGCAGCTCTCGATGCCAGGTCTGCCGGGCAGATTGTAGGTGTTCACTTCCTGTAGAGAAACCACGCCCTCTTTCTTAACCCCACCGACCTCTCTCAGGGGTCCGGCCACCAGCTCCCACAGGTGGATTGTGTTGTCATCCAACAGTGACAGCAGACGACCCTTGGGAGAAAAGAATTAATATATGATGTGTGCCATGACTCACTGCCGAAACCTTAACTTAATTTTTAATGTTTTGGAGGGTTTTGTTTTTTTTTAACATTTTTAAACATTCAGGAGAAAATTGAGCTCACCTGTCCAGGCAGGAAGTGGATTTGTGTGACAGCAGTGGTGTCATTGTGCAGACCTGTGAACTCCACACCAGGCGCCCCATAGCTGCAGGTATCCCGTTAAAGAAATACACAACTTGGCATTCAGACATTTAGACTGGCATGAGCAGTGGGCTAAAGTTAAGATGTCACAAAGCAGCATACTTATTGTCTAGAGCTACAGACACGGAGGGGAAAAAAAAAAAAGATTGGAAGGAGGGAATCTCTGTTCTTCTGTATAATTTGTGTCCACTACTCCCTTTAAAGAGAAGATTCACTGCAAATCAATAAATGTTTGGAACAATGGTCCTTCATCCCTCCAGAGACGTGCACTGAGGCTGTTCTGGCTGCACACCTTACCAAGACACTTCATATACTACAAGTTTCCACCTTAATCCAAACTAAACTTTCTGCTTCCACCAGTCAGTAAAGTTGCATTTTACCTCTTTGTCATTCCAGGCTTGGCTTTTTCCATGTATAATGTTTTCTTTTAGACCAGGAGTGTCAAACATATTGCCAGGGGGTCCCGGCTGCTCCTGGTCTTTCAAAAATATGGTCATTTCAAACGGAGGAGGATAAAATTTGAACCTTTAACGGCAATTTCATCAGTCTTACAATCGTCTTGCTGACAAAGACATAACCCATGGCGTGTCATTGCATAAAAGACAAATTGTCATCATTTAATTTTTCGTGTTCAAACTCATAGAAAATCAGAAAAGTACATTTTTTTCAGTATCCTGAGATATCACATTATAGAGAAGATGCCTCTGGCCACAGCTGGTGCAGCAAGACATAATATAATTTCTGCAGGCAAAAAACTTGCATGAATTATTAGACACCGAGTGGTCTCAGCAGAGAGACGGGCAAAAGCACATTTTATTTTTTAAGTCAATGGCTAGTTATACACAAGAAGAACACTCCTAAAACAAAGCTTGAGAGGTTTAAAAACATAAACCTGGATATATCTGCCTCTCTGTCACATGCCCAAATTAACATTCCTGTTTAAAATATCATTCTTTTACTCCTTCCCATTTCCCTGCACATCAGTATAACACTGTGCACCAAGTGTGGCGCCAACTCTGCCAGGGCAAGCAATTAGACTCCCATCATGGTTTAAAAATATGCATGACTGGTACGGAACACCAGTGCTGTTAAAAGCAGATAACCAAACTGTGGATATTTTTAGTTTTTCAGAAAGGTCACGAGATAGAGGGGACCATAACATAGTCGTCTGTGTCCTCCTGTCTGTTTAGATGCATATATTCTGTAACAAAATTCAGCGTCCTCAGATACTACAAGACAATGTGAATACACAAAACAATCACGGCACAAAAAAAAAAAAAAAAAAAAAAAAGATGCACGTACACACCAGCAGGCAGAGGGGAGTACCTTAAAGTATCTCACTTTATTTAAAAAAACAAAACAAACAAACAAAACTAGTGAGTAAGAGGACAGAGTGCTATAATTCTGAGCTGTAAACTAGACGCACACAGTTTAGGTGTAATAGAGGGGTGGAATTAGAACACTATAACAAAGCTCATAGCAATTATCAAAACCAGATGACGCAGATGCCTGAAACCACCACTGTGTACATATATGTACGTCTGAGCGTGTGTGTAATCAGCGGCAATCTCCGCAGTCACCCCTTTGTTAGCCCAGGAAATGAAGCCGAGCTGATAAAATAAAGATTACTCTCAAGATCTGTGACGACAACTGCACTAAATAGGACTAAATTGTGAGTTAGCGCGCATACACACACACACTCCTCACTAGAAGCTGCACACATATACACACACACGTGGTGCTTGGAAGCAATATCGACACACTTCAGCACACTGCTTACATAAGCCTGTAGGAATGTGGATTAAAAATGCAGAAAAATAAGAGGAAATCTGGGGAGTGCATGTTTGTATTCTACTGTGTGCACAGCGGGTTTTCTACATTCCTGTTTTATCTGAGGAAAAAGAAAAGATCAATATTATAATTACATTAATTTATACGTTTCTTTCCCTCACTTCCTATTCCCAGGACTCCAAATCCCCATAGTCAGGAATTTGTTAAGAAAGTCACAGATATTCGATCATCATCATTCTCACTGCTTTACTGCTCTATTGTCAGACGAGGGGGTGCAAAAAACAAACAAAACAAAAACAAAAAAAATCCTCCTACAGCTTTCATAACTGTAAGTTCCATCCTCTTGTTTATGGAAGCTGTCTTCTTCCATCAGGAAGAACTTAAATCCCTCTTTTTCATTCCCTCACGACGCCGATCCCCTGGAGACCAAGCTGGGTGTTATACTGGCATTCCTGAGTGCTGTCACTTCCTGTCCCTGTGTTTTATACACAGCAGTAACAAGTCTCAGACAGCTGGAGGTGGAGGTGTGAGGAGGGCTTTCATTTGTGGGTCATGAACTGCCAGTGCAGATTTTTTTTTTTTTTTTAAGCCAAAGCTGTGAGTCAATTTGTGCGTGGCACAACAGCATGTGTGCTAAAATATTAAAAGGACTGAATTGCTGCATTACAACATCTGTGTTAAAAGCAGATTCAATGAGCAGAGTAGGCATCACGATCTAAAGAGGAGCAATAATGGCAAAAAGGTACAGAACCGCATTACCGCCAATGGGGAGAGGAAAAAAAATAATAACTTGAAATTTAAAGTTAGCTCTCCCAATCAGGAAGGTCTATGAAGATATGTCATCTCCTTGCCATCTGGAAGCAGGTAACAAGGAGGTGGCTGACAGTATTCGCTGCCCAACAGTTTGACATGAACACACTCATCCTGGTCTTTGTTCACGTTCACTGGTAGCTCTCTGATGCTTTTGAGTGTGCATGCTGCTCCATCTGCTTTCCTTTGTGAAGCTTCCGGATTGAATTTTGTGTTAGCTCTGTCAATCTTACTAAATTAAACTTGTGAGATACCCAAATTTTAAGTTATGGATGGCATTTTGTTCCCCTCCAGCAGCAGAAATAAGCTTCCACAGAAAGGTAAATTACCGAGGGACAAATTAAAAGTGCTCTGTTGTAACTTAAAGGTAAAAGTGAAAAAGCCGACAGGAGAATAAGTGAACGGAGAAAAATCACAGCTGTGTGGGAAAGATGAGAGGGACTGAAAAACAGACAGACAGCAGCGGTTTGTGCATATATTCCAGCTATGTCATGGTGACCACAGCTCATTCATCACAAATCTCGCAGCTCCCACACATTTAGGTTGGCTACGCAAAAACGAGTGCAAAGAAAGCTGTCAGCACATTGAGGGGGAAAAAAAAAAAAAAAAGAAGACCACTAATATTTAGGAGACTTGACTTTTGGCTGGTCTGTAGCAGCTCAGACAGAAACCAGCCCAACACCACATAACCAGGAATAAAAACGTTTATCAATCAGGAGCAGTTAGAAAAATTTATAAGTAAAAATGTGTACACACACACACACTTCCTGCTCCTGGTGTGTCAGCAGACAGCTGGTAGAGGGATTCCCAGGGATGATGTCACCCTGTTGCTTTGACCTCATTAAAAGTTTATGTGCATGTCTGAATTAAGCTCCCTCCCCCAAGAGGTCTGCTCATTGGCCAATAATACAAGCCCCCAAAAGCTGTGGGGTCATAATAAGTGAGTAAATGTGTCACCCTTCCTGCCTCTACAACTATGTGCCTGTGCTCACAGCTTTGTCATCTTCATTCCAGTAAACTCTGATTAATGACGAAACTTAAAATAAACATTAAGAAGTTTTAGCATAAGAGTCTACAGGCATGGTGGCACCTCTGAGTACTAGCCAAAAGCTAACAGGCTCACAATTTCTGATGTCTAGCAGGTATAATGTTCACCATGATCATAGTCTTACTTTAGCCTGTTAACATGCAAATGTTTGTCAAGAAGCACAAACCACAAGTGTGACTAAGGCTGATTGGGAATGTCGTTAGATTATTATTCAGAAGAGCTGGACCATTAAAATGTTGAGAAATCGCACTTAAAAAAACAAAACAAAAAAAAAAAAACCAAAAAAAAAACAAAGCACTGACGGTAAAAACAAAACAAAAAAAACAGGTGAGCTGAAAAGAAAATATTAAAAACCTACATATATTATTGATTTCAATAAAAGTTTCTTTAAAATGTGTTTGAATTCAATTTCCCCATCAACTCTAGTCCTGATCCCTTCAGAAGCATCAGGTAATTTGATATCCAATACCTTCATTTCCAGCAAGACAAAAGATAAAGCAATGCCAACAGGAATAAAGTGATCAGAGGGGAACTGATTAAACATTTATAGGAATAATGTACACACACACACACACACACACACACACACACACACACACACACAGAAGGCTCACTAGATATCCCTGGAGCTGCAGTGTTGATCCTCAAATGGTTTTGTATTCTGGGAAGCACAAATGTGCTCAACAGATCGAAGACATGGCAATCTGCCCATTATACGCACACATTTTATTTTTATACCCATGACTTGATATTGATGCTGATACACAAATAAGTAGGATTATAATAAAATATGTAAGGATTTATCCTCTGGGGACCAAGTGCTTCCTTTATCATGTACAAAATACGCTTCTGAGGCTCAGCTCTTTACCTCCTGAAAGCTCTTTTTTTGAAATGAGCAGCATCAGAAGTTGGTGAGGGTGGTCTCTGCTTATGGAGGTACCCTTGGAAAACCTGAACCATGTCTTTATTGATCTATTACTGAGGTGTCAAAGCTTGTCATTAAGAGTACAGGTGGAGGACATCAAACGGCATCTTTATGGAGGAAAGAGTTAAACTATGTGCCTACCAAACGCAGGATAAGGTAAAGAGGAACGCCTGCAAAGTCTCAGGGTGCCTCACCAGATAAGGCAGAAGTTTCATCGACACTTCGAACACACACAAGGCTCTAACAGCAAAAACTAAAGGGAGTCAGACTTTAATACTCGTAAACAGAATGAAACGCTGACTCAAAGCAGAAACTTAAAGTCCTCCTCCATCCAGTCTGGAAAAAAAGTATAAACAGACACTCCAGCTGTGTAAAACCACTCCTAAACAGCATGCCAAGGGTTTAGAGAAAATTTTAAAGAAAAAGAACGACACCTGTTGAATGACAGACTGGTTGAACTGATCTATATGTTCTGTTTGTAGCATGCAAAGGTTTGCTTCACTGCTCACCAGAGGACAGAAAAGCACACAATGGAGGCCTACAGTAACTTATAATCACTGAATCACTGTCTCGTCCTCACACACGCATGCGCGCACACACACACGCACGCACAATTGCCCGCTGATGCAGAGAGAGTGCGTTAGCAAGGATAAAGCGATTTCACGGTCTGAATACAGACAAACAGAAGGCATTGTCTTCCATGTGGACACACAGGTAGCAGCAAACACACACCCACCCACAAACAGTGACAGAAGATATGTTCTTACTTCCTGCCTGACCCCATCACTAGACCTAAAGATGAAGTACAAATTAATCACACACAGAAAGAGAATGAAGGCCCTAAAAAAGGTTTAAAAAATATATTCCTAAAAGTTTCAGACTTTCAGGGAAGCTGAACTGATGAAAGACATCATTTATGTGCATTTTCTAACTCCTTCACCTCCCTACATGCATAGCAACACATGCACAAACTCTTCAGACGTCTGGCAAAAGTCTACAACAAGACAAGCCAAACAACTCCACCCACCCACTAGAGAAACAATCTTGTCTCATTTGCATCCTTTCCCTCTGCTAGTACCTCTCCACCTCCCACACTCCCCTTTCTGTGCAGCCCCCTCAGTGCACGTTCTGTCACACCGAGGCAGTCAAACCTGAAGGAGTGGATGTACATGTACATTGGAGAATCACTACAAAACAGTACACGGTTTATTTTAACACTGCAAACATTAATGGTCCCAAGAAGATCAGCTGAACAAAATAACATCATTAGCAGGAACAAACAGCACAAGTCCAGCAATTCGAGTAGAGCATTTCTACCTAAGCCAGGTCTAGCTAGAGAAAACCCTCTACTAAAAGTAACATCAAAGAGAAATAGAAAAGGATGTTATTTATATGTACAACATATTGAGGGCTTTTGTTTTGCAACAATCCCACCTTTAAAAAGAACGCAAGTTTAAGGCAAAAGCCAACAAGATACATTAGCAAAGCTAACGTACAGAAAACCTAAAATAAACTTAACTAAAAATTGTACAATTCCTGATGTTTAGGTGATGCAGGTCACCAGGTTTGCAGTACACTGACTGAAACTTTACACTACTCTATTGTAAATAACACCTGATTTCGGACATAGTGACTATGGGCATGTTAATGTTGTCATTAGTCTTTTTTTTGGCTGAAATTACAGCCTCAAACCCAGAAGCATAGCTGCTGATTAATTCACAAAAGAAAAAACAAAAAAGGAAAGGAAATTTTAAAAAAAATTAATAAAAATTGTGCTTTGAGTGTTACTTATGTAAAGATGTAAACATAGCTTTAACAGGTTTATTATCTGCAATGCCAGAGCCAGTAACACTGGGAGGTAATGGCTTACAAATACAACTCAAAGTAAAGCTACCAAGTAGCTAATGCTGCCATAATGCTCTCTTTAATTCAGTCACCTTACCCTGCTCATTCAGCAAATCAGACAACTTTGATTTGTCAGTTCAGATAAATGTTTTCCTTTTCATGCCTCAACTCTATTATACAACCCATCCAATCTGCTCTACTTGGTAAGCCCGCACAGTCTTTATCCCCGCAGACAGACTCCTGCAACTTGTTGCCAACTGGGCGAGCGAGTGTGTGCACATTAATTCATGTGTGTGGGTGTAAAAGCAGGCAGGGACTAAAAGCAGAGAATGAGGCGTGAGGAGGGTGAAGGCAGAGAGAGCAGAAGGGGTGGGGTTAAAAGGTCCTGCAATTCTTCAGGAATATCAATGAGGAGCTAGGAATAGTCGGGAAACCAAGTGACACAGAAAGTGAAAAAGAAAAAACAAAGACAAAAGTATGATAGGAGGAGGGAGAAACTAAAAATATTGTAGAGAGAAAAGTACTTTATAAGACATCCGTATAAGCAAGCAGAGAGTAGGCTGTGTGTGGGTGATTGGGGGAGGAGAAGGTAGGAGGTAAAGGATAGGAGGAGTGTTCCAGATTAAATCAAAGTCTAACTTGATCTCAACTATACCAATGAATACTTGCATTGATTTGTTCAACACAAACAAAAATAATGCAGCTTACATAAAATGGTATACCCTCTCTGCAGACTCCCCTGCAACACAGACCACACAGTTGTGCATAAAAACACAAATGCATATAACTTGATCAAAAGCTGGAGACTGATGATGGGGAAATGGCAGGAGAAGCTGAAGCTGTACTACAATTAGAAGGGAAACTGATGGCACCAACAAGCACAAAGGAAATGCACCGCTTTCACCACCAACTACACAGACATGAGCACACGCATTAAACTAAAACAGCTGTCAGAATAAAATCAACTCATCATGAGAAGAAATTAAGAAAACAGGGATTTGTTTTTATTTATTTTTTTTTTAAAATCCAGTCAGTGTGACATTGCAATAGTGCATGACTCATGGTGTTAAAGACAGATTTCTCTTGAATTCCCGAAAAAAGAAAAAAAAAAAAAAAAAAAATCAGTGAACAACCCTGTGGTCTAAACTAAGCTGGACTATGGTGACTTCAGTACAGATAAAAATACTGAATAAAGATGCAAATATAAAGTGTCAGATAGGAACTGATGAATCAGAACAACAACAGGCAATTGACCAGCAGGATGTCAGCGAGACAGATGCAGAGCCATCAGCTGGAGCACACTCACAAACACACAGATCAAAGCTCTGCTGCCCGAGTGTGTAAATATTAGCTCGTCCTGGCTGCTAGATGGCCGGTCCTTTTGATAAATGGTCAGAGTGTCTGTGCGACTGAGCACGTACCACATTGTCTAGAAGTAATCAGAGCCCTGACTTGTCATTCTGAAATAAATGTGTTCATCGCAAAGAGGTTCTGTAATACTGTAGGCAGCATTTTCTGACCTTTTTACCTTTAACCGATGCATTTCTTACCAAACTCTAATGTCTGATGTGCTTAGCTGCAGACTTTTAAACCCCTCCAGTGTGCAAGTACTTCTCATCCCAGGCAACTGCAATGGTCGTCTTGGAAACCATTTCAAAAGCGCCCTTTATTAAGACTCGACTCAGCAACAAAGCTCTTACTCACCCGATCTGCACACACGCACACACACAATGAGGGAGGGTTAACCCAGGGCAACGCAACATGCATTCCATGACAGGAGACAGACTCCTAAGTCGCCCCACCACCCCCACAGATGATAGGGGGGGAAAAAAAACCAACAAAAAAAAACCCCTCCACGCTACATTGTCCCCTTCCCTCTGCTGAGCCCCAGTCTGTGGTCGAAGCAGAAACTCTGAGGGTGTAATATGACCCTGCCTTTATAAACACAGAACGAGAGAAGGAGAAAAGGAGAGGGAGCAAGTGAGAAACTTGAACGAGAGGCTGAATGTGAACAAGAGGAGAGGAGGAGACGTGGTGCCAGGACGGATAGCATGAGTTCAAATGAAACGAGTACCTCAAATTTAGCAATTTTCTACTCTTCTTTTGTGAATACTCTCTAGTCCTACTACTCAGCACGCTCTCTGCACAGTTCAGGCATCAGCGTCAGAAAGCAGGACTGCACATCTGGCTCTACAGGGCTGTGAATGCGTACTACAGTACAGGTATGCTGGCAACCACTTCTAGGTCAAACCAAAGTCAGTGAGCCTGTCAGATTAACAAGGAATGTGGACACTCACTCACATACACAAACCTGAAACTCATTCTCACTGCTTGTCTGTCTAGTTTACCCCCAACCTTGAATTCGGAAGTGGAATAAAACGGTGTTGCTTTCTTCAAGTTTATTATTTGTTGTATATCACTGTAAATGTTAAAACAAACAAGTAGTAGGCTTTGAGAGATTAAAGGGAAATTCCAATGAATTTCCCACTAAAGTGGCTGTTGTGGCTCAAAGTGTCATGCAGATCCCTGTAGTGTCTACAGAGATTTGGGGAAATGAAGAGTTTCTGGGGAAAACCATAAGATGACCTTAACACCAGTGTATTCATTAGTAAACAGCAGTTTGTTTCACTCATAATTCTCTGAAGAAACCAGATCTTAGACACGCAGTTAAAATCAAACAGAAAACAAGATGCAGATGACCGGAGGCTGAGACTCAAAGACAACAGGACACTCACGAAAAACAACAAACCTAAGGAAACTGGTGCTGCTGCTCTCACATTGTTCTTATTGATACCAAATGTGGTGGATCTACAGATAGGAACACCACCAGATGGAAATCTACAAATAATTAACCTGCCACTTTGTTAAAAAATACCAGCTGGACATGGTGTTTCACCTCCACACAAAAAAAAGCTCCTGCTCAGCTTCTCACGGTCTAAATAAAAGCATTTACAACTAAACCTACACTATTAAAACACCACACTCAAATTCAGCGAGCTCTTAAGAACCACCCATTCTTTCACAAATGTTTGTAAAGCCAGACTGCATGACTTGGGTGATTGAATTTATACACCTGTGGCAACGAAACTGAAAACACCTGAATTCAAAGACTGAGGTGTGGCCCAATACTTTTGTCCTTGTAGTGTATGGTTTGGCTCTTTTTTCTCTTGCTTGAATGGAAAGCAGTGATTAGCCAGCGGGTTGGCCAAGTTTTCTGTGACCCCTCATTTCTAAGAATCTCTACTGAAGATCAAACGTCATCCAACACCAAAAGTCACAGCTGCCACATTACTGTAACTCCATCAGCTTAACATAAAAATCATTAGCTGCAGCTCTTTGTGACAAACATTCTTCCAAGGGAAAAAACAAACAAACATCTCACTGCCATCAAGTGTTTAGTTTTTTAACATTTAGGAGAACTCTCAGATTTGGGCACCATAAAACTTTTTTTAAACAACTTACAACTTTAGCTCAGGGGTCGGCAATTAATTCGCCCAAGGGGCCACATGAGAAACTGGGATGTTGTAGAGGACTGCACCAAAAAGCTGACCTCAATATTAATTTTATATCTTTATTAGCTTATTGGTCCAGCCCTCTAAAACAGTGTCTCGTGTAACTACCTGGGAAAGTTAACCAGCTTTAGGTGGTCCTGAGCCACAGGCTGAAGTTCTAATGCAATGTAGGTAAATGTTCTCCAGCAGCTGGAATCTTGTTAAAAGGCAGGGTGATGGCAGGTTCGTTTTGCTAGATACAGACATTTCGCCGTGGACTGGAGTTATTTTTGCCTCCCCCCCACTGTCTGTTTCACACTCCCTTGTCTTCACTGCTGCCGTTTATCTCCATCTCACCATTCCCCCCTCGATCCATCCCTCTCTGCAGTGCAAGTGCCTGGTACCACCAGTTTCTCTCTCTCTCCTCCCATCTGAATGTGAAAGAGTCGATTCTCCAGCATAATGCACACACAGCCGGCAGCCTCCCTTCACTCACTCACACACACACACACACACACACACACACACACGCAGTTACTATAATCTGCGCAGAAACACCTTTAATGCAAGTTTTAACATATCCCAGCGTTTCGTTTTCCACCTAAGGTCTTACTCTGGTGAAGTTCACCTGTCTGATCGATGAAAGGGAGGAAAGCCCAACTCTGGGCAATCCTGAATACAACACCGCAGCAGCAGACTGCTACTCACTCTAGAAGCTACGGCATAAATACGGCAGAGTTGAATGCCACAGAGATAACAGACATCAACAACATGTCACGGAGCTGCTGGTGTGGATGAAGCACTAGCCTCAGAGCTGCTGGAATTTCTGACACAACCGACACACTGAGCCAGATTATGGCTTTGTCATAATGCATATCATGAGCCAAACCCGATACAGATTCCCAGCACAGCTTCACTCGGCTCATCCGGCATTACTCAAACAGAGTGAACGTCACACTGCCACTCCCTGGGTCGGGGGGTTAAGATTCCCCCACTGACCGCACACCAAGAAATGCATTTAAGGTATTCTAAGCCTCTGAGGATGAAATCCTCTTCAAGCATCTAAATTCTGTTGCAACAAAGATGATGTTGTTTATCAGTTTTTCTTTTCCAGGCTTTGTGTCAGTCTCATACTTCTTGTTGACCATCCTTTTGGCTGTGATTAGAGCAGGGCGATATGGCCAAAAATATTTATCACGATATATATTTGAAAATTTGCGATTACGATATAACCGACGATATAATTGATGCGAGACAAAATACAACTCCACAACATTACTAGCGCAAAAAGACAACCTTCCATTTATTTTCACTTAAACAAGAAGCTGGTTTTTATGTACATTAAAGCTTTATAAAAATGTAACAGTGCAAATGCAAATTCCTTGCTGAAAGTTTAACCAAAAGGCATTTCCAGTAGAAATGGGCTGACATATCCTGAGCATAACCATGTATAATATCCACTGAAGTTAAAAAGAGGTGCTTTGCAACATTAAACTGCAGTGTGCAGTACGCATTTTTCGGACCATAAGGTGCACGGGATTATAAGGCACATTAAGCGAAACAAAGCAGTCAGATAAATCCAACTTTATTAAACTCATTCTTCTTGCTTCCTCCACTTCTGTACCATTGATTCATTAATGTTGAATTCTCTGGCAGCTGCTCTATTCCCATGTTGTTGCAGTATATTAATGACTAACCTCGTATTGTGGATGGATTATCTCAGTTGTTCTCCTGACTGAAGTTTGGTCCGTTTACAGTATCCTGCCATGCGATTGCATTTATCTCTAACCATGAAGAACCTTCACGTTAACTTTTATAAGTGGAAAAGTGTTAGTGTTCGTCCTCCAGCTTCACTGTTTATGTTATGCTAACATAGCTGTGTCGCTAGCGATCACGTAGCACATCATTATATACCAGCTAGCCCAACTTCAGTAACCCTACAAACGTCACTGCTGTTTAGTTTCCTGTCTTCATTTATGTTGGAAGTGATAGCAGAGCTGTACGTTTGATTTTTTTCAGAAATCTCTCCGTCAGAACATGCAATATCATGCTTAGGTAACTAGCGAAACTAGCGAGCTAACTTCCGCTAGCTTCCTGCTAACTTCTAACTCCGTTAAATGTAATAACTTTTGTTTTCATGGATGCCTGGAAGTTAAACTTTATAGTTACACCTGGTAAAGCAGCAATGCTGATCGTTTTATTAAAGATGAAAGAATTTAGACAGTTTTTAACTCTAAGTGATGCTGCAGTGTTGTTTGACCTGAAGTTTACGGAGTTTAGGACCCAGATTACTCCCAGATTTAAGAGCATCTTAGAACGGCCGCTTGCATGTTCTGCAAAAAAATGTGCTTTGTTGTGTATCTGACGGACAAACACCAAACCAGTTCCACATCACGGAAGTTGCACCATTTTTACAAACCAATTCTGGTTCATCTGTTTCACTCAACAATCGGCCATGTGCGTATGAAAACAAAGGCACTGCGCATGCGCGTTTTACTCCCATTCTATCGCGATATTTCATTTTCCTATCGTTGCCTAACATTATACCGGTATTACCGTGAACGGTATAATATGGCCCAGCCCTAGCTGTGATGACATTTTTTGCCAGCAACTTACTTGGGGATGCAAGTACATGTGACCAGATGATGCTACTGATGGTAAATAACCCCCCCACTTCAATCATATCTTATAACCCACTTGTCAGAATGTGAGTGCAAGTAAAATTTCAGTTATTTAGAGAAATAATTATAGTAAAATTGAGGGTTTCTTCACAACCTCTCTGGTCACAGGCTGCGTCACATGGTAGGCTTCTTTCTAGAAACACAGTTGGCGTGGTAAATATATGTGACTAATGTCACAACTTAAAAAAAACAAAAAAAACAAAAACATGGAACATGAAAATCTAGAGACACACTGGTCCACCCACCCACCCACCCACACACACTTCTACCAAACTGATGTTATGTAAACAGCTCTTCTGCAAATCCCGACTGATCAGACATTCCTCCACATTTAAAAAAAAAAAAAAAAAAAAAAAGTGGAGCTTGAGAAAGACAGACCATAAGATATAGTTCTATTGAAAAGCAATGAAGAGTATGATCACTGTAGACCTGGTGTAATAACAGCAGCTGAAAGAATGACTAGCTGTCATCCCACAACATGTGCATTTTCACTAAAGAGCATGAAAAAAAAAAGACACATCCATGAAACACTTCTGCCACAAACCCACAGCTAAAGCAAAACGGTATCTGCACTGCAGCGAGATAAGCAGAGCAGCACTTCAAAAGATGTAAACTGACAGCAGTGAAAAAGAAACAGTCTCTGTAATCTTATCCGAGGTACTCCTAGATCTTTTCCTGTCCCCAAAATCTTTATCAGCTTCATGACACAACCTAAAATATGATAAATTATAATCTGTTTGACACAAACACAAGTCAGTCACCTCAGCTTTGTGTTAGATCACTTGTAGTATGCATGCCTTGACTAATACAGCAAGACCACTTTGAGACTTGGACTACAATATGATCTGTTAATCTAGTCTAATGCGATGTATTCATTTAAAAAGTGTGATGCTGTTGTTTCTTATTTGAAAATGTCAATCCTTACCAAGCCCCCAAAACAACTTCTGCAGATGCATGAGCTCACTGACAGAAGGATACATTTTGATGGCTCCTGACTTTGTCCCGATGGCCATGAGCTGCAACTTGGGGTCAAAGGCCAAAGCACTGGGCTGATGGGGGAACCCATGCTCCACAGTCTGTGAGAGAAAGCCAGGCAGAGAAAGGGTAGAGAAGACAAACTGATGAGACAGATTTATCAAATGCCACAAGAAATACAACAACAAGTACACTTGCATTTATTTTTCCAGACTTTCCTCCATAAATGCACCCAGTTCTGTCTGAGAGTTTGCGTGTCATTTTCTGCTCATCAGACTCGCTGAATATAGTCAGCGAGGCGTCTAAAAGGGAGGACTCCCTTAATAAAGTTACAGGAAAGTAGTTTAAAAAGTACTGATGGCAGCAGCATTGCTTTATTGTAATGTGCTGCAGACCTTGTTAAATTGGGTTGAAATAAAATTTCAGCTTTTTTCTCTCCAAGCCCATGTCAGGAGATGGTGAGACAGCTGGAGAAGTGTTTATGTCAACAAAGAAAAAGGGAACAGAAACCAGTAGAGAGACACCTAAAACTGGTTTAAAAACAGGTTGTGGAGGTCTTCGAGGTTTCGGCATGGCTAACTGAAAAAACTGAGCCTGGCTGTTTGCTTGAACTCAGACATAACGTAAAACATTAACTCCTTCTGTCTTTAAAGTGCCGGTGCAGTGCGATCTGTCTCTATCACACAAACACAGTCACATCAAAACAACCCTCCTGAAGAGAGACAACGTCTGTGACAGTCTGGCAGCTGCTGCCAAACATTACAAAAGTGTGTGTGTGTGTGTGTGTGTGTGTGTGTGTGTGTGTGTGTGTGTGTGTGTGTGTGTGTGTGTGTGTGTGTGTGTGTTACAGCAAAACAAACAGTCCATGGACTTTCATCAGAGATTCAAACAAAGAATCATCATTTGGCTAACATGAACATAAGCTGTTTAAGTGTCTCCCCACCTAAAAACTGTGAGGTCTGTAAGTATTTGAACAAAGACAACATTTTTGCAGCTTTGGCCTCTTTACAACT
This sequence comes from Maylandia zebra, assembly GCF_041146795.1. Lineage (NCBI taxonomy): Eukaryota > Metazoa > Chordata > Actinopteri > Cichliformes > Cichlidae > Maylandia > Maylandia zebra. Next base: position 13,378,969 of record NC_135170.1, on the reverse strand, counting down.
CAAAGAAGATATGATTCAAGTGTAGACTTTCAGTTTTCTTTTCAAGGCGTTTAACAAAAGTGTTGCATTAACTGTTTATGGATTACAGTAAGTTTTATACACAGTCCCTCATTTTCAGAGAGTCCAAATTAATTGGATGGGCAGGTGAAGCCTGTTCCCTCATTATTCCATAACAAAATAGCAGATAAAAGATCAGTAGTTGATGTCCCATTTGGTACCTGTTTATTGGAATTATGGGTAAGAGATAAATAGAGATGTCAGTGCAAGTGAAGGAGAAAGCTGAAAAAGTAAAATAAACCAATTAGAGAAACAGCAAAAACTTTAGAAGTGACCAAACAATCTGACACATACTTAGAAAAGCCGAAAGGCCTCAAAGACCACAGAAGACAACTAAAATGTTTCATGACAGAACTACTTTCAACATCTAACCGAGCAACAAGAACACTCCTTTGGAAGGGAGGTGCATCATCGCCACAGTCTAGTCTGACAGAAACAGCAGGATGAACTGTGACATGTACAGGACCAGAGCCTCTGCTCAGATCTAGCTGAAAACTGACCAGATGGTACTTCACAGTGAAGACAGTTAATGACCCAAAGCAGACTGCAAAAGCATCCCAAGAGTTTGTCAAGGAAAAATAAATATCAACTGATCTCATCCCAACAGAGCATGTCATTTTAGTTACTGAAGGAAGACCCTTGAACAAGCAGGAACTGAAGCTGGCTGCAGCAGAGGCCGAGGAGAGCGTCTCATGGTGGGAAACGTAGCATTTCATGATCTCCATGGATTCCTTAAATCCCTCATTTTTTTTCCAATTTATTTTCAGTCTCTAAAAATGGATGACTGTGAAAAATATGGCTGTGAATTCTAAATAGTTAACGCAGCACTTTTGTTGAACCTATTAAAATGACCCTGAAAGTCTGCACTTCAACCACATCCCGGTTGTTTGATTTTAAATCCTCTGTGATGGTGTATGGAAGAAAAACTACAACAGAAAATGATGTCTTTGTCCAACAAATAATGGCCCTAACTGTACTCTCCTACCACAAAGGCATTTATCTAGTGGGCGATTCTCTCAGATGTCTCGTTTGGTTAGACATAATACAAAATATATTTATCAGATATGACTCGGCACTACACCAACTCTCGTTAAATCACTCTCGTCAACACATTTCTGATAGCTGTGTAACGGCAACAATGATGTCAAACTGATTGCTCTGGAGTTTTTGCCCGCCTGAGCCACATTCACACAAAAGCTTACTTCCACATAGGATATCATCAGGAATAAGTAACAGAAAAACAAAGAAAAAAAAAAACAATAACTGATCACACCTCATTTTTGAGAAGTTAACAAGAGCAATTACTTTCAAATTTGTGAGAGTTGTTTTATCCCATAACTAAATTAAATGAACAAAACAAACACCTGATCATTCTATTACCAAAAGACATGCTTGCTGATTAATTTTCAGTCAGATCCACCAGCTGACAAATCGACTATTTGCTGTGGCTCTAAGGAAAGCCACAATCTAAAACCGTTCAATGGCAAACTCAATGAGGGCCTCGACTGGAATGCAGATACTGAGGCGGGATGGTGTAAGGACAGTTTGTCAAAGCGCTCATGTCACTGTGCTGGCCACAGTGAGCAATCTCATTCATGCTACTCAGACAACTGAGGTTACCCAAGTCTGCAAGGTCATGCAAGTACGACTCTAGGAGCCACGAAAGGCTGATTAATATTTTCCAGGACATGCGCTGGTTCGTGTTTTTTTATATTACTTATTCTTTCATTTGCTAAAATGGCTTAAAAGAGGACTCTTTTTACTTCAGACTTGAAGTACTTAATTCTGGAGAAATAAATCTACTGTAGTGCTGATTCTTAACGATCATCAGTCATCATCGTGTTGTTTGCACCGCAGTCCTAAACAATCCTGCTGAGAAGGGTTAATGTCACTATCACATCCAGCGTGCAGGACAAACTTGATTCTTTTAACATTTAAAAGGTTCAGACAGCCCGGCTCTCTGGGACACTTTCTGAGACACAGCATGCAGACCATGCCTTCATCTAACCTGAGTTCAAGGCCACTGCAGTGCTCAGTATGAGCTTAGAAACAACCTGTTAGGTAAGTTACTACAGCTGACGCTGGATATGCAGAATTATCAGTACATTCCACAGATCTGGGTGGTGCAAGCTGCTTTTATGTTCCCACCGGCGGAGCAACAGTGATCTGGGTGACAAGATTCAGCTTATACTGAAAGTGGAACTGAAATGAGCTCTTACATTGACTGTCCAGAGGGGAAACCCACTATCACCACCACTGAATGTTACCACAGGACGCTCAGATTTACTGTACATGAACTGGTTCATATCCATGTGGATGTGATGCCAGCATGAAACCTGACACTCGTGGCTGCACCCAAAGACCCCCAAGAACTGGAACAAGGGGTATGAGGACTCTGCATAACAAAAAGCAGCAGAGATTTAAAAAAAAAACCTGCTCGCAGAGTTCTGGCAGCTTCTACTAAAACCAGACGAGAGGAGTAAAAAGTGCCATCACGCTGAGAGGCACCCCTGCTCATTGCATGACAGATGGGTCACACCACACGAAGCATCAAACTGCTGGAAAAGCATGTATTGTAATTTAATCCCGTTAATCTGCATGCTGATAATCCCCAACACCCACACAATCCTCTGTTGCTGGTTAATTACAGCAATATTAGCGCTACAGTTTTCCTTGATTGCTGCTCGGTGCTCACTTTGAGCGAGGTCCTGGTTTGGGTGAGGGGTAATTAACACGCCGTGAAAACAACTCAACAGCTACTAAACACACATCAACAAAGCGCCCTGCAAACACACCACCCGCACTTCACAGCTAATCTGTTTTTCTGTCCGCGAAGTAGGACAGAAAACAGCAAGCGCAAGAGGAGTGGCCGGACTTCAGCTGCAAAGTACTGGCTTTTTTATATATCCATACTTAAAAAATAAGTCTGTTAGTTTAGGGGAACCAGGCGAGAGGAGGAATACCATCTCCCTCTCTTTCCTCTTGTCCCGTTACTTTACCTTGTTGAAGGCGAAAAGCTCCTGTTTTATCTTCTCTCTCTGCGGGTCGGTGCCCTGCCGACGAAACCTAAACTTCATCATCTTCAAGCCGGTCACGGGGGAGGCAGGACCGAGGGGACAGAGAGGGTAACACGGAGGTATCAACCCGAGCTTCTCGGCGGGACTAGAGGCGGTTCGGCGCAGTCGGAAGATGCTAAGCTAGCTAACGGACTAGCCCATGCAGGCTGAAAGCGGGGGTACAACACTACTGCCTCTGCTGCGGCTCTCCTCCCTCCTCTCCCTCCTGGTGCTGTTTAGGTCCTGGTGGGTTTGACCACAGCAGCCCCCCTCCCTTCCCTCCTCTTCCCGGTTCACACGGATCCCGTTATTGGTAACCAATAGGGACGAGGAAATCTGCGAGCAATTACTCAGCAACGCCTACACAACCAAGGGCTCGCGAGACGGATGCTCGGTTTGTAGCACAGGATACACCGGCGGTATGTCCCAGCTGCTTGAGTTTGTACACTGCGACAACTGGGAGTTCCTTTAAACAAAATGGAACGGCCAGAGATTAAATAGCCAATAACGGCTAACTTTTCTCACTCGAAACTGTGGAGAAAATGTAAATATTTTACCTTAACTATTGTAAATTTGTTTTTTTAAGATGTCAAAAACTGGGTTTAAGATAAATAATGGAAGCAGACAGATTCAATCATGTTTGAATGACTACTTCAAACATGATTATACGTCCTGTTTAGGAAGAAAAACATGAAAAGAATGGTAACTCTGACCATTAATTGAAGGTTATAATTAGCATATATTTTATTTTAATTATATTTTACTAGTTGTTTTTTTTTAGTAGTATTGTATTCACCAATGATTTTCCATACTCTTTAATTCCACCTAACTCATATACATTGCTGTGTATTTGCTAAAAAATAAAGTACTCACACACCACTACTGTTATACTAAAGCTTTAATTTATTATTCACATGCAATAATTATGTAAAACTGCTATTTGCAAAAAAAAATTATTGTAAAAATAAAATATTTAAGTTAGTGCAAACTCTTAGTGATGTGGCCTCAAAGCTTATGTGCCAAAAAGACTTTGCCCCTTGGCAAAGCAGAGAATAAGAGATGTGTCAGAAAAAGTTCTTTATCCTATCAAACCAAAAGTTTCCATTAATGTCAAAACCAAGATGAGGTTATAAGGGTTTGTTTGTTATACAGCAATAAACTGGCGCCACCATTACACTAAATTAATGTTGTCCCAAGAACAAAGCAAATCATGCTATTCTTCTAAAGAGGGGGCATGGAAACAAGGAGACATTAACCCTTATAGTTATATTGGACAAGATCTTAAACATTTCTGGATGATTATGTAAAATTATAAACATTAAAGATTAAGGCATTCATTCAAGTTTCTCCTAAAACTAGAATGTGACTGACATGAATGACATTTTATGTGCCAAATCATTCATTAAGAAAACAGCTGATCAATTAAGAAAAAATAACATTTTCATGGCCATAATGGAAAAGCACTTTTTCAAAATCATCACAATAAACAAGTTATCAACTTACATAACAGTGCCTTTACATACAAAAATAACCTGTCTTACGAATAGAGGTAGAGTACATTTTTAAGGCATAAACTGTGATTTCTATGTATATGTCATCCTCGTGTTTGTGCTATAGGAGGGTGATTTCACTTGGTGGCAATGTGAGTCTCTTCTCTCTGACTGACAGCATGTTCTCCACGTGCATGGCGATGACTCGGCAAAGCTCCAGGCCCTGGAAAACATCATATAGACCCTTAAAGAAACAACACTGGACTTAAGATGAAGAGTGAATATAGACTGCTCAGTGGTACAGTTAGGGGAGAAAGGGGCAAAAGTTTGTGGACACTTTTTCCTTTTGTAATTTTTCGTGTGTACACCATCAGAGTGAATTTCAAATGAATCAATATTTGATTGAAGTCCAGACTTTCAGATTGATGCAGATTCAAACTGCAGATTATAACACATTAACTGCAAAAGCAACCCAAAAGTTTCTCAAGGCAAAGAAATGGGATATCTTTCTGAAACCAATAAAGCATGCTCTTCAGTTTTCAAATGCAAAACTGAAGGCAGAGACCCACAAATAAGCAGCAACTGAATGTGGTTGGAGTAAAAGCCTGGGGGAGCATCTCAAGAGAGAAAACCAAGCATTTGGTGATGACCCTGGGTTGTAGACTTCAAGCTGTCGTTGACTGCGAAAGATTTTCGCAAATGGGGTACTGCGTATAAAAATCACTTTAATTCCTTAAAAGTTGATGCAACACTTTCATTAAACACCTTGAATTAAAGCTAAAAGTCTGCACCTCAGTCACATGTTGACTGCAGAAATGTGTCACTGTAAATACAGACACTGTTACACACACACATCTAAATCTTCCATCTATGTCTTATACACCCACCTGCTCCAGCTGCAGCTGTGTGACACGCTGGTTAAGCAGGTCTCCTATCATGATCTCCACATATGGGTAACTGGAGCCAGATGTTGGCCTCTGAGTGCGAGTTGATTGAATCTCCTTCAGAGGAAAACGCACCATAGTCTCCTAATCACACACAAACACACCAATGTGCATATAAATAGGCATTCAGGGGACACAGAGACATAAAATATAAAATTAAATATCTCAAGTTTTAAAGGTTATATTTTCTCTTGCACAGATTTTTTTTTTATTTGTAATTTAGATTTTATTAAAAAATGATGGATGGGAGAGCCAGTAAACACCATAACCAAGAGGGGGAGCCAAAAGCTTTGTTGAAATATAATAAAATTCCTGCCTTTTTTGTATTTTTCAATCACAATAGATCAGTAAAAGGGTAAAATGCTTGTTTGACTCACATGTGTGTCCTTGTTAAGAAAATGAAGCCCGTTCAGATTAACAGCCAGGATGCATGGGGCGTGGACGGACGAAGAGCCAGAACTCTGGATGTAGAAGAAGGAGGAGCCAAACATGGGGAAGGCACTGACCAGACCTGGGCAAAAACACACCAAAGCTCACTTCTGATAAGCTGCCGCATTCAAATTGCGAGGTAAAGATGTTTACAGAAAATGTCGCGACAACTCAGCGTGCTTTTGAACATTTTCTTTCCCACTGGTCCAACAAAAATGCTCTAAGAAGACACCTTGCTGCACTCATATCAACTTAGAACTGCTATTTGGGATCAGAATAAGCCTTTTTTTTGTTTACCAGATGTTTCAGATGTTTATCCTAATAGAATTGTGACAGAACATGCAATGGGCTTTGCTATTAACAATACAAAAGTTATTAATATTATAGGACATATGTAAAAGTTAAATGGCCAAATTGTGAGTATCTTTCACACTCACAAAGAACTGTTGTCTTACCAAGGAACTGCGCACGGGCCTGGTGTGGGTTTAAGGGCTGGACCTGCTGCATGTGTTGTGTTGTCATGTTCAGCCACTGCTGTGAACCCTGTTTGCTGTAGAACTGCGGAGGGATACACTCCTGCACCTCACGGCTAACACACACGCACACACAAAGAGGGAACAAGGTGTAATTGAGAGACAGCAGATCAAATTATACATGTGCATGTTAGGTGTATTTTTCTGTGCAAGCCGACAATGTGCAAAGCAGAGTATGGTGGCCCTGAGAGGTCAAAAAGACTGCAGCATAAGAAAAGGCCAGAAAAATACAAAAATGCTACAAAAGCACATAAAAACACAAAAATGCACAATGAAATTAAAAAAGAAACACACAACAGATGTAAAGCAAAAATAAAAAATAAAAAGATAAATAGCACAGTGGAAGTTGGGGGAAAAAAGCTCCCAAAACACAACAAAAGTGTTTTTTTAGCAGAAAATCTTACAGAACAGCTGTGGAAATGAGAGAAACAGAGACATCCAAAGGATTCGACTGAGACACAGAACCTGAGGATTTGTAGCTGTTGTGAGGAAGTAAAGTTGTAATTGAATGATACATATAACACTGTAGATGAATGTTTTATATTAGTTGTTCAACATACCATGTAATGGTCTAACCTGATGAATTTTCATTGTGTTTTGTGTGCTTTTGGAACATTTTTCTATTTGTGTTCTTTTACGTTGCAGTACGTTTGACCTCTCAGGGATACCGTACATTCTCTTCCACTGCTTCTCCAACCTGTAGGTTTCCCCAAGGTTCAGTCCTGGGTCTACTATTATTATCTTACTACATTTTAAAGAGTGTTGTTATATAAAACCCTTAGGTAACTAACTTAGTCCCTGGATGCAGCAGCAACCTTCTCAGCCCTTTGTGATATAGCCACAATATCAGAAATAGTAGAAAAGGGATATCTGGGCCAAACATGCTCTTCTGTAAGTCAGCCATGTCTTACTGTTTGGAAAAAATTAAGCTACTAAAAGTCTCAATCACTGGTTTCTTTAGATAACTTTAATTTAAATCACTTTGAATCAATTTAATTCCTAAAAAGTGAATGGAACACTTTCATTAAACCGTTTGAATTAAAGCTAAAAGTCTGCACTTCAGTCACATGTTGATTGCATAGATATGATTAGATATGATGGGTGACAAAAAATCAACATAAACCTACCTTTAATTTGTCCCTTGTATCACTAGTAACTTGCCCAAAAGTAATTGATATGCAAGTGTGAGTTGGTACATTAGCATGCAAAAGGTTTCCAACAACAAATGGATATATTTACAGGGTGGGGAGGTAGATGGTGTCTTTGGCACGATGCTGTAGGGCAGCCAGCCTGGTAATCTGCTGCAGATGCTGTTCACTGGGCTTACCCTGAGGAACCACACTCAGCAAGGCCTTCAGGTAGTCTGGCAACACCTTGAAAAGAGATGCACAATGTGCATTAGTCCGTCTTGTTTCTATGACAAATATCAACTGATGAGAAGACGAAACAAGATGTACTTCTATGCACACCGCCCGACCACAAAAAAAAACAAACCCTCATCAGGTGGTGATGACGTATGTGGCCACAAAAAAAAAGATGTCAGCTATCCAATGAAATATTAGGATGTCACAAATTTTTAGCACGTGAGCTAAAATTTCAGGACTGCTTCAATCTACAGCTCTGTGAAATGAGATTTATACCTGGTTATAGTGCATGGTGACATAAAGTTCATTGTCAAGTTTGAGAGCTAGACTCCATATAACCCGTCTGAACCAAAGACTGTAGTTGGCATCCACGGGCTCGGCCTCTGTAGCGATGTCCAGGATGTACTCTCGCTTGTTCAGGGGACGTACATTCTGACCTACACAGAAAGACACTTTAGTAACCATCTATTATCCAAAACGTGTAACAATATCTAACTCGGCAAAAGGAAATGTTAGCATTTTAGAGCTCCACTAAAACAAGAGATCCTTGTTACCCTTGTGTGTGACCAGAAAGACGGCATGTTCATCCAGTGCCTCCATTCTTTGGAGTCCCATCTCAAAGCAAAGCTCCTCGATCACATCCAAAGCAACCTGATAAGGAAAAAGCAAATATGCCACTACAGGCTACAAATTCGGCATCTGTGTTTTACATTTAGAGACTGCAGCCATTCTGTGTGTGTGTGTGTGTGTGTGTGTGTGTGTGTGTGTGTGTGTGTGTGTGTGTGTTTTCCACTCACAGAGCATGTCTTGATTTTTAAGTGCCTTTCGATGCCACCTGGGAGCAGGAACAGCTGTCTCTTGGAGCTACGCCCGGCCTGTACACGGACAACAAATCAGAGGGAAACGTCACACACTGCTATCCACAGCTGTTACTGAGAAGTCATGTAGCAAAGTCACATCTGAACATGACAGACAGACACCACAATATGAAAGATATCGCTGTAGATTAATTAGCACGGCCTGATCTACCTGATAAAGGAGACTATACAGGACTATCCCGATTGTTTTTCCGTATTTTTAAACACGTGTTGACACTTTAAGTTAATAAATGTTAGCAATCCCTACAATTTTGACATATTTCAAGCCACAAAGGAACACTGTGTAGCTTATTTACAAACTAACCATCATTGCTTTGAGTTCCATGCTGTTGGGATACTGCACACGCCCGCCATACTGAAAAGTCCTCCTCAGATTCTGCTCGCATGCCTTGGCAATACCTGTCAATTGGAAGAGCAGCTAGTAAACACTTTAGACCAGTGAAGATCAAAAGAGATGGACTGATGAACACGATGCCCACCTTGGTATTGCAAACCAGGGCTGGCACATGCATCCTGGAGAAACGTCAACAGAAACGGCTTCATAACATCAGAGCACCGATGGAAAGATGTGAGAATATACATCAGCCGCCATCCTCTCTGACAGCTGTCCCTGCACACAGAGAAGCGCGCACACAGCCACAGATTAAAGCCTCTCCACGATCATGTCACCGCTCTTTAAGAACAAGCGAGCGCTGGAAGCCTTACGGTTTGGAGCTGGTGTTGACAGTAACTTGTTTCATCACTTGGCAGTAGGCTTCATCCTTCATCAGGCCATGGTCACCACTTAACTAGATTTGTTTAAGCACATGCATGAAGAAAAACATAAAATCACACACACAGACCTCGTCTTAGTATTACAATGGATAGACAATTTGCTGATGTAAGCATACCTTTAATATAGTGGTGACCAGGTCCTGCTCGGTCTGGCCTTTCATTGGGAAGTCTCCCATAAACTTCATTATAGCTGGGCAAAAGAAACAGAAGGAGCTGGACCACATCTTTTCAGATGTATTTCGTTTAAAGCACATTAATGCTTTTATACTAAAAATAAACTAAAAATAAACACAAAGAAACACGAAATATATGCGTATTTTATGCTGCTATCTTCTGCTTCAACCTCCTATGTTTCTTTTCGTTTCCACACTCTGCTCTCACCTAAGAAGATGTCAGCAGCCACTCGGTTCATCCCACTGTCTGAGAAGTCGATCAGTGACTCCTGGATTGGAGACTAGAAAGAGAAACAAGATGTTAAACCAGAACACGATGGCAAGAAAAACATTTTAGATGTCTGTGCACAGGCACAGAGAAACATATCCTATATATTTGAACACAGAGACATGATTGTGATTTGAATTACCTTGGAGAATTTGACCATGTCAGCAGGGTCCCTGAGCTCCTTCCCCTTTTTCGCTTTCTGATCACTGTGGGGAAAAGCAGACAATCAACTCTTGGTTATTTATTTATCACCGTAAGTGCAAATTTTAGCTTTACATTGAACCCTTCTAACTCTTTTTTGTTTTTGACACTGCACATGTGTGTGTCTGACCTCCTGTTCCTCTGCGCTTCTCGGAAGTACTTCTTGGCAAACTCAACCATGTGGTACTGGCTGCTGTGCAGAGGCAGGTCGTCCAGTTCGACACCCAGGCTGTCTCCATAGATCTCATTCACTACCTGAGACACACACAAATCCACAGCATGAGGAGCAAAAGCAAGAGTGTCACTTACTGGGAGCACCAACAGTGTAATTATCTAAAAAATATTTCCATTTCTGCTAACCAAAGCATTCCAATGTATGCTGTATAAACACTGGCTAATACCATAATGTAAGGGTACTTTTCATGTTGAGCTCTGTAGGTTACACTAGCCTTTAATCTATTATTCTGACAGTGGGAAGCTTGAAAAAGCAGAAAAAAAGAGTAAAAAAATGCAGTTAGCACCTCGGTAGAGAGGTCGAGCTCATGAGCAGCTACAGCTGAGCCCATCGCAACGGCAACAGCAGCAGAGGCAGCGACTCGTCCCTGCCGGTCTCGGGGCTCCACGCGTTCAGGAGGCAGGACCAAGAAGTCCGGAGCAGCCACAGGACGGATGAACTCGCTGGGGAACACTCCAGACTTTCCATACACGGCGCCGAACCGCCAGCCTACACACATGCACACACACAAAATAAGTAAAAGGTTGCACACAAAATAGAGACTCTTCAATGTCGTAAAGATTTTGCGTCACACAACCAACATAAATAAACTCCAAAATGTTAGAAGAAAGCTAGAATAAGAAAGGTCACGCCACACGCACCAAACTCAGCGGTGTTTCTCTTTAGCTCCTCCAGAAGCATCACCTTCTTCCTCACAATGCAGCCATAACGTTTACCTGAGATACAACCACACAATGAAATGGGCACTGTGAAATAATTCAGAGGCAGAACGCAGATCTATCACTGTGACAATTTTCAGTGTTGGATTGTTCCTGTATCTCACCAGCCTCCAGTCCGTCCATGTGCTGGAGTCTGATGATGTCGCCTTTGTGGAAGTTGAGCTGAGTCCTGTCCTCAGTGATGTAGTTCCTCACTGCCACCACATACTCCGAGTCCTGACAAAGACAGGGCACGCTGACATCCAGCAGAGAGCCAAAGAACATTTGTGCCAAGAAAATCCCTTTCCTCACTCACAGCTTAATGTCCACTTTGAATTCATGGGTTTGTCAGCGCTACTCACTGTAGGTTTGTTTTAAAGTTTATAAACTTAAATAGTTATTCCTGCGTACTGATCACATCTCCATAAGTAAAAAATAAAGAAATAAAGGTAGTGATATTTTATAGTTAAAGTGCCATATAATACAGTACTGTATAAAAGTCTTAAGCCACACTTCATGGTTTTGTATTTTACAAAGAAAATGGGAAATATGTGCATTGATTTATTGAAACATGTGCAAGCATACAAGAAATACAAGATTTGTGTGACCATTTTTATTCTTCAGCACAGCCTGAAATCATCAGGCAAGCTTTGTTTAAGTAGTCTGCAGCTCCAAACCATGACGGCGCCTCCACCATGCTTTAGATGGCTGGAGACGCTCAGTGTTGTACATCTCTCCCGACCTCCTCCTCCGTACATACTGATGATGATTTGAACCGATCATTTGAAATGTGGATTCATCAGTGCATAACACCTGTTGTCACTGACTTTTAGTCCACTTCTTGGGTTATTTGGCACACTTCAGTCTTTTCTCCCCGTTTCCGTTCCTTAAGAATGGCTTCCACTCAAACCATTTCTGATGAGGTCACGTGTCAGGACACACTGCACACCATGCCGGTATACACCCAGGTTTCAGCTAGCAGCTCTTTGGGAAGGACCTGTTTGGTGTAAAATTGCTAATTGCTATTTCATGTCTGTTGTCTTTGGAATTTTTTGAAGATCCAGCTCCAGAAATGGGGATTTTCTTTTTTTTTTTTTTTTTTTTTACAGGCTGCTAGAAACAAAGTGCCTGTTTGGTTTTTTTGTTGTTGTTGTTTTTTTTTTTTGCTAAGTTGTGTGTCACATGTAGACAAAATACAGACTTATCCTTTGACTCAAGCGCCTTTTTTGGTGCTTGAATGATTCAGAGGTCAGTGTTAAGTGGCTTAACAAACAAAACAAAAAATTCCTCTGAAAATGGTCAGGTACAAGGAGTGAAAATGAGGGAAAAAGAAGAAAATGTCCAAAGAAAAACTCTAAAAGTATTGCTCAAAACCACTTTAAAAAAAATACAAGAAAGTCTGGCTTCTTGGAAGCAAAATATTAAAAAAAATTATTTTTGCACATAATTTTAAGACACTGAAAACTGAGCCAGTTTCACACGTGGATAAAGAGCACTACACACCCTGTGAACGCGCTTAGATGTCAATGTTATGGCATCAGTATAAATTTGGATTACACCTGAAATTTCATCTTTTTAAAGTAAAAAAATAAATAAATAGAAAGTTAATAAAAAAACACTCAAATCAAAGAGGACATGGAGTAAAGCCCATGCATACATATATTAAAAAAAAATTATATGAGTTTTTTTACACAGTAATGTTATCTAATTTAATTGTGCCAATCAGTGTGCATTACAAAAACTCATCCATTCATAATTCACACTTCGTCACACGCAGACACTGACAACATTCCTCTGACCTTCTTAAGCTCTGTGAGGAAGTAGTCGGTCATATGCTTGACGTGCGGGGCTTTGGCGGAGAACAAGATCAGCTTCTCATTAGTCAGGTTGAACTCAAGCATGTTCTTAGATGGAATAGACACAAACAGGATGTCTGAATAGCTGCAAAGGAAGTGATACGCCAAACCAGGAAGTCAACTTAAAGTCATAGTTCAAAGCAATCAGGCATTTGACATGTATACACAGAAAGTTAAATAAGATCTATGGCCAGATCTTCTTTTTAGCATCTGATTTGTGTTTTTAAAACAAGAAAATGCATTTAAAACAATCTAACTTACAGGGTTTTTTAACAGGAATATGTTGTATGAGACTCACCTGTAAGGCCTCAGCACTCTGAAGTAGTCTGAAGCAGAAGAGCTGCTCTTCACCATCTTCAGCAGCTTGATACCTTTATGAGACACGGACAACACCTGCACACCTGTCCCGACACTGCCCTGGAAAACACACACAACCATATACACACACCACAATATAAACACATGAAACTATTTATTAATTCAGTTTATCTATGCCAAGCAAAACAACAGCTCACAGAGGCTGGAAAGAGGCGAGAGAAGTAGATCTCCCATTCGTCTCTAGCCACGGTGACCACCTTCTTCTTCACGTTCTCATTGTATGTTCCTGAAACCTGATCCACCTTGTTCTCCGCTGTCACAGAAACAGAGGATCAGTAAAGGTTTGAACTCCTGAGAACCAACAGAGAGCGTCACATAGATGCAAGTAAGTCATAAACCTTAAAGCATGCATGCTAGTTTCATACCCAACAGGTCTTTCATCTTCTGTCTCTCCTCCTGCGTGATCCGTATGCAAGCCTCAGAAAAGGTGTCATGTACAATCTGGGAAGACACAGCCAGGAATAGGAATGTGCTAATGGGAAACACTTGGAGTGAAAAATAACTACATCACAGACACTATTTTAGCATTTTAATATTAATGAATCATGACCATCTGAACTACTGCCATAATTACTGTTAACTAGACCAGCTGGAAGACACCCTGAGGTCTCTATGATAATTTACACAAGTTTACACAAAGAATTGCATAAAAGCAAAATAAATAAAGATGATGAATATTGACAGTTATTGGATTTATAAACCAACCTGTCTGAAGATCAGATCCAGGATCAGTGGATTGTTCAAGTTCTCTTTAGGATAAAAAACCTGTAAATGGAGGACAGACATAAATAAACTGTATTTTTATGTAAATGATTATATTGACGTTGGGGTTTACAGCTCCATTTTTTGTACTTAGCTAAAAAAAAAACTGAGGTAAAAACAAACCTCTTTCCTCATGTAGAGTTTCCACGGGACGTTGGAATAAGTGTAATATTCATCACTGGTTCTGCTGTGGAGCTGAGTCTGAATGATCTCCTCCTCAACTGGCAACTCTCTGGAGACTGGAAGCAAGAACATTCATTTATTTATTTATATCATGAACAATACACACCTGTATCAGTCTAATCTGGAGCTTATTCACAGGTATTTCTACAGTGTAAATTTACCTGGAGGAGGGGCGGGGCTTATGTTGGAGCTAGATGGCCCTTGGGGGCGAGGCTTGGCTTTCTGGCTAGTCTTGTGTCCCCTGTCTTCTTTAGATTGGGCGGACGAAGTCTTTCTGTGAGTCTGAGATATGGAAAATGGTTAGATATTGTTTTGCCGTGTGTGTGTGTGTGTGTGTGTGTGTGTGTGGTAGGTGTGGAGTTAGGATACCGGTTGTGGTGGGTTTGCCATTTGATCTTTAAGGATCTCCATCGCTTCATCATGAGGGTCTGGCTTCTTTCCAAACAACTTTCCATCACTTCTCCTACACACACCACAGTAGTCAGAACAGATTAAATACCACAGAGTATGACAGTCGTCAATATCTCACATCATCGTGTGTGTGTGTGTGTGTTAACCTTTGCGTGGGAGATCCAGAGGAAGATGTTGTGCCTTCAGGCTGGTGCTGTTTGATAATGTCTTTAATATCATGGCTGGGGTCCAAGTGCTCAGTGTTACTCACAGTGGAGCGGACCACATCCTCAGGAGGGGGGCCACGTAATGGACCTGGAATAAAAAGTTTGATTACACACGAACCCGGTTTGTTCAGGGTTCATCCCTAACCCCTGTAGCCACAGTGTTAGGATGCCTGGGTCGTTGAACCAGGGTTTTGAGTTTATATATTATTTATCATTTCTAGTCTTTGGTTTCTTTGTTAGAGTCATGTCTTATGGTTTGTCTCTGTGTAATCCTTAGTTGCTGTCTCCCCTGTCCGCTATATCCCCGTGTCCAGTCAGTGTCTGTGTCTGCCCTGGTCCCACGTCTCTGTTCCCTCTGTTGTAGTGCCTGCATGTGAGTCTGTGTCTTTTGTTCAGTCTGTGTTATGTGTTTCCTGTTTTACTTTGAAGGTCTCTGTCTTATCTCAGTGTGTTCAGTTTACGCTTCCTTGTCTCGTCAGTTCTGATTTCCCCCAGCTGTGCTCTCCTTCTGTGTCTCATTCCCCTCGTTACTTCCCAGTGTATTTAAACCCTGTGTTTCTCTGAGTCAGTGTTGCGTTGTCCCTCATGCTGTGTGGATCTCCCTGTGGCTCACTGTGAGGTTTGTTTATGAGTTTCCAGTTTAGGTTGCTTTTTTATGACTTTCCCCTGCCAGCAAATAAAGCTCAGTTTTTTTGTGTTTAAACCTCATGCCTGAGTGCCTGCATTTTGGGTCCAACTCCTGCCTGCCACACAGCGACTCATGACACACAGGGAGAACTCCTTAAAGTGATAATCATATACTTATTTAAGGACAGTTACTCAATTCTGCATTTTCAATTATTGCAGTGGGCTTTCCAACCACAAATCACTATGCTGCAATGCACCAATATTTTTATTTCCACTCTTTTTTGATTCAGAAACCGCACAGCAAGTGTACCACATACTCGTTTTCCGTTGAACAGCGGCAGCGCTTGGCTTGTGCAGAGACGCCTCACTCTCTTTGGTCTGCAGGAAAAACAACAATAAGTGATACGGCTTCAAGATTATATTTCAGATTTGCATGCATAAAGTGTATTGAACGTTACATCAACACAGCAGCGTGTGTGTTTACTCACAGGACTGGCTGTGCGTGAGCGCTGTTGTGAGTGCGCGTGATAGTATGAGGGTGGTGACTGTGGGGCTGGAGCAGCTGGGGGGAAAGAAGACAACATTTGCTGCTGGATTGCTATGGCCTGCATCGTCATCTGCTGGGCCTGCAACACAAACAATCCAACATATATTCAATATTTAGTAAACAACAGTTTATACCTATGTTTAAAACATATTCATCTTTTATGGTTTAACTTAATGTTTAGGTTAACTGTGTCAATTTGTAACTTGATATCATTTGTTTAGGCAAGACATTTGATGTCAGGAGTCAGTAAAGTAATGTGGTACATTTGTAAAGTTGTCAATTTTCACTCAATAAATGAATTAACTGCTTAGATTATCCAAGTATTTTGGTAGTACAGCCTTTAGCGTCATGTGTACTGTGACATACAAATGTGAAAGTGGTACTGATTATGGTATCTTTCACTTAAACATTAGTTTAAGGGCTCAGAGTGCAGCATTATCTTTTTAGCATTTGACTGCATAAAGACAGTTTTATCATACTTCATTTGCTCGTACAGCCATGTGAAAAAGACTCTGTGCAGTCCTGTAAAAAAAGTTCACCATTAATGTTTCCATTGAAATTGAGAGGGTAAGTAGCAGCAAATCAAATGTAATGGATTAGCTGATCATCAGCAAGTGTGAGCACATCTATAAAATCAGATGTTTTGGCGCTTTGCTGCTCTGGTGCATTCACGAGTTAAGGTCAGACAGTGCAATACTCAGAAGAACTGCAAAACACCCATTAGCTACATGTAAGCCTCTGCAGCCATCAGTTAGCATGTTAAATATGAATATTAGGTAAGTTGGAAAGTTGGAAATATACTGAACAAGTCTAAAAAACCAACAAACAAAAAACTAGATTGTTGTGTCATATTTTTGGTGCAGAAAGAAAATACAATGTGATGTCTGTCTACATGAGGCAGCTAAAACTTGGCCTAAACCGGGTCATTCAACAGGACATTGATCCCCAGCATAGCAGCACATCTACAACAGAATGGCTGAAAAAGAAAAGAATCAATGTGTTGCAATGGTCCAGTGAAACCTGACTGAAAAGCTGTGATGTGACCTTAAGAGAAAGCATAAACAAACCCCAGTGAACTGAAACAACGCTGTAAAGAAGAGCGGGCCAAAATTCCTCCACAACTATGTGACAAACCGGTCACACAGAAAATGATTACTTCAAGTTATTGCTGCTAGATGTGTTCCTACAAACTACTGAATCATTAGGTGTAAGTGTTGTACAGTCTCTCTTTTACACAGAACTGTATCGCCCAGTACGAACAGTGGTTTTAATATCAGAGTTGTTCAGAGAAATGATGTCAGACCAGAATGATGGCTTGTTGGTTGATGATGGCTTGTTGCTGCTGAGTCAGTACCACTTGCTCCGATCCTGGAGAAGCACAAACATATAACTGTTATGTTGTTGCTGCACTAAGAGCACAAGAAACAGAATTATCTGTTTAAAACAAACCACACGAATGAACTTTGCAACCCCACATAAAAAACAAACACAAAAAAACTTGAAACTGGCTTTAATTAAAGAAAAAAGAAATAAAGGAGTCCATCATGCCCAAACACTTCAGGCCAAACATGCTGGAAAACCTAACACACATCCTTTTATTCTACCTGGCACACCTGTCATCACAGGCAAGCCTGGAACCACAGGCATGGCTGGGAGTGAGGGCGCCGCAGGCAGACCCGGGACAACAGACACGTTGGAAGCGACATTGGTATCAACAGCAGGGGTAGCTGCGGGGGCAGCAGCGGGGGTGCGAGTGGGTGACTGCGTGGGTGCTACACGACTAGAAGGAGTGGTGGCAGAAAACGATTGCTGACGGTGGTAGGGGTGTTGGGGTCGGTTGTATTGGTGGTATTGTTGTTGTTGCTGCTGTTGTTGATGTTGCTCGTGATGATGGTGGTGGGAGGGGATTGGCATAGCAGGGATTGGGGGCATCATTCCTCCTGCTACTGGAAGCACTGGCACAGCTTGAGGAGTAGCAGGCAGGGAAAAGGAAGATAGACAGGTCTTAAGTGGCAGTTAGTCCACACATTGTTAGTGACTGGGAAATATTTCACATTTTACGACAAACAAGGTATGATCAAGTTCAGATTCAGAAATAAAATATGTCAGAGTGGTCGTTATTAGCCACACTGATGCTGTGGTTCATAGAACATCAATATTAATGTGTTTATTACTCCCCAACTTTGACCCAGACAAATCCTGCTGAGTGTGTAATGGAAAACCTGTTTCAGCTTTTCTAATCTCTGTGTTCTGCTGGTATGTGACTGTAACATCTTGTACAAAGAGTACAAAGTGTGTGCGTGTGTGAAGATGGGAAGCAACAGGTTCAAATCTAACTGTAAACTCTGTTCAAGGCCATGAGGCACTTTCCGTGTCTTTGTTATCAGGCAGGTGCTGACATGACTACGACAAGAAAAGTCCTTAAAGCTGAGCAAACAACTTCTGTATTCATACAATTTGTATGAAGAAGCTGTTATGTTTTTCTGCTCTGTATCAGTGCTGGTGTGAAGATGTTTGTGCTGTATTTATCGCTTTGTTAATTATGTTGAAAAATAATTTTAATTATAGTTTTCATCAACAACCTTGTTTTTTCGAATGAGAACAATAACTTAATAAAAACTTATGCAGGACGACAAAATCTATGATAAAATGTATTGATGCATTCAACAAATAAAAAACAAGATGAAAACATTCTGGAGAGACGAGATCCAATCAGAACTAATTAAGTTGTACAGAAAAGCGAGTTTGGAAGTGATCCAAGCAGAACTAATCTTGTGCTGTGAGGTTGGACACGCACGTCTGAGCCGCCCCAGGGAAACTACAACCAGCTCCCATGCTCCCCGATTCTCATGAAAACACGACAAAATGTCAACGCTTGGGAGGAAGAGAAGAGTAGACACATGTACACATTTTACATTTGATGGCAAGGAAAATAAGACACTTTGTAAATCGTGTTGAGCAAATCTCATCAGTGAAAACACAACCAACTTCCCCAATTTGCTGGGCAGCTTTTGACTTCATCATGAGCTATTTAGTCGACTAAAACTAAATGACATCATAGTCAAGTCTGTGACTACAACTAAATCAAAATTTGCTGTCAAAATTAACACTGTTGCAAAGGGTCTTTCTACAAATCTCAGAAATTAGTTTCATGCCAATGTTCGGTTTATTTTTCAGCTTTACGCTGGAGCCATTGTAAAATTAACATTTTTACTATTGAGTAAAGTAGTAGTAACTGTTAGAGCACATCAGTGGAATGATATTACTGGCCAATATCAGCTATTTGTCACACTTATAACATAACGGCTGACAAATGAGAATGTAACAAAAAAGTAAAGACAGGTGAAACATGCTTCAATCGTGTCCTGGGAGTTGACGTTGTTTAGGTCGTCCAGCAGAGGGCAACACACATGTTTGAAACACCATAAGCATAACAACCAGTTTATCCAATCAGACTCAGGAAATATGCAAGCAAGTAAATAAGCAAGCGCTAGGGAAATCTGTTTGTTCATGTGTCTGAAAGGGGGAAAAAAAGCATTGGTGATATATCAGGATATCAGATTTTTAAATCACCAAATATTGTTATCAGTGTTGGTCTTAAAAGTCCAATATTTCTCTACAGTATGTGCTGTTTGATACTGTATGGTTTCCTCTTTTTAGATTTGCGTTTTGAACACATGTCAGGTCAAAATCTCAATTTGTCCAATACCCTGCTTTAGAAGTAAAGCAAACATGCTTGCTGATGATAAACATCAAACCAGTGTAACATCAGCATGTTGGCACTGTCACTATGTGAGTTTTGCTCAGTGCCGTAAGCCTGGCATCAGTACATTAGAGGGGAAAAAAGAGGAAACTGTGAAGGTAAAATAATAAATAAAAATTCTGGAATTTTACAGTCGAGCACACAAGAGCCAGTAAAAATAGTACCAGGTACTTAACATTACTAGATGTGTGGAAAGTGATCAATTTGTAATGACTGGTGTTTAAGAGAAATAACAGTCACCTGTTATAGTGAATGGCTTTTAATGTATTAT
Source organism: Maylandia zebra (assembly GCF_041146795.1). Taxonomy (NCBI): domain Eukaryota; kingdom Metazoa; phylum Chordata; class Actinopteri; order Cichliformes; family Cichlidae; genus Maylandia; species Maylandia zebra. The sequence goes on along the minus strand of NC_135170.1, from coordinate 13,358,865 downwards.
CTATGAGGACAGTCAATACAGCCAACAGCTCAAAGTTAAACTTTTAAAGTTCAGGTCTGTTCATTGCCTTTAAGATACCAATAAAGAAATACTCTGTCTGCCTGTTACTATGGGAATGAAAGTAGGTTGATAATAAAGCATCACCAAAACATTTTAAATGCGTTATTATTAATTTATTGAGGAGGAGCTTACAAAGGAGAAACAAAGGGAAACTCTATTAGCCTGAGACAAAAGCCAATGATTTAGGAGCGCTTAGGTTAAGCTGAATTATTAATGTCAGTGCAGAGAGAGTGAGCTGTGAGGACAAAAGAAATGTCTGAAAATGAAAAGTCCAGCAAAATATTCACAGACAAAAAGGGAGAAAGGTGCCACTAATTCTGGAAACAGCAATATCCGCTTAGACACAAAATATAGGCAGCAAAAAAAATAGAAGTCCAGAGACAAACATATGGCCAATCAGCACTGACACACATAACAACAAATACACACAGCACTCAGTGTTTACCTCCAGGATGTATTCCTGGTGGATAAGGCCGGCTGGAAGCTGGACGACTCTCTCCCTCTTCCCTTCCTTCTCCTGTGATGCCTATACCTCCTCCTCCCTTCATCCTTTCTGACAAACTTCCACTCTTCTCCATGTCCTGGTGAGCAAAGAGCAGCAGGAGACTCAGCAGAAGGAAAGGGATGCTTATAGTTGAGAAACTGGAGTTTAAGGGGCTTGAAGTGGAAAAAGAAAAGGTGTCAGAAGCAGGGAGGGAAGGAGAGGGACTAAGACAACAAGCAAGAGGGAGTGAACTGGATTGGTTGATTTAGACCCTCTCTGAGCCAGAGCTGCAGGAACAGTATACTCTCCAGGAAGTACCGTACACGCAGGAGGAGAGGCTCCAGCATAAAGACACTAAATGGACTACAACAAAATTCACCACTACATGACAGACCTCATTCTCCTGAGCTGACTGAAATTCTCAGCTACTTTGTTTCCAGTGTCAGATGATTTTAAAGCCAAAACTGCTCAAGAAAATCTAAACAGGTCTATCAAGACTTCTGCCAAACACAGATATTATGTTTTTATTTTAACTATTGCCATTGATATATACTACTCAAAGCCCTAAAACATTCCTGATGCAACCTTTCCTGTGCAACCCGAGTGATGAGGACGCTGAACTCGTTTTGTTTCCACTAATAAACAAAAGATGAAGCTATGAGCGGAATCTTTTCCCCACACGGTGACTCGTTTATGCTGACTGCTGCTGCGGTCATATACGGTAGGTCACTCGGTAACCTAATCAGCCGTCCCGTGTGCTCCATTCATACCCAAACACAAGCCGAGGATCACATGCTCAATTCCTCCATCAGCACTCTTCTGTTCACACTCAGAGGACAGATCAATGACACAGAGCTATCCACCTGTATTATTACTTTTCTTTTAGGTCGGCAATTAACTGATTGGTCTTATAATATAATTAATATAACTGAACAAAGAAGTAATAAGCTTTGAGTTGCAGTGGCAGGAAAGCACTTGCAGCTCTACATAGACACATTTATAGTGAAAAGTCTTTGTCAAAATGAAAGCAGTGGCAATGCAGTAATATGGTCATCTGTCGAGTATTTCACCTGGTAGATGACTTAAAAGATTATACCAAGCAATCATTTATTACTATTTTGCGTGTTAGTTTCATAACACTACAGCAATTTTAAAAACAAAGAGGAAATAGTTGGTTGACATGTGTAGTTTATGAGAAATCAGGACGAGCACTCACCGTGCTGCTGTCCGACAGCACAGGGTCAAACAGGCTGTCCAGGTAGCGGTCCATCCCTCTCTGAGGCTGACCCTCGCTCAATGTTTCTGACTCTGAACACAGACAAACAGCAATAATGCTTTAAACATTGTATTTTCAGTGTTTTTAGTGCACAGAAACTGTCATGTTTGATATTTTCTTTCTTTTAATCAAGCATGTTTTATCAGGTGATCAGGTTTACTTTAACTGTAGAGAAAAGGTTGTTAGTCACTGATCAAAATGTCTTATTCTCAAAAATGCAACCTAAGTCAGTTCATTGTTTTTTCACGGTTTTGATTGTCACATTTGTTGCAGAAACCTTGATTAATTGATCCAGCTTTTTATCTACGTCTCTCTCTCTCTTCGGACAACACACAGGAAACTGTTTCAAGATCACAAGACTTTCAAACTTTCCCAACTCTTCCATTTTTGTTGCCAAAGTGCAGCTCTGTGACAAGCAGGACATGGACCCACATCCAGGGCTCATGAAACAGCGTGTAAACTCAAACAGCAGCTGTAGTGCTGAATGCTTTCAAATGATACAAAGATACAAAACAAGAGCACAGCTGAAGCAAAGGGCCCAAAACTAGGAAACGTAGGGGAAACACTGAACAAAGGAAACACACAACCTGGATGATGCGACAAGGAACAGATGGAGACTCACACAATACAAACACACCAGATAATGTGGGAAACGAAGACAATAACCTAATGAAAACACAAACACAAGACACAGAAAAACAAGTGCTTGCAAAATGAACCAGGAAGTAACTAATTAGAGTTAGAAACATACAACACAGTGGTGAGGACTAGGTGAGCATACATCATAACCAAAACTCTAATAAACAAAACTACTTAAATACAGAAACTTGTACAAACAATTATTCAACTGCATTAATGTAAGAGACATTCCGGTCATGTGATTAAAATTATTCAAATTAGCTTTAATTAAAGCTTTAATGAACTTCTCCAAAAAAGGTTATCATCAACAAATACATTACTTTGTTGGGCACCTTTTAACTGTTAAAATCTACAATAAGACATTCCGGTAATTTCCTAATAAGAAGCCAAAAGCATCCAGCTCAGTTATGAATCCACTGCTTTCTTTAAGTCCCATCAAAGAACATCAGAGGGATTGGCTGTCATGATGGTAAAATAGTGCCTACTCTTCCTACACCACACACGTAGCCCATCCAGAGGTCAATACAGGTCCACTTTAGTCTCATCAGTCCATAAACAGACTCACAGCACCCTGCAGGCCTATCCATGTGTTTTCTTGCATATCAAAAATGCAGTGGCAAATATGCAAGGATCAAGCTTGCTTCATTAGTGTTCCTCTTATAGACTGTGTACTCAAACTAGCACAAGTTTTAAATTTGCATATAATCCTGCTAACTGTATCTCTTGGAACCCAGAGTGAGTTGGAAACCTGAAACCTCTGATTTCACGACTCAAAAAAGCTATTTTCTGAGTGCCATCCTTGGTACTCAGCTTTAAACATCTGGACAGGTGGGATTCATCTATAACACAGCTGAAGCATTTGTTAAACACAAAGAGCATAAAAGTTTTGGGTTCAGCAGTTTGGGAGTGATACACGCTAGTAAGTAGTTAAAAACAACAGCCGATGGGGGCTTCAATTCACAGAAAGATTAGTTTGTACATTTGATCAGATCATTTGAAAATCTTTAATTTGTAAGTGCTTAAAAATTCAGTTATGCAGTTAAGAGTTAACTGTGTGTGTGTACCGTGGCTGTAGTAACCATCTGAATCAGGCAGGCTGTAGGCTGGTCTGCTGCTGCTGAGAGGAAGGGAGGAAGGAAGCTCCTCATCTGAGTCAAAGCCACTGCCAAACAAAGCACTGAGAGATGAGAGGAGAGAGGAGTAATGTGCCACGTGGTGTAGCTTTAGTCACGTGAGTAATGAACTGCATGTGTGCATCTTGCATACTAACAGGCTGGCATTAGCTCTGACTTTAGCTGGGTTGTCAGTGCTGATGATGAAGTAACTCTTCTGCTTTGGGAAGTCCATAGGAAGCTCCATATCTGCAATCAGGTCCATGACATAGTCATGACCAGCTAACTCCACCCACTGACCCTGCTCCTTCATCAGAATTGAACTCCCCCTCCACCAGTCAGACACTCCCCTGCAAGATGCATGATTCAGATGTTCACAATATCTATACACACGTGTTAAAACTACTCTCTAAACATTATCATGGCATGTTCAGATGTTTACATTAAATGTTATGGAGCTAAAAATACAAAACCAAACCTGTGACGCAGAATGTTTCCTGCTAAATCCTCTCCATTGGTCCAGGAATGGACAGGACACAGGAAGGACCCTCCTGCAGGGAGAGATAAATTAATAAAAATGCAACAAATAGTTCCTTTGCTGCTTTAAATTACACTCATTAACTAACAAACTGTGTTAATTGCGCAATACAAAGCACATGAGCCCCACAGTCACATCACCTGATCCTGAATGACAATGAATAATCAATGATCTGGGGATGTAATTGATCCTACACAATAAAAGCAATGCCAGGTCGTCCCTCTTTCTTTTCTCTGAGGTGTGTGCCAGTTTAGACCCTGGGTGTGAAAGACTTCCTAAATATTTGAACAGCTCCTGGTTTTTTTCCTCAAAAGAAAGATACTGATTGTAAAGGAAAATGTTGTGAATTTTTTATTTACTTTGCTTGAATCATTTGGAGTTCTTGGAAAAGAGCAAAGAAGCAGACCGATGAAAAGTTGAACAACGCAACATTAAGCAGGTGAGATATTACCATCAAGACAGTGCACGTGCAACACCATGTTAGCCTTCTTCCTATTGGCGGTCCACTCAAGCAGCGACAGCGGATACGTCCGCGCAGTCTCGGGGGCGGAGCCTGATCCCAGCTGCATCTTCTGATTCGCTTGGATGAGTCTGTGCTGCAGCAGCACCTGCCAGCCAGCAGGAGCGTGGTCCGACACGAACCTGGAGCAGAGGTGAAATGAGGTTCAACAGTGGAGTAGAAGTCTCTTACTTACAGCATATAGCTTCTTAACATGTGTTTTTTTTAACCTCTCAAACTATTTGCTAAATAATTAGTTGCGAGGTCATTTTATGATTTCTCACTTGAGCAGATATTTGTCCATCTTGGCCGATGGGGCGAAGCAGCAGACACATGCCAGCAGCAGCAGCCAGCCTCTCTCTGCATTCTCAGAGTTTATGTTCCTCCACACCTGGTTGACAACCTGAGCCAGGATCTCATCTCGTAACCCTGGCGACGACAAGCCTCTCTGGACGATGTAATTCCCAAACATGTTTTCCTGCGCCCCATTCAGATGAGGGTCCCCCATAAACCGTAATACCTGAAGAAAACAGAATCCAGGTGAAAGCTGTAACAACTAACTCTGTCGGTTTTACAGCTTTATGGCAGTCTGGTGACGTATTTGTGTGTGTTTTTGTAGGTTTGTCCTACAAACACGAGAAAATAGAAGAGACTTTTTTATTCTGCTGTTAAATCTTTTACAATGTAAAAAGCATGTTCCAAATTTCTTATTTGCTTCCCAGTTAGTAGCAGAACCTCATAATTAGAGGATGGTTTGCTTCTGTGTAACGAGAGTAACATAATGACATGATGCAAGTGTGTCTCTGTGAAACTGTTATCATTTTAAATTACTGCAGTGCTCAAGAATATTCAGGGTAAATGGGAAACTTAAACTGATGTTTTATGATGCTTTCATTACAACCTGTTATGGCATAGTTGTGACGTCGTAGGGCGTTGCATTAAAAAAGTGTATGACACTTGATATGATTTCTTGAAGTTTGTGTTCAAGGTTAAATTTGACCTTCGGCACTAACAATGAAGATTAAGGTCAAATGCTTAGCTAACTTACGTACTCATTTCCCCAAGACCTGCTATACTGTTGAGAGGTTTGAAGACGATTCATAAAAACTGGGTAATAGGAAGGTTTTTACTGATTTTCACATTTGACCTTGACCTTGGGGCGATTTCCACCCAACTGAAATCAGCTCGAGCTCTTCGATGTTTCAAAACTGTGCACGACGGACAGACAAACAACCAAAAAGAACAGTTTACATAGTCTCTGCCTTTTAAGGGGAGAACAAAGATCACCCTACCATGTTGAAAAGCTCCAGAGCCTCCCCTCTCAGGTCGTCCTCCACACGGGTCAGAGATGACTCCAGAGGAGCCATCAACATCCCAAACTTTGGCTCCTACAGCAACAAAAGATTTGCTGTGTTTAATAAACAGTTTTTCAAACAAATCTACCTAAAACCTTTCAAAATTATGTTATAACCGATAAATCTAAACACAAACTTCAACAGCTGTCCTCAAATCTGAGTAACCACGCACATACACAGTATGTTACACAGCATATGACGACATGCTGATGCACGTGCATCTCACCCTGAAGTAAATCTGAACATAGCGGAAGAAAGGGTAGTTGTTGATGTCCAGAGGCAACGTGAGTTCAGCATCATCCTGGATATGAGGAGCCTGAAGCAGAGCCAAGCAGTCTGAGTGCAACTCCCTCCGGACTGAAGGGAGTAACAGACAAGGTTAAACGAGGAGTCAGCCAGGAGTAATGCAAGAGCACCAAAAACTTACATGTACAAAATCCTAAAACTTTTTTACATTCCTTGACAATTTTTCAGTGTCTGGTTTATTTATTAGATGATGGGCCTCCTGCTCCACCCTGTCAGAACTGTTCGTATCATTTCTTAATTTGATACTGTCAGTGCTGATGAGATAAGACACATTCAAACTGTCATGGTCCTGGGCCATGTGGGCCCAGTATTCTTAGTTCCTTGTATTTTTGTATTTCGTTCCTTATTTAGACCATGTTTTCTGAGTTGCCCTGTTGTGTTGTTCCCTAAGTGTTTTCCCTTCATGGCTTTTACCCCCTGTGTGCCCCTCTGTGTATCTGTGAGCCCTCGTCTCTCCTTATGTTTTATTCCATGTTTCCCCTGCCCTTTATGTCTAAGTTCTCCCCGTGCTCTCTCTCCCCCCATGTGTGCCCCTCTATGTATTTATGAGCCCTCGTCTCCCTTTGTGGTTGTTTCATGTTTCCCCAGCCTGTTATGTCTGTGTTTTCCCCGTGCTCTCTCTCCTCCTGTCTGAACCTCTGTGCCTGTACCCGTCAGTGTTATGTTCACCCCGCCCTGTCTCGTTATGGTTATCTGTGTCACCTGTGTTCCCCGTGTGTTCCCACTTTCCTCGTTAACCCTCTGTGTATTTCTGTCCGCGTCTTCCTCTGTTCGGCGTCGCGTTCTCCCTCATGCCGTGTGTGGTTCTCCCCGTGTCTTCCGGTATATGTTACTTTAGCTTTTCCCAGTTTAGTGTAGTTTTGTATTGCTTTTGTATCATCGTTATTGTTTATCACTTATCAGCAATAAAGCTGCATTTTTGAGTTTACCCCTCGTGTCTGTGAGTTTGCAATTTGGGTCCTCATCCTGCCTGCCACACGGCCGAAGCATGACAGAAGAACGCGAACCTCGACATGGACCCAGCGATTCACAACCCCTCCGCTGAGCTCCGTGAGGATCTAATCCACACGGTGGTATATGACTGTCAGAAGTGGTTGACGCTGCCAAGGGGAGGATACCGGGAGATCTTAGCCAGCCGTCTACAGCGGATGGTGTCCGGACTCCCCTGGTTATTCGGCGCGCTACACCCCCGCATCTGGGACTTCCTCGTGTCCACCATGGGCATCCGCCCGGAACTGCCTCTCCGGTGGGAAGAGTCGGAGGACGTTCAGTCCGGTCCGCTGGAGGATTCGCGGCCCGGCTCAGCTCCTCCACCATCCCGGAGAAAACGGCGTTCACGCCGCCGTCGTACCACCCCACAGCCGGACATTCGGACTTCTAATTCACCTGCTGTGGTGAGTGAGGACTCTGTGTCTTTTCCAGACATTATGACTGTTCATTCAGGAGCTGTGTCTTGTGTGGCGGATGTTAAAGCGAGCTGCTTATCGCCTGTGCAGCTACCAGCGGCTCAGTTAGCACCCTCGCAGCCATCCTCAGTTCAGTTAGTTTCCTCGCAGCCACCCTCAGTTCAGTTAGCTCCCTCGCAGCCACCCTCAGTTCAGTTAGCTCCCTCGCAGCCACCCTCAGTTCAGTTAGCTCCCTCGCAGCCACCCTCAGTTCAGTTAGCTCCCTCGCAGCCACGCTCAGTTCAGTTAGCTCCCTCGCAGCCACGCTCAGTTCAGTTAGCTCCCTCGCAGCCACGCTCAGTTCAGTTAGCTCCCTCGCAGCCACGCTCAGTTCAGTTAGCTCCCTCGCAGCCACGCTCAGTTCAGTTAGCTCCCTCGCAGCCCTTCACAGCTCAGTCAGCTACCCTCCTGGAAGCCCCGCTGCCTGGTGTTTTCAGCATCGGCATCTTTTCCCGTCTAGGTTTATCGCTAAATCATTCGATCCTCCCTTAAGAGAGAGACTGCGTCCTCGCTGCCTTCACCCCAGTACACCAGTGTCACCTGGGTCTCCAGTAGCTCAGCTCCCAGTGTCACCTACCCCGCAGCCACTTTCAGCTCAGTTTCCAGAGCCACCTGTTTCAGTTCAGGCCCCAGTAGCTCCAGTGCCGCCTGTAGCGCAGGCCCCAGTAGCTCCAGTGCCGCCTGTAGCGCAGGCCCCAGTAGCTCCAGTGCCGCCTGTAGCGCAGGCCCCAGTAGCTCCAGTGCCGCCTGTAGCGCAGGCCCCAGTAGCTCCAGTGCCGCCTGTAGCGCAGGCCCCAGTAGCTCCAGTGCCGCCTGTAGCGCAGGCTCCAGTAGCTCCTGTAGCCCAGTCCCCGATAGCAGTACGGTCCGCTGGTCAGCTTAACAGTCAGCCAGGGGTCTCAAATCTCTCTGGCTCTGCATCAGCTCCTGCTGGGAGCTCGGATGAGCTCATCCAGGACTCCGCGGCTCCCACGCCGCCTTCTACCTCGTCAGCTGGAGGGTCCGAGGGGCCCGTTCAGCCTCCTGTCTCCGCTGGAGGGTCCGAGGGGCCCGTTCAGCCTCCTGTCTCCGCTGGAGGGTCCGAGGGGCCCGTTCAGCCTCCTGTCTCCGCTGGAGGGTCTGAGGGGCCCGTTCAGCAACCTTCCTCGTCAGCTGGGGGTTCAGGAGAACCGCACCAGCCTCATGCCACGTCAGCTGGAGGGTCCGAGGGGCCCGTTCAGCCTCCTGTCTCAGCTGGAGGGCCCGAGGAGCCCGTCCGGCCACCTTCTGCTACGCCTGGCCCAGCCTGTGCTTCGTCAGCTGCAGCTCCAGCCTGTGCTTCGTCAGCTGCAGCTCCAGCCTGTGCTTCGTCAGCTGCAGCTCCAGCCTGTGCTTCGTCAGCTGCAGCTCCAGCCTGTGCTTCGTCAGCTGCAGCCTCAGAGCCTTCGTCAGCTGCAGCCTCAGAGCCTTCGTCAGCTGCAGCCTCAGAGCCTTCGTCCTCGTCTGGCCCAGCCTCAGAGCCTTCGTCCTCGTCTGGCCCAGCCTCAGAGCCTTCGCCCTCGTCTGGCCCAGCCTCAGAGCCTTCGCCCTCGTCTGGCCCAGCCTCAGAGCCTTCGCCCTCGTCTGGCCCAGCCTCAGAGCCTTCGCCCTCGTCTGGCCCAGCCTCAGAGCCTTCGCCCTCACCTGCCGCAGCTCCGGCCTGTGCTTCGTCTGGTCCTGTGCTCACCGGGCCATGGCCAGCACGCCTGACACTGGAGAGCCGCCGCTGCCTTCCGCGCGGCCGGCCCCCTGAACTGCTCCGTCGTCTCCTCCGCCGCTGCCTTCCGCGCGGCCGGCCCCCTGAACTGCTCCGTCGTCTCCTCCGCCGCTGCCTTCCGCGCGGCCGGCCCCCTGAACTGCTCCGTCGTCTCCTCCGCCGCTGCCTTCCGCGCGGCCGGCCCCCTGAACTGCTCCGTCGTCTCCTCCGCCGCTGCCTTCCGCGCGACCGGCCTCCGGACCAGCTCCGTCGTCTCCTCCGCCGCCGCCGCTGCCTTCCGCGCGGCCGGCCTCCGGACCAGCTCTGCCGTCTCCTCCGCCGCCGCCGCTGCCTTCCGCGCGGCCGGCCTCCGGACCAGCTCTGCCACCTGTGCCACCCGCCTGGTCGGCCCCCCGACCGTGTGACCCGTGAACTCTTGTGCCTGTGGGCTCTGGGTCGGCCCCCTGAACTTTATTTTGACTATGGTCATGTGCTCCTGTGTTTTCTGTTGTTTGTTTTTGTTTCCCGTTCTGGTCCCTCCGTCCTGGTCCCCCGCCTCCCGCCCTGGGTGGGTTGTTTTCTGTTTTTGTTTTTGTTTCTCGGGTTTGGGCTGTCGGGAGCCAGCCCTTTAGGGGGGGGGTGATGTCATGGTCCTGGGCCATGTGGGCCCAGTATTCTTAGTTCCTTGTATTTTTGTATTTCGTTCCTTATTTAGACCATGTTTTCTGAGTTGCCCTGTTGTGTTGTTCCCTAAGTGTTTTCCCTTCATGGCTTTTACCCCCTGTGTGCCCCTCTGTGTATCTGTGAGCCCTCGTCTCTCCTTATGTTTTATTCCATGTTTCCCCTGCCCTTTATGTCTAAGTTCTCCCCGTGCTCTCTCTCCCCCCATGTGTGCCCCTCTATGTATTTATGAGCCCTCGTCTCCCTTTGTGGTTGTTTCATGTTTCCCCAGCCTGTTATGTCTGTGTTTTCCCCGTGCTCTCTCTCCTCCTGTCTGAACCTCTGTGCCTGTACCCGTCAGTGTTATGTTCACCCCGCCCTGTCTCGTTATGGTTATCTGTGTCACCTGTGTTCCCCGTGTGTTCCCACTTTCCTCGTTAACCCTCTGTGTATTTCTGTCCGCGTCTTCCTCTGTTCGGCGTCGCGTTCTCCCTCATGCCGTGTGTGGTTCTCCCCGTGTCTTCCGGTATATGTTACTTTAGCTTTTCCCAGTTTAGTGTAGTTTTGTATTGCTTTTGTATCATCGTTATTGTTTATCACTTATCAGCAATAAAGCTGCATTTTTGAGTTTACCCCTCGTGTCTGAGTTTGCAATTTGGGTCCTCATCCTGCCTGCCACACGGCCGAAGCATGACACAAACAGCTGGCTGGAGCACTCACACACACATGAATAATCTATGTGCATGTGATGCACACTGACGGGAAAGACGGACAGACGTCTACACACCTCCTGCTGTCTGCAGCAAAGCGCCCAGCTCTGCAGGGATCACCAAGTGGGTCACATTAACCACCTCCCTTTTGGTCAGCTCCTGAAAGAAACACCACTTTTAATCTATCTGCAAACTAACAATGAGGTTAGAAGAGCTCTAACATAGGCTGCTGGTTTGAACTCATGCCAGTGTGCAAAAACAAAAACACGGATGCTTTTCTCATTGAAGTCTTGTCTTAGCTAGTCCTTCATCTTACCATCTCTCTCCTCCTCCTCTCCTCTTCTGCTTTCCTCCTGGCTTCAAACTTCATCTTCAATGAGATCCCAAAAACACACGGTCAGTGTTTTAATGTAAATCCAGAGCAGAAAGACTCAAAAGCACAAAGCAGGCTTAAGGGTGGGTCATATTTGAAATTATTTTCTTAGAAATGAAGAAAACATGAAGATGTTTGAAAGGACACTGCATCAAATACATGTGTTACTTAAAAAAAATCACAGGCAGAAGGTATAAACATCAGTCCAACAAACCACAGTATCTCAGTGTACCTTAATGTACTGCTTCCGGTTGACATACATGTGGACCAGAGAGCGGAAACGGACCAGACTCTCCCTCATTTTCACATAGCGTTTCCTAGAAGATGAAGAGAATCTCAGTACAATGAATCCTAATGCACTGATTGTTGATCTTGTTTCCTAACATTTGCCACATTCACAGAGGTAAACTTCACAAGCATGCTACAAGCTCAAGCACAACAGTTCACTGAAAGCTTTATTTCTTAATTATAGTGATTTTAATGTAAAGACACAATTTACATTTTCTTTACCTCACTGCCCTTTTAACCTAAACTATGTGGTTGAGCACATACTGGAATTCAGAATCATTACATTGAAAGAATGCAGGACTCCAATCAGAATCTGAATTTGCGTTTTGTTTTGTAATAAAATCTACTGAAAATGTAAGATCTCTGTGGGACACCTCACCTAACGAGGAAGCCTAGGCAGTGTGCCTGAAACCTGCTGATTTTGTTGCGGAATTCAACGTAGCGTTTCCTGACGAAGAACATGCGAGTGTAACGCTGCAGGGTGAGGGCGGCAAGATGACGAGAGCGCTCTCGCTTACACTCCAGCAGCTGGTAGATGTCCTCCTTTAGGAACAACTGCCATTCATACACACACACATATAAGTGCAATTATTCAAATACATGTGTGAGTTCATGCAAAAAAAAAAAGATATAACATTGATCCAACAAACCATAGTATCTCAAATTTCAAGCTACAAAGCAGGAAAACAATCTCTACTCAGCCATTAGACCAGCAGTTGGTGCTGGGTCTGTCTTTAACTGTGAGGCTTAATGTGAACAAGCTCACCTTTGTGACTCCAACATGGTAGGCTCCTGGTCGGAGAGGACACAGTTTACCGAGCAACAACACACAGTTCTCTCCATTTGCCACAGGAAGTGTCTGTATCCCCGCCAGGGACTTGTACCTGACAGAGACACACATTCAAATTAGGGGTGCTCAGTCGATAATAGTGATTTTTAAAAAAGAAGTCCTGATATAAATTGATACTGACTGTGTCGCAATTCAGACACGTAATATGGACAGAGGTATTGGGTCACGATCAGCTGTTAAACTGTTGTTTAACAGTTGCATTGTTTAGGAGCCAAAGTAGTTCAGACCATGCAAAGTTACAGAGCAGGGTCGCCAACTTACACCAAAGCTCTTGGAGTACTGGCAGCTTCACTTCATGGCTCTCCATAGCTGAAGGCCATGCTTTAAGCATTAGATCACCAGACACAATGCCAAGTGCTAGGCGGAGTAAATCATGCCACCACTGAACTCTGAAGCAGTGGAAAATAGTTCTGTGGCATAACAAATCACATTCCTCTATCAGGCAGTCTGATGGATGAGTCTGGGTTTGAACACCAAACTGCATTGTGCCAACTGTAAAATTTGGTGGAGGAAGGAAAACGCATTATGGACGCATTAACAGACACATTATGAATGGCTGTGGATTTATAATGGGATGTAATAAAGGCTCCTGTAGGTATAATGTGTACGTGTCCTCATAGTCAATGTAGTGTATATTGTGTGAAATGTGTAATTATTCTTTTTGTGTGCTTTTATGGTTGTGGTTGTGGTTACAGAATCTTCCATAGTTCATTTTTTTTTGCCAAATAAGACAACACCATAAACAAAGTTACACATGAATTAAAATTTTAAACTTTGGTGGCATGGCTTTGTACTGGGAGGGCAGCAGCAAGACCCCACCAAAGAGCAGCGCAATGACAGCAGCTATGACACTGATTAAGTCAGACAAAGCATGAGAAGAAGAAAATTAGTTAAAGTTGGGTTGCAAAGTGACTTGCAGAGACACGTGCAACTGTGGACCAGTTGAAGTAGCTTAAATAAGGCATGACATATGATATTTGCAAATCAGAAGAGCATCAGCTATGAGTTGCCACTTCGCGGTCTGCTCAGTTATTGCTGGGATTTTCTGTTATAGAAGGTTCTCCTCTGCCTCAGCTGTGAGATCAATTATCTTCATTTTTTTTGGGAACACAAAGTCCTGAATAGCTTCACAAACTCAACAAATACGCTGAGGATCAGAGTTCATGTTACCTGAACAGGAAGACATAGAATGGCATTCTGATTGGATATCCCTCTTTGCGGATCCTAATGGTCTCCATGACACCAGAGTGCCGCAGCTGGCTGTTCACCAGCTCGTCCTCAAACACACCTGGTTGCTAAAGACAGGTGTCCAAAAGCTCAGAAACACTAATGTATGTGCAGGTAATTAACTTTAAATATATGACACTTCAAGATCTACCTTCATGTTATTTGGCTTAATGCAGCGAACGAAATAAGGATTGCACCTGAAATGGAACAACAAAAACATGATAATTTTTTTTTAATGAAAACAATAAAAACCAATTATGATCTGAGAGAGAACATGTGTACTTCACCTCTCCATCTTCTCCACCAGCTCCAGCAGGGACTGTTGAAACTTGCTGCTGACGGTGGGAGCTTGGTATTTTCTGGTGACTGTGCTGCTCTTCCTTATGTGACCTCTCTGCTGACCCGTGGCCTCTGCATGAACCAGGAAGAGGTTCGATACCATCTGGAAACACACAAATGCACAGATTAATACAGACTTTACAAAAACATTGCTTAGCGATTGTGTCGATTAGATTAAGTTTTAAGACCAAGCCGACCTTGTTCTTGCTCTGAATGAACAGGTCCAGGACATCCTGACGCACCTGATCGTAGTTCTTATCCAGGAATTTGTAAACCTGCATCAGTGACAGATGATCACTCTGTTTGTCATTACAGTTCACCACATTTTCAATACTTCAATGAATTATAATACAATGAAACTAGCCAAGAGAATCTCAGTGAGGAGCTTAGTACCTGGTAAGTGACCCGCCCGGCAAAATGCTTAATTGTGAACTCTGGGACCGGCATCTTTGGCTTCATGTACAGTGGATTACTGCCATGGTGATAGTGACACTTTTGAAGAAAAGTGTTGTCTGTTGCCTGTCAACAAATTACCACACCAAAAGTCCCAGTTTTATAATCCATATAAGGAATCTGAAAGTCTGTCAGTACTTTCTCCTCATCCTCACCTGCGGGAAACCGCTCTGGTCATCCAGAATCCTCAGTATCCCATGAGGCTTAGTGGCAATGAGGTCGATGCAGGGCTGGTTGTCGTTGAATGTGATGTCCTGCCATGGGATCTGCTCCCTGCTGTACTCCTCCTTCAACAGGATCACATAAAAGATCATAAAATATTAGTTGCATTATTACCTAAGCCAGATGTTGGCAACCTGCAGCTCACGAGGTACAGGTTAGGGTTACCTATTAATACATATACTATATGCAATACATTCATTTATCCTCCCCCAGTTACATCTGTCATCCACCCGTCTATCCCTCATCCCCCAAGTGCTGCTCTTTTACTCCTGCTGTTTGGTAGGAGGAGGTAAAATGGCTGTTTTGATGTTGAACGTTGCCAACGCCTGAAATAAGCAAAGGATTCACATGTTTATATGCCACTAATCTACACTTAATGAGATCCATTTGCGTGCATATGATGCCTCAAATATGTGCATTTTTTGTCCTCAATTGTTATAGGACAAGTGCGTGAGTGTGTGCTTTTCATCGGCAAGTGTGACGTGGACTCACCTGTTCCTCTCTGAATACGATCCTGTTAAAGAAGAGTTGCAGGTACTCGTTTGCATAATTAATGCAAAGCTGCTCGAAGCTGTTGAGGACCAGATCCTGTTGTCCCACACACACACACACACACACACACACACACACACACACACACACACACACACACACACACACACACACATATATATGGTAATTCTTATGGTAATTCTGTCTCATCATCATGCCTACAAAGTGATTATCTGGACGTCCCTCTATCTTTAACGTGCAACATTGTTAAGCCCTCCTTCCTTCCTTCCCTGCTGATAGTAATCTGAATCTTTTCTCTTATAGTTATAAGTTATGTCAATAAAAGCTTTGACTGCATTACTGGGAATGCGACGGATTATTTCAAATGCTTTAGCTTTAGCTGTCAGTCTTACATCTGACTTTAGAGTACTTCGGTATACAGAGGAGTTCATAGTCAACATAGTAACTGCAAGGCGTCCAGGCCCCGTGGCTGGAAAACAAGCCGAATCATCACCCCTGCACCACATGTTTAACAGCTGGTATCAGGTGTTTGTGTTGATAAGCTGCTCGTGCACCGCAAATTTGCACACTTAAACTGTCCTAAGAGAAGAGGCTTCCTTCTGTGAGCCTTTCCAAACAGGCCACACTTGTTCAGTCTTTTTTATAACTATACTGTCATGAACATTAACATTCAACATCCTAACTGAGGCCTGTAGAGTTGAGATGGAGCTCTTGGGTTTTTGCAGTTTTTCTGAATATTGCACGGTATGACCTCAGGGTGAATTTGCTGGGTCGTTCACTCCTGTGTCGATTGGCAGCAGTTTTTAATACTTTCCACTTGTGACTAATCATTCTCATGATGTAGTGTGAGTGAAAGGTTGCTGCTTCAATTCCAGCCAAAGCCACAAATCCCCTTTGGGGTGGTGTCATGAAGGGTATCTGGTGCAAAACTCTAATGAATCAAAGACGTAGAGCTGCCGGCTGCGACGACCCCATGTGGCAAAGGAGCAGCTGAAAGTAGCATTCCTATAATTCCTATAGAAGAAGTAAAGCTGCCTCTGCATTTTGGCTTAATAATTATTAAATAAATAATGACAAGGTGCAATATATCATGCGCTGTTATTCATCTGTGATTAAGTTTAAAATAATTTTAGAACCTACTAAGGATTCATTGCATTCTAGTTTTTTCTGAGGGATTTAAGGTCAAACATACAACAAGGCTCCGTTACCTCAAATCCATAAATGTCCAGGATGGAGATGGAGAGGGTGTGTTGGTGAGGGTACACCTGACCATTGATCCTCTCTGTTAACCAGCGGAAGAGCAGCGAATATAGGATCTTGGCAACAGCATCTCTGGATGTGTGTGAGTGGTGGGCAGCGAGTGACACAATGATATAAGAAATTAAAAAGGAGAAAGAAAACATATGCATTGTTATTAGCAAGAATTTTATTAGGTAAGACTTTAAGACAAAAGGGATTTTAAGATTGCATATGTGTTAGTAATTTAGTGCACATGTATTAGTGTGCATGCATACATAATGATAAAGATGCAAACATGTTATTTAAATAAATTAACGGTAATAAATGTAATGATTTTTTATGCACGGCATGTTCTGTGTGTAGCTGTCTCTCACCTGGCATCAATAGCACTTTCTACACTCAGAGGGGTGTAGATCTTGTCCCTCATTGTTTCCTGTGAAAAAACATTAAGTCAGCACGTTTTACGCAGGCGTCTACCTGATAATATAGAGTCTCAAGCCTCCTTTCATCTTGGTTTGAAGTTGAAAGGCTTTAAGTTCAAATTAAAAATGGAATTGCACCCAAATTTCCTGCTAATGTGCCCCTCATTGGTGCCTGTTCAGTAACTGTGGTGAGGCTCTCATCTTGGGCTGACAGATCAGGTGGTCTTATCCTCCACCTGCTTCCTGCTTCTTCCAGTCTGTTTTTCCTTTTTTTTTTTCCTGCACTGTAATATATATTTTATAGAAGCAGAACTTTTTCTTCTGCAATTGAAGAATCACAACAGGATGCCATAAGTTCTGGGCTGAAGAGTTAGGCTTTTCACCCTTTGTTTTTACTGAACTGCTTCCTATTTAACTTCTTTTCCTATATTTGTATCCACTCCTTTGCATCCTTTCAGCTCTTCCCTTCTTCCCTTTCTTCTACTCTCTTATTCATTGATTCGGGTGTCTTAAACTTGAGATCTGATCAGATAAAGAATGCTTTGAGACTTGAGACCCTCTCTTGCCAAACACACTTAATTATCACACACACACACGTGTGCGCTCACACAAAGACACTAATGTGTACACATGATTCCTCCAGTGAGAGGAAATGAGTGGGTACGACTCACCCCTCTCCTGTTACTCAGGCACCTTTGTAATTAGGAATTCAATTATACAAAAGGTCCTTGGTTAGTGTATAGGAGCATGTGTATGTGGAAGATATAAGGTGGGTGATAATTAGATGTTTCTCTCTTTTAATTCTCCCATCACCCTCATTCCTCACCAGAGGCAGCACCAGAGGGGTCAGGACGAGTTGAATCAGCCCTTAAACCGGACAGAGAAACTACTGGACACTTACACATAAAAGAAAATGGATCCAAAAAACGAAATACTAAGAGGAGAAATACTTTGCTTAACAAAAAAAATATGTTTTTTTTCTACTTTGTTCATGGATATGATGGAAATTAAGCAAACAAGGAAATACACAAATAGGTGGATGACCAACTGGAACACTTGTATGGACAGTGGGATATTTTAATTGTTCCTTTCCTGGATTTGGTATGGATTCACTTCATTTCCTAGCTGGATGATAATGACCACATCAATAGCTCATGTACTGGTAATTAAGGATAACTGAACAGCAAATGCGATGGAGGATCCTCTCTTTTTTTGGCTATTGTAAGTCACGTGCAAGTCCTTTAACTGCGCTGTTAACACTGACAGTTCCTTCAAAAGCTCCATCAAACTTTCTGGAGCTGTGAAATCTCTTATGCTGCTTTAAAATAATAAAGGAGATAAGTTCAAGTAAAGCCAGGCTTCTGCAAAGGTTTTTATGCTCTCTGGTTTTAATACTTACTGGTATTGTGACACTTCTCCACACTCAGTTTGGGTTAGTTTGGAATTAATAACAAAAATAGTTTGTTTTTTAATCACACTTGACCATGTGGGCAACAATAAGGAAAAATGGAACCAAATTTATTTATTTGTACTGCAAACAATCTAGGTTTTAAAATTGTCACCACCTAACTGTTTACTGTTTTTAAAGAAGTTCCTTCAGAGCATAAAAAAAATGACCAATTTACCATCCTGTCCCAGTTTGAATTCAATGGACCTCAAGAAAGTTCACATGAAAACAAAACAGCATTTCTTCTTTATGCAGGAGAATGTGTAAGGTATAGAAATGAAGACACTAAGATGCAAACAGCAAAGCCTCGTGGAAATAAGTAACTGCGTTCTTTGGACAAAGAGGATTCCCAGCTGGTTAGATTCAAAAACCAGAAGCATAAAAAGCTGAAATCACAACAAAAGCATGACTGACAGATTCACGCCCTGGAGCTATAAGCTGAATGTGGCTGTTCATCTCTGCAGCACACTAAAAATAAAAGAAGTAAAAAGATGCTTTCCCTTTTAAAATAGCATAGCTCAGTCTAAATACTATATATGAATTTTTTCTGTGTCCTCTGATGTATCGAGGATGTGTGGATGTGTGCAGCCGTTTACATTCATGCTTTCCCCCTTGCGAGTCTCCAGCGCTGTGGGCTGCCTCCTGTTCTGGGTTGGAAAAATTAAACCAGTGTGAAAGTGCCCTCAAATTGCATTCTAACTGCAGACCACCAGATGGCTGCAAAAAAGACATTCAGACCTATAGAGGCCTATAAGAAAGAGGACTTTCTGACTTGACCACTCTATACAATTTCCTGCTGAGTTGATGGTTTCAGTCACTCGTTTTAGGAGTCTCCATTTAATGATTAGTTATTAATAATCTCTGGCTCTCTTCCACAGTCTGTCTTTTGTCCTGTCTCCACCGCTCAGGCCCAAACGGTGACAGCAGATGGCTGCTCCTCCCTGAGGCTCTTTCTGCTGGAAGTTTCTTCCTGTAAAAAGGGAGTTTTCCCTTCCCACTGTTCCCAAGTGTTTGCTAACAGAGGGTTATTGTTGTTCTCTGTTTCCTCTGTGTTATTTTAGGGTCTTTAGCTTACAATATAAAGTGTCTTGGGGCAACTGTTGTGATTTGATCCATATCGTTAGCTTCATAGCATAAGTGCCTAAGTCATTGACTTAGGCACTTATGCTATGAAGCTAACGATATATAAAATAAAACTGAATAGAACTGAATTAATTTAGACTGACCCGTCCTTGTTTTTTGGTTTGTTTTTTTTTATATATATTGTCTGTGCATCATACTTTTTTGCCCCTTTTGCCTTCACTGGCTGAGGCAGATGGCTGCCCTTCCTGATCTTGGTCCTGGTGAGAGACGTTTCCTCCTCAATGATGTCAAGAGCTTAATCAAATTGTGCTGTTTGTGTATAATGTTGCAAAGTCTTGTTTTCACCATGTGAAAGTGATACAGATCATTAAAAGTGACCTATTAAAGGCACATCTGCATTTATTTGAATACCACTAATACACCAACAAAGGTAAAAGCTAAAGTTGCAAAACTCAGTTTTAGACTTTTTTTTCATGCTGTACATTCACTTGAGGATGTCTGCCATTTTGCTGGTAGTTTATCAGCTGGGTCAAAAAAGTTACTGGGTTGAATGTTTGGCTCTTAATAAAGGAATCAAAACTTTTTTTTAAAAAAGGGAACAATTTTAATCAGACTCCTCCAATAAATCTTTGATAAACTGAGTCACTCTCCTGCACTACACAGAGCTATGAGCTGTCCTAGATTTAAACTAAATCAGCAGTGAAGTCCTTCGATAAATAATCATGCACCTCCTTCACAAATGCTGAAGGCTCTCCTAGTTTACAGGCTGCTATATGCACATGTTTGATTTGTTTTTCAATTCTTTCACTTCTAAATTCATTGTTCTGTTTAAGGCCTTAAAACGCAAACATATACAAAGTATCTTCCAATGTTTTGCACTCCAGTATATTTAAATTCCCCTTTAAAACATGGCATGGTTCATTGGAATTGATAACCAAATACTCCACAAAACCCCCTGCTTTATAGAAATAGTCAGGTTGGATAGAAACGATCCTAATAACCGACCAGAGGAGGTCAGGATGAGAAAAGAACCATCCAAGCAGGTCGATGACAGCAGTTTGCCTCTTTCTTGTCTTTCATTCTTTCACTCTGTGTGTGGCATCAACACATGTGTCTCCTTTGTGTCTGCGTAAGCGACACTCTGGGCGATACAATGCCTTTAATGTAACCACAGCTGTGTAAGTAAGGTAGAAACGCTGGCATAGTGCCACATCACCTTCCTGTTGACAATGTAGAAAAATCACCTCCAGGTTCAGGAATGTCACAGACTGCAGTGCTATGCTTGTTGTTTTCAAGCACTGAACGAACAAAAGACAGAACATCAGTGCACATGCAGACGGGACACGGTTTGATACTGACTGTGACTTTGTAGGTGACGGCTTTCTGTAGTCCTTCTGGTGAGATCTGCAGCAGCTCTGCGACTACTCTGATCTCCTGAGTGCTAACCACTGACGCCACCTCCTGGCCATCAGCCTGCAGTTCAGGAGGAAAATAGAAATGCAAAAAGAAAAGAAAAAAGAAAAGAAGAATTACCTGTGGGAAAATCTTTGCTGCTTATCTTACATAGTTTTTATTGTCCTGATAAAGTTTAGTTTATTTTAGAATTTAACTCATTAGTCTAGGTGACTGAACACTTTGCACCTTATTATTATATTAATCAAAATTTTAAAAAAGGGATGACATACGAGAAAAACCTGAGAAATAAAATAATTCACACCTCATGCCTCTGAAAGTAAACATTGCCCAGGTGCAGTATGGAAGACAGGACTCTAAAGATGGACGACTGGTCATCCGCAGTGAAGTGAAGGATTTCCATGGCAGAAAGCAGACGTAGAAAGTCCTCTGCATCGTTCTTCCCTTTTATCCCACAATCCTCTCCCTGTGTGCAGAACGAGAAGACCAGCAGTGCTAAACGTGACCCGAGAAGGATTTTTGGAAGGGTCGTGACCCAAAATCACTGACAATGATGATGATCAAACTCAAACTTCTTCTACCTGGTTGAGGTAATAGTAGGTTTCAGCTTCTTGTAGATAGAAGGCCTGCTTCTGCTGCGAAGGAAGACCTGCCAGCATCTCGTAGAAGATGTGATAGTTCCTCTCATTTTTGGCCTGAAGCACACGCGGCACATTTACAGCAACACTTCCATATACAGAAATAAACAAGCTATCGAGACCTTTGTGTCAGCTTGCCTCACCTGAAAGACGATGCGGGATTTTTCCAGCAGATACTGAGAGGTTATGGCACCACTGATCCTACCACTGGGAAAACAAGGAATCAGAAAACACACGTGAAAAAGAAGCAGCTTCAGAAGTAAAAGAAGCTGGAATGAGATCAGAGCAGAGGTCAAAGTTTTGCTTGTTGCTTTTTAAAAAAAACAACAACTCACTTCTCCATAAAGACCTCAATGTACTTCCCAAAGCGACTGGAATTATCGTTCCGCACGGTTTTGGCATTTCCAAAAGATTCCAGAAGAGGAGCTGCCTCAAGTATCTATCAGGGATGCCAAACACACAAACAATATATAAACCTTTATCAGATCGCCTTATAAAGGGAGCAGTAACTGTAACTGTACAACACACAGGAAAGAAGCTGTTTCAGTGGGAATGTCTGGCCAAATGAATCATAGAAAAACACACCACGGCAAAACACAGTAACCTGATATTCTTATGGCCATTGATGAAAATTACTTGTAAAATATAAAACACGCAGCATGCAGAAAACCCCAACTACCTCAATCTGCACCCAAGGAAAGCCACCGGAGATACAGGCAAATAAAAAATATGCACAAGCACATTAGTCGTCATTACAAGAAGGAAAACTTTGAGTGTCTTAGTTTGCAAATATCCAACTCTGATGGCAGTTCTTTATTCATGTCAGGAAGTGTGTGTGCATACCTGTTGCGCAAGATTAGTTTTGTGAAGTACAGCTGCTAGGTAGCGAAGGATGAGTTTGGTGGACTCGGTTTTTCCAGACCCACTCTCCCCACTGAAACACAGTAACAGAGTCTCACTGGGAATACAGAAAACCCATCAACACGGCAATGAAAACAATCAAGAACTGCCCCAGTGCTCAGCTGAGCTGGAGACAACTTTTCCTCAGATAACCAGCACCTGGAAAGTTTGAATATTAGTGCATACAAACTGAGCTTATCAAACATTACAATGCCCAGTTTTTAATGTTTAAAATTTGTGTGTGCTTTTTCAAAGCCCAGATACAAAAAGCTTTATTGTTATACAGCCATGATGGGTTAATTATGAGGTGCCATTTCCATAAAGGAACACTTTGGAAACACTGATCTCAGTGGAAAGAAATGATGCTGATATCTACACAGATATGGACTGGGCAATGTGCTCAATGAAATGATGGCACATCAAGTGATAGAAATGATTCCATGCATGCCTGACTACGTCGGGGGGTGTTCCTAATGAGACAGATGGTGTCCTGGGGGATCTCTTCCCAGATCTGGGCCAAGGCATCACTGAGCTCCTGGACCGTCTGAGGTGCAGTCTGGCAGCGTCGGATGGACTGAAACATAATGTCCCAGAGGTGTTCTATTGGATTTAGGTCAGGCAAACGTGGGGGCCAGTGAATGGTATCAGATCCTTCATCCTCCAGGAACTGCCTACATACTCTTGGTACATGAGTTGAGCAGCAGGAGGAATCCAGTATCCACTGCACCAGAGTTGGGTGTATCAGTGGGTCCAAGGATTTCATCCCGATATGTAACGCCAGTCATGGTGTCAGTGCCTAGCCTGTAGAGGTGTGTCCTCCATGGATATGCCCCCCCAGACCATCCCTGACCCACCACCAAACCAGTCATGCTGACATCCCAGAAGTTTAACTAACTTGATGGTATACTCTGAATAAAAAGTGTTCCTTTTATTTTTGAGCAGTGTAAAAGATTATATTCTTTAATGGTAGGCAAAAATAACTCTGAACTATTTTGATCATCTGCATTCTACTAGTGGAAATACAAAAACAGGTTTGATGCAAGGAAAAGCTCACCAAGTGTGAACATTACCCTGAATTAGAGCACAGCTTCTCAGGACTTCCAGAAATCATTTAGAGCGTCCATTATTTGATCCTTTTCACCTCTGTGGTGGTGCTTGCAGAGTGTTTGACTTAATTGACTAAGTGATGTGAGACAAGGCTAATCTTGCATTAGGCAAGGCTTCGGTTCCACTTTTGCATTAAACCACCTGAAAGAGTTTCACACACATGCACACACAGGTCCATTGATCTACCATTGCCAAGCACTAAATACCACCATTATGTAAGCTTGGCCAAAGGGTGTGTGTGTGTGTGTGTGTGTGTGTGTGTGTGTGTGTGTGTGTGCATTTAGGGATGCTGGCACCTTCACCGCATTCCAGCATAGGGTTTCAGCTCAATGGCTGCTTAGCTAAAAACAGGACCATTATTGGTCACTGTACACCAGACCTCAGTTACCCCTTAACACATACTAACTGAAACACAAAGACACACTTGCAAGCACACAGCCCGCACAAATGTACTCACACACAAACACACACACACACCTCTGAAACATAACCTGCTCCAACTCAGACCTGGCTGGGCTTTCCTTACAGGTGTCTCCTTCCGAATACGGCTAAAGTGTTCCAGGTTTGTGAGGGCGTGTGCATGTGTGAGTGTGCGTTTATGTGTATATTATGAGTGTCTTTTGTCATATCCAAAAGCATAGACCTATGTTTGTGCAAACCTCTGGATGTCGGTGTGTTTGTTTTCACAGATGAGCGCAGCCACTAAATGAAGTCACACTCAAGTGTTGGTAAATTTAACTTCACTGGTTTATGTGCGTGTGTGTGTTTGTGTGTGTGTGTGTTTTTTCTTCCAAGAGATCAGTTCTGACATGGAGCAAAACACTCCATCTTAAGTTTGCTGGCCAGTAAACCACAGACAGACACTCATGAATTTACAAACACTAATCCATCTGTAGATGGAAACCTTTAACCAAGAAGCTTCACGGACAACCTTGAAAGGTTACCAATGATATATCAAAGGATACAAAAGAAAAGCTTCACATTGCAAGACTCAGATGTTAAAAATACAATGCACCGTATAATTAACTGCATGCACGTCTCTGTTGTCTGATTCATATTTACAGAGAAAGTGACTGAAGAAACAATGAGAGTCAGCCTCTTACCTGATTATTATGACCTGTTTTTTTTTGGCATCCATCATTTGGGAATGAGCAGCGTTTGCTATGGCAAACAAATGCCTGAAGGAGAAAGAGATACACAACAAGCCTTCAGACTCTTAAAGGAAGCGCAACAAAGTATTCTGCTTCCCTCTTTCTGCACTTTGATCCTCTGTTGCTGACAGTTATTTACAGCTGTCAGCATGGATGAAACATACTTAATAATTTGACATTTATTGTTTTGTTTTTTAAATATAAGGTTCACGGTTCAACAATTTTAGAGTGAAAATAACTTACGGAGGGTTTTCTCCCAAGGCACAGCCCTTGTACATGAGCACCATGTCTGTCCCATAGGTGTTTTGCATCTTATAGGGGTTCACAGACACCAGAATGCTGCCTATGTATGTCTGGACAAAAAAGAAAGAAGAGGTTCACAAAGAAAGTAATTTTACCATAATGATCATAGTGTATGTGTGTAGGAACATGTGTCTGTGTACCCTATCTATCCCTTAACACGTGGACCAATCTGAACAAAAACTTTTCATGAACATTGTCACACATACCACAATTATTAATATATGTTTTAAAAACACTTATTATAAATCCCAATTCTTTTGATTTTCTGTGTTACTATATGTGCATTTCACTATCCCCCTGCAAATGCTATCTTTCACTGTTTGTCACGTTCAACATACAGGGAGTGCAGAATTATTAGGCAAATGAGTATTTTGTCCACATCATCCTCTTCATGCATCTTGTCTTACTCCAAGCTGTATAGGCTCGAAAGCCTACTACCAATTAAGCATATTAGGTGATGTGCATCTCTGTAATGAGAAGGGGTGTGGTCTAATGACATCAACACCCTATATCAGGTGTGCATAATTATTAGGCAACTTCCTTTCCTTTGGCAAAATGGGTCAAAAGAAGGACTTGACAGGCTCAGAAAAGTCAAAAATAGTGAGATATCTTGCAAAGGGATGCAGCAGTCTCAAAATTGCAAAGCTTTGAAGCGTGATCATCGAACAATCAAGCGTTTCATTCAAAATAGTCAACAGGGTCGCAAGAAGTGTGTGGAAAAACCAAGGCGCAAAATAACTGCCCATGAACTGAGAAAAGTCAAGCGTGCAGCTGCCAAGATGCCACTTGCCACCAGTTTGGCCATATTTCAGAGCTGCAACATCACTGGAGTGCCCAAAAGCACAAGGTGTGCAATACTCAGAGACATGGCCGAGGTAAGAAAGGCTGAAAGACGACCACCACTGAACAAGACACACAAGCTGAAACGTCAAGACTGGGCCAAGAAATATCTCAAGACTGGTTTTTCTAAGGTTTTATGGACTGATGAAATGAGAGTGAGTCTTGATGGGCCAGATGGATGGGCCCGTGGCTGGATTGGTAAAGGGCAGAGAGCTCCAGTCCGACTCAGACGCCAGTGGAGGTGGAGTACTGGTTTGGGCTGGTATCATCAAAGATGAGCTTGTGGGGCCTTTTCGGGTTGAGGATGGAGTCAAGCTCAACTCCCAGTCCTACTGCCAGTTTCTGGAAGACACCTTCTTCAAGCAGTGGTACAGGAAGAAGTCTGCATCCTTCAAGAAAAACATGATTTTCATGCAGGACAATGCTCCATCACACGCGTCCAAGTACTCCACAGCGTGGCTGGCAAGAAAGGGTATAAAAGAAGAAAAACTAATGACATGGCCACCTTGTTCACCTGATCTGAACCCCATTGAGAACCTGTGGTCCATCATCAAATGTGAGATTTACAAGGAGGGGAAACAGTACACCTCTCTGAACAGTGTCTGGGAGGCTGTGGTTGCTGCTGCACGCAATGTTGATGGTGAACAGATCAAAACACTGACAGAATCCATGGATGGCAGGCTTTTGAGTGTCCTTGCAAAGAAAGGTGGCTATATTGGTCGCTGATTTGTTTTGTTTTTGAATGTCAGAAATGTATATTTGTGAATGTGGAGATGTTATATTGGTTTCACTGGTAAAAATAAATAATTGAAATGGGTATATATTTGTTTTTTGTTAAGTTGCCTAATAATTATGCACAGTAATAGTCACCTGCACACACAGATATCCCCCTAAAATAGCTAAAACTAAAAACGACTTCCAAAAACATTCAGCTTTGATATTAATGATTTTTTTGGGTTCATTGAGAACATGGTTGTTGTTCAATAATAACATTATTCCTCAAAAATACAACTTGCCTAATAATTCTGCACTCCCTGTACATCACCTGCGTGGAATTTAAAAGACATCAAAATTTGTATCTGTCGTACGGTGGCCCTGAGAGGCCAAACGGACTGCAACTTAAGAAAACACCAGCAATAAGAAAAACGCTGCAAAAGGACACAAAACACAACAGAAATAGGAAAAACGACAACGGAAATAGGAAAAAACAGATATCCAAAAGCACAAGGGAAGTGTTTCTGGGGAGATCTGACGGACCAGCTGCAGGAACCAAAATATGTTAAGAATTGCGCTGGAAGACACTTAACAGAAGTGGAGGATCTATCGGTTTTGTGAGGAAAGAAAAGATGAGAGCTAAGTGTGTTAGCCTAACTATTAGCCTAAAAATCCGTCATCAGTATTATATGAATCATGATAAAACACGCCTACCATGTTTTGGGTTCCTGGAACTGGTCTGTCGGGTTATTGTCTCCCCAGAAACACTTCCCTTGTGTTTTTTCCTATTTCTGTTGTGTTTTGTGTGCTTTTGCAGCATTTTTCTTATTGCTGGTGTTTTCTTAAGTTGCAGTCCATTTGGCCTCTCAGGGCCACCGTACTGTCATCATTTAGTCACCACCAAATATTGAATAAAGAATTACAAAAAAAATCCTGAAATATCATAGACATTTAACTTGACAGGCGATGTTTTTGGTGACCAGGACTGCATGAACCCCACAGCTATGGCATTATTTTTGTGCCACTATTCTGAGCGCACGTAAAAAAAATTGAGCGCATGTAAAAAAAAATTGCAGGTGCAAGTGTTGCATTTTGAGGAGAAATTTATTTTGAGAGAAGAAAAGCTAAATTAGAGTGAACAAAATTCATTGCTGCTTGCAAAAATGTATTTCAGTGTTTGCTATTATCCACACACACACACACACACACACACAATAGCAGCCCCTCTCGCTCAGTTTTTGCATTTGCGCTCGCTCGCAATGTGTTGCTCGCGCTCTCAACATTTCTGCCTGTGCGTGCTCAACTCTTTCTGTACACCGCTATATTTGTGCCACAAAACCAGCCAATCACAGACTTGGATGCAAAAAAAATCTGATTGGCTGTTTTGGTCTCCAATCAGTTCGAAATGACGAAATGCAATATCCCAGAATCCATTTCGTCCAAAACTCAAACGAGGCAGTGGCGGAGGAACACAGAGTGGAGGAGTTTGAAATATTACTCTTTCTGGGTCACAAAATAAACTTTTAAGATATTTTCATGCGAGAATGGTGCTGTGTAAACTTCAAATATCTGCTCGATTTATCGAGACATCACATATTTGCATAAGTGCTCTAACGTTTTCGGAGATGCCTGTTACCCACCAGCTGACCGCATAGCTGGACTGGCCGTTGGGCATACCGGACATTTGCCCGGTGGGCCGATGGTGATTTTTCATTTTTATGTTTGTTTTTGTAACAATATAAACAATGAAAGGTGGTGGATTAGCCAGTTGGTCATGATCAACTCTGGGCTGGACCAATTACAATACATCCGTATTGAGGGGAAAAGGAACGCACAGCTCCTCTTCTTCTCTCATTCTCTCCCCCCCCCTCTCCTGTTGCTATTTCAATCATGAAACTGATCAATGATCAGCTGATCGTCTCTCTTGTTTGTTTATCGCCCACTTTGCACCAGAAACAGGAAACCAGCGGATGTCGCGCTAAACAACAGCAGCACGTTCAAGCTTGATAAGCTGTTGTTAGAATTTATTTAATATTACTTTCTAGTATCAGCTGATGTTTGCTGGAGCCACAGCTGTAAAAGCTGCTGGTCATGATATCGGTTTGGATATGTGGTGAGAGGGAAACATGAAGGTGATACAAATCATACATATATACCAACAAGACAGTGTACATCACTGTCACAACAGCGTTTGTTTTAGTTGAAAGGCTTTATGGTTTTTCCTATAATACCTGGTGGTGCAGTCGGCCGATTTTTTGTCAGTTCAGCTTTTTATATTATGTTTAACCCGAGTGACCACCAGGTCAGCTGGTGGGTAACAGGCATCTCCGAAAACGTTAGAGCACTTATGCAAATATGTGATGTCTCGATAAATCGAGCAGATATTTGAAGTTTACACAGCACCATTCTCGCATGAAAATATCTTAAAAGTTTATTTTGTGACCCAGAAAGAGTAATATTTCAAACTCCTCCACTCTGTGTTCCTCCGCCACTGCCTCGTTTGAGTTTTGGACGAAATGGATTCTGGGATATTGCATTTCGTCATTTCGAACTGATTGGAGACCAAAACAGCCAATCAGATTTTTTTTGCATCCAAGTCTGTGATTGGCTGGTTTTGTGGCACAAATATAGCGGTGTACAGAAAGAGTTGAGCACGCACAGGCAGAAATGTTGAGAGCGCGAGCAACACATTGCGAGCGAGCACAAATGCAAAAACTGAGCGAGAGGGGCTGCTATTGTGTGTGTGTGTGTGGATAATAGCAAACACTGAAATACATTTTTTGCAAGCAGCAATGAATTTTGTTCACTCTAATTTAGCTTTTCTTCACTCAAAATAAATTTCTCCTCAAAATGCAACACCTGCACCTGCAATTTGTTTTTACATGCGCTCAGAATAGTGGCACAAAAATAACGCCATACACAGCAAGTACTGCTAAAGGCAGCAGACGTAGGTTAAATGATCAGCCTGTGGGTCAATTTAGATGTACAGCCAAGATGTAAATCCATCTGGCTACAATGTGTATTAAAACTGGTATCTAAAATTATTGACCAAAGAATTAAATACATGCACTATGTCCCTTTTATAACTCTTGATTCCAGGTTAAAAATGTACGCTTTTTGGTGTAACCCAAGGTTTACAGGTCAGGTTTTGTTTGTCTTTCAAACTCAATGTAGTTTGTGAAGTAGCCATAGATGTTTATAGACAACGTTTTTGTCATCCAACTAAATAAAAATTAAGGAAAATTTTAAGACAACAAGATAACTTGACCATACATGAGTGCTGCAAAGACAAAAACAAAAAAACATCCTTAGGGTTGTTTTTGCAATGTGTGTATTGCTTAAATACTTTAAATACTTACATAAATAACCTCTCTCTCAAACCTTTTCCTTATGTTCAGCAGAACAGCCACTTCATGCATGTCACTAGGGGAAAGAAGCAATTAGAGTATTATTTATGGGGTTATGAACAAAAAAAGCAACCCAAAACCACACTATTTTTTCATGTTTGAGTTCAACTGAATTTAAATTGAGCTTTTTTTTTTCTTACAGCCAAATACTTTCTCCACCCTTTCATCATTCTTTAGTTATAAAGGTGTTATAAAATGTGTTGTGCAACACTGCCTGCTGAGCACAATGCATTGCCTCCATAATCTGATAACCAAAAATATGACTTAAATATATACAAATACTGAACAACCAGACAGTGTTCAAGGTCCCCACTGCTTTGTTCTAAGTGTAACTGTGGTGTACTGTGGCATTTTTGTTTTTAACTTACTCTAGCTGTGTCATATCTTCAACACCATTTTCCTCTCTTTGCTCCCGCTGAACCATTGTGGGCAGGCTTCTGATAGCATACATCTAAAACAAGCACAGACATTCAGAAATTAAATGCAAGTACATGTTACAAGAACACATTCACTCACAAGGAACTGTTGATTCTCTTACTTTTGAATTATTATTAGTTGCTTACCCTCAAACTTTATGAAAAACATTTCAGAAATTTTTACCTTTTTTGCTGTTTAGCAAAACATTCTGCTTTTTCAAAACAAAAACATCAAGACATACCTAATCATTTATGGAACTTTTTCACTCTAATGTTACACTAGATATTTCGAACTCACTGCATAAACAAAAGCACTTCACAGGTTGACACCATGACAATTTTAGCCATTGTGGATACATAGTTTTGTCATGCCACATTCGTTTTTAGAAATTACCTTGTCAAACCACTGCCCATGTGGTTCCCCCTCCCTGCGGAGATTCCATTCTCCTTGCTCATTCCCCAAGCCTTCCTGTCCCATCAAGCTGCGGGGGTCCAGCAGCTCCCCTTCACCATACATGGACCACTTATTTAAGTTTTGGACTGTCCCATGAGGTAAAACCCTCTCTGCCCCCCACACATCTTCATCTTGTTGGGCTTCAACTCCAGCGTTCTGTGCCCAGTGCTGTCTAGGGCCAGATCCTTGCACCTGGGGTGATACTACTGCATATGAGGAGGGTAGGCGAAAGGAGGCCCCCCGAAGGTGAGGGTTCTGCAAAGCACCAGATAGGTTGAGTGTTCGAGGTTCTGGTGCTTTGGGGGCACCGAGTCGTGTCATGATATTGCCATCAGGGAGGCGGTATTTCGCCCCACGAAGGTTTGGGTTTTTTGATAAGGCATTAGATAGGTCAAGCGCTTTGGGTGTCGAAGCCGGCTGAGGGCGGGTCATGAGAGTTCCGTCTGGCAAACGGTAAGTGGCAGATCGGAGGTTCTGGTTGCGAAGAGCATTGGAAAGGTCAAGTGAGCGCGGTTGAGAGGCATCAGTAGATCCAGGCTGCTTAAATAATGATGTGTTTGGAAGCCTATAAGAGGCACCACGGATGTTGGTTTTTAACAATGCACCAGAAAGGACAGGGCCGGAAGAAGCAGAGGAAGAAGGTTGAGCTTGGTTCCGTGAGAACAATGAAGATCCTTCTGGGAGCTGAAACTTTGCCTTACGCAAGTTAGCATTCATCAGGGCGCTAGAAAGCCCAGGGGAGGCTACTGAGCTCTCTGCACTCTGCGTCTGCTCTCCTGGACGTGTGAGAAATGAACTGTCTGGTAATCGATAAGAGGCGTTACGAACATTAGCATTGAGAAGAGCAGAGGAGAGTGTAGAAGAGGAAAGGGAGGGTGCAGGTGTGGACTCTGTCCTGGTAACAAGTGTACCATCAGGTAAACGATATGTGGCTTGTCGCAAATTGGGATTGAGCAAAGCAGAGGACAGCATAGGGGAAGACAGTGGAGATGGACCTGAGACATGTTCAGCAGGTTCATTTCTTGTGACAAAAGAGCCATCGGGTAGTCTATAGGTCGCCCGATGTAGGCTTTGGTTCTGTAAGGCATTAGAGAGCATCCCACTGCTAACACCACCTACACTATCAGTGTTAACTGGAGTCTCAACAGGGCCCCGGGACATTGTCAAAGTGCCACCTGGAAGCTTGAACATGGATCCCTGGATGTGTGAAGTTCGCAATCCACCTGAGAGAAGTGGTGAGCTACCTCTGACACCTCCTTGTTGTTGTGGGGAAGGTGGAGGAGCAGGTGAGCCTGGCAATGTGGGGGAGGGTTGTCGCTGAAATGGTGAAGCAAAAGAAGCATTACGTAGCTGAGAGGTCAGCATAGCAGGGGACAACTGTGGGGAGGAAGGGACAGAAGGGGCAAGAGGGACTGCTGCTTCAGGTGGCGTGAGAACTGTTGTATAGAGGTTGGCATTGCGTTGCAGAGGAAATGAGTAGGAGGCACTCCGTAGGCGTGAGTTCTGCATTAAAGCATTGGATAGACCAGCAGTGGGATACTGGGGCATCATCTGGCTCTCCTGTACATTAGCTGATATCTCCTCCTGTCCACCAGGCATGACAGGTAACGGGCTCCTCTGAAAAGCTGTGGTGTTGCTGACATTGTGCAGGTAAGGGTTCTGGAGTGTGCGTCCAAGATTAGGTGATGAGGGTGTAAGTTGAGGGAGGCTCTGAGGGTAAATCTCATGTTGTGTTTGTGGGGAGCTGGGCCTTTGTAAAGGTGAAGTGTGAGCTATAGTGGAGTAAGGGAGAGGAGAGGTAGGAAAGGGTGAGCCTACAATTTGACCGTTTGGTAAAGCATTTGTAAGCATTGGAGATGGGCCTGGCTCCATCAATGTATAGTCATAATGAGTGATATTCTGTGATGGTGGAAAAGTAGCAAGAGAAATATTAGCATTAGGAACAGGAGGCTGAAAAGATGCTGGTCTGAAACCATGGGGACTCATTGCCCTGTGAGGCAAAGGGGAGGGTGGATGAGACAAATGGTGCATGGGAGATGCAGAACGGGACAGCATTGGAGATTGTTGCTGCAAGGGCTGTGGAGATGGAGGTGTACTCTGAAGCCGGCGCACTGATGGCTGGGAAGAAAGAGGGCCACTCTGTTTCAATGATTGCTGTGGAGGGGCAGGGGGACCTGGAGGAGGTGCTCTGAATGACTGCCTAGACTGAAGAGAGGACTGGTTTCTGGGCATTCGGACTAATGGCTGCCCTCTACCTACAGGTCTGTGGAATCCTCGTTGGGGGGTACCAATTCGCTTGGACTCCCTTAACCCTGTAGGCCGGGAGCCTGCCCTGGCTAACATCGGTGTTCCAGCTATATCCTCTATCTGACCTGAAAGAGGGGCGGGACCACTATGGATGGAGGACCTAAATGGGGCAACATGCTGAGTAACAGGGGCCCCGTGTCGACTGTGTCTCTGTAAGTAGGGGTTGGCTGGAGACGGTTTCACAGCCCCCATGGGCACATGACTTCGAATCCCTGCACCACCTCTCATTCTGCGAGTAGAGGAGCGGGTGGGGAGGGGTCTACTGGTGATGCGCGACGGCGATGGAGAAGGAGGGCGATGGGGAGAGGTGGGGCGGAAGGATCGCGGAGGCGACTCAGCTCTTTCAGGTTGAGTCGGGCTCCTTCTTTGTGAATGTGGCTGGGGTGGAGAGGGGGAACGCCTCATCTTAGATGTCTGTTTTCTTCCTCTGAACAATTGTGGTCTGGTAGAAGGCAAATGGACTGCATCTGGTGGAGGTTGCTGTCTAAAGGAGAGTCTTGGGGAAGGTGGTGGGCTTGCTCTCTTCCTTAGCGATCCCCGGGGAGAAGCTAGCGGGCTGGAAATTGGGGATTGGGGTCGGACAGATGAAGGTGCTCGACGCAACCGAATATCTCCCCTCTCTTTTGTCATTGAAGGTTGAGTTCTCACTGACATACCTCTCCTATGTTGTAGTGGAGAAGAAGGTGGTGGGCTGTGTGGTCTGCGCCTGTTAACTGGGGATGTTGGCCTTTGACCTGGCACTGGGGCCCGCTGACTGAGCACCCGCCTATGAGGGTGAGGAGAGAGGTGTAGGTCAGACCGGATGCCTGTTTGGAAGTCCATGTGATGTGGTGAAAGGCGAGATGAAGGAGGCGCCATTGCCCTAGTTGATCCCAGCCTCAGTGATAGCTGTGGGGATGGAAGGGGACTCATTCGGCGCACTGGCCTAGGTGAGGCAACAGGTGAATGTAGCTGTGAATGCATCATTGGCTGCACTGGTGGACCCAGTGGTGTCATTTGAACCATCTGGAATGTCTGTGGGTCTTGTGCAAGGGGATCTTGATAGACTTGTGAGGAGAACTGAGGTGGCAGGGGAGATGGGGTCAGATGACTAGGAGAAACAGGGAAAGGAGGGTAAGTGTGCTGAGGGAAAGGAATGTGTTCTTGTTGAATGCTTGCGGCTGTAAGAAAAGGGGCGTGTCCAGCAAGAATGGAAGTGTGTTGTTGGTTCATGACAGTAGGGTAATTTGGCTGTGTGGGATGATATGTGTGGATGGGTTGCTCATATTGTATATCTGACATCATCTCCTGATTGTTGAGGGCCAGAACTGGGGAGGGAGGAGGAACCATAGGGGATGGGGGACGAGAATGAAGAGGAGGTGGTGGCAATGTTTCCACCTCTAGTCTGTCTTTTCCAAATAACCTAACCTGGGGCCTGGGAAACCTGAACTGCTGTGTAGGAACTGGCTCAGGTAGAGGATAAGACAGCTGTTCTTGTCCATATAGCTGCCCAATCTCAACTGGAATCAGCCCAGAATCCATATGGAAAGGTTGCTGATAATGATTATAAGTAGGAGCAGGCTGTGGATATCCCAGCATTGGGTCATTATATAGACCGGAAACAAAACCATTTCCACCGTTCATCAGTCCATAAGAGTCTGAAAGGCCAAAGGCAGATCCCACATTGTGGTCAAAGTATTCTTCATATGGCCAAGGGTCATATGGGTCAGAGAAACCATTTATGGCATCACCATAATAGCCATATGGTTCTGACTCTATTGCATATAGCATTCCATCCTCACCATAGTAGTATTCCACCCCTTCATCACCATAGTAATCGTCATACTCATCCTCATAGTAGCCATAAGGGTAATCATAGTAATCCATTTCATCATCATAGTAAAGCTCGTCATCGTAATAAAAGTTGCCTTCCTCATCATAGTAACCATATTCATCTTCCCACTCATCATCATCATAGTAATCCATTTCCTCTCCAAAAGGGTCATATGGGTCATAGGCAATTGGTTGTCTACCAAAGCCTCTAGGCCTCCACCTGTCATGGTAATCATCCTCATATCCATGCTCATTATCATCATACTCATATTCTCCATTGTAATAATGTGTCTGTCTCCCTCTAGTGTCCCTGTTGGCAAATGACAAGCGCTTTCGGCCTCGTCCTCCAGCCCTTGCACCAAATTGACCATGGCCCTTTGAAGTCAGGAACCTCCCTGTCAACCAGTTTGTTGCTGCAGCTATCCTCCCTAACATCGAACTTTTAGCCTTAAAGCCTGGTGTGGTTTTCTTTTTGCCAAACATGCCTTTGAACTTCCCTCCTAGTCCCTTTGCCTCTGTTGCCATGTTTCCTTTACCCCCTAAACTGGATAGATTTATTGTCTTTTTAGGTGGTGTGGTTTCTTTTGCATTGTTGTCTTTTTTATTAAGCAAGCTGAAGCCAGACAAGCCTGGCTTTTTGTCAGCAGACTTTGCCCCAAAACCAGCAAAAAGCTTACTGGTGCCTAGAAGTGGTTTACTACCAGCAGCTGGTTTCTTTTTTTTGGAGAGTCGTAGGAAGAGACGGGATGTGCTTTTAAGGTTTCTCTTTGGTTTTGCCTTCTCTGGCTGCTGTTGTTTAGAGGGAAAACTGAAAGGGGATGCCTTTCCTGTAAGGCCTGTTATGGCTTTGGAAGCTCCTTTCAGGTGAGATTTCACATCGGGTGTCTTCTGTACTTTTGCTGCTCCTAAGGTCTTCTTCTGCCCCTCTGCAGCAAATCCCATCATGGCCTTAGACGCTCCTTTAATGTGTACATCACTCATCTTTTTCAGGTTTACTGCACCCATTCCTTTTTTGATTTGTGGCTTTCCATCATCACTCTCATCATCTGATGGAGGAGGCTGTTTAGAAGGAGGCTTAAAACCCTTTACAGCCATGGCCTTGGATGCACCTTTAAGAGCTGCTTTCCCTTTCCCTTTATCTGGTTTCTTGGTCACTACTTCTTCCTCACTGTCACCACTTTCTTCTTCCTCAGTCTTCATCTCCTCTTCTTCTTCCTCCGACCCCTCCTCCGACTCACTGACAGGTTTCTTTCCTTTTCCCTTCTTTCCATCATCCTTTCCTTTCCCCTTAGCTGGGGGCTCCTCCACCTTCTTCCCCCCTTTCTTGTCATCTTTTCCTCCTTTTTTATCATCCTTCCCTCCCTTCTTTGGTTCCTCTGACTTGCCTTTCTTGGCAGCTGATTTTGGGTCACCTTTTTTGGGTGGCATGATGAATTCTGAGTCAAATCATTTCAAAGAAGGTCAGGAAGTTCCCAAACGCATGCTGGACAGGGCAGCATTAATGTAAATGTTGATATGCAGCATTGAGAAGAGCAGTTTAAACAGAAGCGACATCCTCTCATCCCCAGTTGCTTTCATGTCTTCTCTCCTTTTTCCTCCATCCGATCTGTCAGTGTGACACCACAAACACACACTTCAGGATACTCTGTCTCGAGTCAGTTGTTCTATAATGCACACCAAGATAAACACAAACCACAGTCCTTCAAAAGACGATCTAGTAACAGAGTCGGAATCTCAGCCATCAGTGCTCGCTCGCATTACAATACGTCCTCAATCCTCGGCAAAAGAGCTGTTTTCTAAGCACAAAAAGAGAAACAAACCTCCTTTCCAGGAGTATTGCAAAAAAACAAACAAAAAACCCCCCAAAAACTCCCCAAACTGCAGATGCTTACTGATTTTCAAATATCACATATGGAAAAAAAAATCGTGCTGATTGTTTCCAAGTTTTACCCACTTACTGAGTTTTTCCACTTAACATCTAAAATAAGAAAATAATCCATCATGGCAAAGCAAGTTCCTGGTCCCGATGGTCTGTATGGGTTTGTAAGTAATTTCCCAGGTTCACACGACAGATAAAAGACCCTGCTATCCCACTGACAGACTCTGTGTAGTCCTTTGTGTGTCTCCCATTGTCAGTTCGTCCTGTGAGTCCAGCAGTGAATCCTCATCTTGGCCACCGCACCAACTTTGGCGCAATGCTCCCCCCAACAAGGAGAGCCGATGCAAGTGCGTCAGAGTGAGTCTCCGTGTCAAGGGATGTCCTCTTCTTTGTCTCAGAATGAGTGTGCACAAGTGTTGCGTTTGCGGTTGTATCCACCCACAACCGCGTCAGCTTGCCTTTGTGACCTCCTGCAACCTTCTCCATCTCTCTCTGGTTACTGAAACTTCCACAGCCCAGTTCACCTCAACACGAGGCCTCTTCCGCATCTCAATCCAGTTGCATGACATAGGAGCATATATAGAAATATAGAAATATATTGTATGTCTGTGCGTGCATGTGCATCAGAATATGAGTCTCTCCAGTTACAATTGAAAAGGGGAACCATAATGTCCCAGCTATACTGGCTTGGGGTAACACTATCTGCTGCCTCACTTCTGTATGAATAATGCAAGCTGGCTGAGCTGTTGCTAAACTGTGTCTGAGAGGCAAAGCTTCAAATAGCTTAACCACACACATACACGCACACAGACACACACACAAGAAGCAGCATGGACCACAGCTGAGAGTGATGCCTTCTATTAGGTTCCTACAGTGCATATGCACAATACATTTTATGGAAAAAGACACCATTCAAGGATCTAAAATGTCAACTAAAAAAGCAAGTAAGGATTTAGGAAAGATTTAAGAAAATCAAGTCGCTTTGCTTCTTATTGATATTGCCCAGATCTTTTAAAAACTCAGTTTGCTTCGTGACCATAAACTGGCTATTATGCATCTTTCTAAATATTAATGATGGCTGCTATGAGGCAAACTAAAGAACAGCCAAACAACAAAAACCTTTTTATTATTTTCCCCCTCATTATTGTGGCATGTTGGCATATTTAAACTGGTAAAAACACAAACACATACATACATGTATGGGCTGTCAGTAGATGCGCAATGGGAAGTGCAAAAGACTGAGAGAATTACAGAAGTGTCTGTCGTGGATTCATTGATGATGGGCTGATATTCCAGGAGGTCATCTCAGTGGCAGATATGAATGTTTAATGACTGCCCTGTGTTCTTTCTACGTAGCATGGATAAAACATTCAGCAAGGGCTCCTCTAAATATATCACAAAGGGTCAACCCCACCCAGGCCCGCTGCCCAACCAATATATTATACATACTGCTGTCAGGGGTTAACAGCCAGACATCATACAGCAGATGGAAAGTAATGGTTTAATACTGGCATTTACAACCATTCATCTACAAGGAAAATTACAATGAACAAAATAAGGATTGTGGTTATTAATGCCAACCACAGTTAACAGGTTGACCTCTAACTTTTCTAACCACTGAATTGGAATGACTAATAGTCTTGACCTGAGAGTACATCCAAGCAGAAATGGGTATCACGTTTCCTCGAAGGCAGTGACCATAGCACACTCTAAACTGTCTGCAGCCTGTGCAGCAATAACAACAGCAGTTGTCGGTATCATCTAACTGCCGGTAGAGATAAGAGGGTGAAGACAGGACAGAGAACGGGCCCAGAGGAAAGTTCAAAAGTTCCTTCCATGTGAACACTGTTGGTCACCAGGCAGGTAACAAGACACACAAAATGCTCTATTTGATATGTGTGATATGCATCTGCTGTCTGACTGATGTGGCCTGCTGACTGAGTGAATGTGCAATGAACAGAGCACAAGTGACAGAAATGACTGAGGTGGAAAAAGAGGGGAGGTAGAAGGCATGTAAAAGACAGAATCTGTAATAGTGTGTAAACTGCAGATTACTCCAAATAAACTATGGATTACTATGTGGTGATAGGTGTCCCTCAGAGAAAACTGTTATTGAGAAGAAGTGAAAACGAGGAGCGGCAGGAAAGGAAGATAGAGAGTGAACGAGAGATGACGATCAAGTCTTTTCATCCGTGTGCCAACCACTGACAACAGACTTTCAGTGAACCCACTCACTGATACAAGACTAATAAAGGAGATCACCTGAGCAGAGCATAGCCAACAAGCTCATTCAGTGAGTGGGGGTACGTGCGCACACACACACACACACACACACACACACACACACACACACACACACACACACACACACACACACACACACACACACACTAGTGTTACAGGGGCAATTTATTTGCAGGAAAAGCAGCAGCGTTTATTATGATTGCATTAGTTAATTGCTACATGCATCTACACCTCAGGGGTTTCAACCAACTGGACAGCACTGGAAACAGTGAAGAAGGGTATACGTTTTTGGACTTTTAAATGTATTTGAATACATTTTTCCTGTTGATAAAGACTTCCCCAATGGCCATTCATATTATCAGTCACATTCATACAGCACTTTAATCTAAGCACTTAAGAGCTTTATTTACCTTGCACTCAAAACTATGGCATATTTAGCATCACTACCTGAGCACATGGAGGAGAACATGCACACTGATAGGCCCAGAGACCAAGACATGTGAACCCTGAACCTTGATGAACATCATGTCATTTTCACAATAACAATGTTAATTATCTTAGCATCTTGGCTTAGCATGTTAGCATGTTAACATTTACTACATAGCAGCACTAAACACAAAGTTTAGATGACATCATTAGTTTTGCTCACAAGCCATAAATATAATATAAACAGACCAAAGTAATGGATCTACAATTGACCTTTAAACAAACACAATGCTGGAGATGATCACGCAACCTGCTATACGGTCAAAGTGACAGAATAATACTCCACAGTGACATATTTGCTTATGAAACATGGGTGTAAAACATAAAGAGGAAAATGACTGACAGAAAGAAACACAGAGTTAAGGAGGGAGAGTGTCCTTCAGACTGAAGGAAAGACAGGAGGATGAGGAGGCTGGATTCAGGTTTCCTGTAAGCCTTTAAGCCCCATTCAGGTCTTAACCTGCGCTGTCAGACTTGACAATGCAGGAAATGCCAGCAGCTAGTAACTCACTGAAGACTTGTCTCAGAGGATCAGACATCATTTCTTGGTTGGTTTGACTGCTTGAACAGACTCACTAAAGATAAGACACACACTTTGACTTGTTTAATGTTACTGGGTGTAAATGTTCTGGCTATTCACTTATGTACCCTGCTTATCGCTCTGTAAAAAACTGAGCTTTTACCACAAAGTGGTAAAGAAAATAAATGCATAATAAAATATGTACAAGTTCAGACTTTACACAGACATTTAGAAAATTAGTCAGAATTTTCACAAAAAGAACAGACCTCGAGAAAAGAGAGAATACTTCACAGCTTTGTAAATATTTTTGATGAAGTAATACTGACAAACTTCCTGCAGTACATGCACGGATGTAGTTTTGAAGATTGCACATACTAAGTATAACCCCCAAACCTCATGTTCAATAAGCCTAGAAGTCTAGAATTAAAGTTTGGGCCAATCCTAGGTCTTCAGTGTAAAACCAGCCAACTATGTTTTATATTTCTACATTCTACAGAGAATGAAACAATCACAAACATTGTGGTGCAGAGGCAGGGCCCAGGGCTGTTGGCTAAACCCAATAGCTGTATTCCAAAACTGGGACTTTCATATGAGGCCTCAGTGTGTGAGGCTTATATTAAATATAAGATGTAATTCTGTACTTGTGATTGATCCCTATGACCAGAATGAAGAGAAGTCATTAGTTTTGTCAATAACAGGGTCCAACTTTATCCCTGCAAACAACTAAAGCGAACCTTTGAATGTCAAAAACTGATAAAGGTTATGCAGGCTGAGAATATTCTGCTTTGATGTGAGGTTTTTTAAAGCATTTATAATGTTATCTTTAAAAGAATTGAGCGTGAGCATGCTTTCTTTTCAGATAATAATTATATTATGTGGGCGATTATCCATGACAATGGAAAATTGACCAATTATAGCCTCCTAAGATCCAAGGAAAAAGGATCTTCCCATTGAACTTTTTGATTTCCTGCCTCTTTGGAGCTAAAAGAGGCCACCCAAACACATGAGATGTCAGTGGAAAGCTCAGGATGTCCTCTATTTAGTACATCAGGATCAGTATGGTAGCTCAAATAAGTCAAAATATATAGACCAAAAACACATGAATGACATGACAGAGGACATGAATGAATAGACTGGTTCTTATATATACCATTTTGTCATCAGACCACACGAAGCAGAATGCCTGTGCGCTCTCCGACCTTATTTTCAAAAACATTCCTTATAAAGATACTTGCAATGACCCATCAGCTCATTCAAACAGCAACACTGACGTAGGTGCCCTTGATTCCCTTTAACGGTTTTAATTTCGTCATTGCAACACTATTGTTTGTCTATTGAGGAGCCGAAAGACAGTTAAAAACTTGTTTAAAAAAACTAAAAAGGTCTTTAGTTCCTCCTACAGAAGGCATCAGCAGATCCAGATTTGCATGAGGACACACAAACACAAACTCACAGTGCTAAATCAACACGAGCCACTGTTACAGTATTGTAACTCCTCCAGTACTGTCACAAAGAGATCTGACACTTTGTGCTACAAATTTTACTTTAAAACTGTAACTGTGAAAATAACATCTTTTTTAACAACTGTTAGGTTCCTCACTGGGACTTCTCTTTAACAAGTTTTCCACAAAGTTGTAAAAGTTTAACCGACTAAAGATATACAAGTGCAAATATTTGTTAGTTGGAACACAGCAGCTAAAAATAATTCACTATACAGCGATTTGTGCCAAATTTAAAAACACAGTTTTAAAGCCTTAAATGGCATCTGCTATTTCACCGATCTCCCTTTTTCTTTTTCCACAGAAAGCAGCAGCACAAGTGGATAAAACATCTCATGACAGTGAAGTTGATGGCCCTTCTTTAGTTCTAAAAGCACAATAAGCCCCTGGCTTTTAAGTAGCTTACCTCATCTGTTAATCTGAGTGACTGTGACTGATATTCAGATCATCTGTTTGCTACGAAAATCCATCAATTTATGAACCAACCCACCCACCGTCTGGAATAAAACCACTAAACTCGCCGACTCCTCTGTGCATGGACCGACTCCTCTTCTGGACATTTATATAGTGGCCACACACACGCACAGACACACAAAGTTCACCTCGCTTCTCTGAAATGAAATGAGCAGATCGAATGGTAAACATAACTTCTGATGTTTCAGTATCCACCTGTACATCTACAGAACAAAGGCACAACAGGGAGCAGAGAGAGAACAGTGGTGATTCAGACATATGCATTTTTTTTTGCTGTCCCACGCATCATTAGCGCAGTGATTGGGTTTCTAGGTAAACACGCTGCACTTACAAATGTCAACGTGCAGCATTACCCAGCTTCCTGTCCCAATAAAGTGTTTAAGCAAACAACCGGGTGGATCCTTTGTGTATTAATGGCAGGACTGGCACACAAGCATCCTCTCCTTACCACACTCACAAACACATATCACGCTATCATCATTGCCAAAGCGTATTTGTTATAAATCCTGTGCGGTGACAATAGCTGTGAGACATTTGTGTGTGTGTGTGCGTTTCTCTGTTGGGGTGCCTTTTCAGAAGTTGTCTCTCTCTTTCAAACACACACACAGAGATAAATCACAAGATTGTAGCTCTGATCATATATATATATATATATATGTGTGTGTGTGTGT
This sequence comes from Maylandia zebra, assembly GCF_041146795.1. Taxonomy (NCBI): domain Eukaryota; kingdom Metazoa; phylum Chordata; class Actinopteri; order Cichliformes; family Cichlidae; genus Maylandia; species Maylandia zebra. The sequence continues at coordinate 13,316,376 of NC_135170.1, read as the reverse complement.
GTGTGTGTGTGTGTGTGTGTGTGTGTGTGTGTGTGTGTGTGTGTATCGACACATTCTGCAGATGCCAGAATAATAGAGCGCGATAGGATGCCTATGATAACAATAGCATCACAACAGAGCCTCACAGACCTGAGAATATCTTTCACATCAGATGATATCTGCAGAAGTAACGATACTAATGATAAAATGACGAACTCTATTAACTCTGTTTTTACAGGAAAATTATATTTTTGGGACAAAATATCAACATTGCATTGCTTCCTTCCACGTTTGGATTCTTGCTTTGAAGTTCAGCAGGTCATCTTAAACTGACTAGATATTTGCACCATCTGATTCACAGATGTACCTAATAAAGTGGCAAATGGCTATAATTCTAACACAACAGTTCCTGCTTTCCATTTTCTTCTTTACTTAAATGTTTTTTTTAAACAGGAAACACGACAGTTATGTGAAAACTGCATTCACTTGGTTACTTTTTAGGTTTGTTGAAATATTTCATGACTTTGTGAGTATTTCAAATTAAAATAAAATTTAAAGCGGGCCAATAGGAATCGGATTTGCGAGGGAAATTACTAAGTGTGTTTAACTGTTAATGATTCAATCTGTGCTTTTAACAAAACAGAAACTGGGCTTGCATGTGAGAAGAGAGAATACAATGCTGGATTCGTTTCTCTGTACCGGGCCTGCTTCTTTATGGATGTCACTGATGCTTTAGACAGAGAAACAACTGGACCACTTATTACTGGCCTTAAAAGGCATATAAGTCACACAAAGGCAAATGTCTGTTAGCAGTCTGCCATTCTTTACCTTACAAAAGTACACATGATCAATACAAACAATGTCTATAGAAACTAACATCCACAGATATTACTGCAGAGTGTTTTATATAACTTAGTGCAAAAGGTAAAACTCTATTCTTGTAGCAGCTGAGCAAACATTTTCTGACAACTGAAGTAGTGGTAATATGAGTAGTTAAATATGTCTTGCTGTCTATAGAGACATGAAACTGCACAAATGTTTCTTTAACTAAGGATAAAAACATCAAAAGCAATGAGACATTTGTATTTTGTAATCATATTCTTCTTAATCTTTCACAGCTAGAATATTTTTTCATTTTAAAAAGTATTTCAAAAAAGGTGAACTTACATATTCTGTATCCATGAAAAGTCTCAATCCTTTTTTCATGGTTATGGGAAACATGGGACAGGCTCCAAGTGGAAGAAAATGGCATATATCTCTTGAAAATAAGATATTCAATATCTCAAATCATTGGAATATTTCTTAAGGTCAATGAAGGATCAAAATACAGAAATGTCCAACTTCTAAAAAGTTAATTTGCACATTCAACACTTGGTTTGATCTCTTATGGTTGAACCAATTGGCTAAAACAATATAGACTCTTTCACAATGTCCAATTTTTTTTTTTTTTTTTTTTTTTGCCTGTCCCGTTTGGCTCTTTTGCCATCAGAATTGTTGTCTAAAGGCAAAGAAAGATGCCCAACGGATTTACTTTACCAAATTGACCATCCCAGCCTTGCCATAATGGTCCATTTGATTCACCTTTTATTGTTTATTTTATTTTCACTTACTGAATATGGGACAGACGTGACTGGGGGAAAGAAGGGGAGAAAGAAAGAGGGAAAGAGAAACAGCTGAGAAGAGGGACGGGGGAGAAGGGCAAAAACCAAAAACCAACAGAATGAGCAGAAAAAGAAAAAAAGAAAAAAAGAAAAAAAAATGCATATATCAATCACCTGGGTCACCTGCTGAGAAAGAAAAAAGAAAACAAGCAGAAGAGAACAAGAGTAATAGAATAAACAACATCACAATGATATATGGGAATATGACAGTAAATACTAAATGTTAAACATTATTGTGCAGCACATAAGATCAACAGAACACAGTGTGCTTTGAGGTAGGAGCCAAAAAGGGTGTAGTTTGTGGGTGTGATCACCCGTGTGTACACCTGTGAGCATGGACGCGCTTGTTTTTTGTTTTTTAAAAGGTTCCTTCATGTAATGATCTGCTAGAGGGGTTTTTTTTTGTTTTATAATAATTTTTTTTTATACTGTCAGATAAATTCAACTGTTGCTCTCATTTGGCAACTTTTAAACATTTAGATTTCTTTGTAGGTGACATTTAGTCATCTTCTGTTTGTTAACTTTTCACTGCAGTAAACACAGTGATAACTGGACTCTTAACTCAAGTATGCAACTTCATGTAGTGAGCAAAATGAAGCACAAGAGGGCAGGAGAGACAACGTGATCCAGGCTCTCAGATCAACGCTTGAGTTCTGTATGTTGTTTTGTACGTTTGTAATTTTACACTTTTTGTCAAATGTGATTATTCACAGTGTGATTTTGTCTGTAATTATTTTTCAAGGCACCCTAAAAAAATATTTATTAAAAAAAGCAAAGCTTGGTTCCCACTAACTACTATTCAACTTAGAGTCTCGTGAGACTTGCATGTCTGCTTACTATTTTTAATGAAGTTTTCTCAGCCCATACAGTCAGGTATGTAGGTTTTTTGTAAAGTGACACATGTTTCTGTACTTTTGCCCCTGCACACCACCGCAATGGATTTTAAATCAAGCAATCGTGATGTGACTGGAGTGTAGACTTTCAGCTTTAATTCAAAGGGGATAACATTATCGTTGGATTAACATTCATGAAGGCTCAAAATAATTTAAACCATCGACTAACGTGCAGCTTCATGGACAGACGAGACCTGTGGACGGTTAAAGACATTTAAAGTTTATTCCAAGTCTTGAGCTTGCATTTAGCAGCTCTTCACTGGAATTTTTCAATGAGGCCCAGAGATCAATGCAAATGAAAGAGCCATCAGTGGGCTGAAATAGAAGAAAATAAACCTATTAGAGATAGATAGAAGAAGGTTTAGGAGTGGCCAAATCAATAATGATGGCCTGAAGGACCAGATAAGACAGCTAAAGTGCACAATCACAGAGTTATTTTCATGTCAGGAAACACAATTTCACAGCATCTAACCAAATCATTGTCAAAGTCTACAATCCACATCACCTGCCCAGTTCTGAAAAAAACATCTTTAGACAAATGAAACCACGTGTACCAGAACACTGGGAAGAGAGTATGGAAGATGACACAAACAGCTCCCGATCCAAACCATAATACAATGTCTTTAAGTCATGGTGGAGGCAATATTATGGTGTGAATGCTAACTGAATCAAGTCAGTTTGGGTTTGTTTTTTTGAGTAATGTGACTGCTGATGTAAGTACCAGGAGGACTGTCAAGTGTACAGAGTTATATTATTATTATTTTATCTGCTCAGATTCAGCCAAACGCTGCTAAACCGACTCCTCTTCAAAGTGCAGCTGGATAATGACCCAAAGCAAACTACAAAAGCAACCCAAGAGTCTCTCAAAGACAAGGAAAAGAAATTAGATATTCTTCAAAGACCAAGTCAGTCACCCGATATCAACCCAACAGAGCGTGCTTTTCAATTACCAAATACAAAACTGAATGCAGAACAACCCACAAACAGGCAGCAACTGAAGGTGGCTACTTCAATTTATTTCCAGCTTCTGAAAATGGAGGAATATTTAAAAATAGTTGCAATTCCTAAATAGACAATGCAACACTTTTGCTAAATCCTTTGAATTAAAGTTGAAAGTTGGTATATCTTAAATGTTGGACTTCAAATCCACTATAATGGTGTTGAGAAGCAAAATTGCAATAAAAGGTCACTGTCCAAAAACCTCACTGTACCCTTCTTTAAGTAAAATTTGTGAAAAACTGTTATCTGCGTAAATAAACATAGTCTACCTCATTTAGGGAGTTACAAATATATTACAGATTATTATAGTCAACTAAAACTAAACCAAAAACTGAAAGTGTGAATATATTAAACTAAATTAAAAAAAAATCTAAACTAGACTATATTAAAAAAAAAAAAAAATTACTTTGTACTTACAATCTAACTAAAATAAAAATATACAATTCATCAACACAAGGTACCTGAAGATCCTTTGGTGCATTTGTTTATCAAAACTGGGACAAGGAAATTGTGAGTGAAGCCTTTGTCCCTGTTAAAAGGTGTTATGGACTTCTTAAATCCTTTCCCTGACAAATACCTCACTGTACCATCAGTCCTGCCTCTAAACACTTTGCCATGGCAAGATTTAAGACACACAAGACACTGAATAGCTTTGTCTTTGATATCTGTACTGTACATATTTATTATAAAATGCTGCAGTACTTTAGCTTATGTTAAAACAAGCTATTTATTGATTAGCAAGCCATGCTAGGCTAAAGGATACTGCTATTCAAAACTAGCAAATTAGCATGTTAACGCTACACTCTGCTCGATAGCTAAAACAACAGACAAATATTTTCATCACATTAACTTCATTGTACCTCTCTCTCTGTTATCTTTTCCCCCTCTTCTTTTCTTTTTGTCTTCTTCTGTTTTGGCAGTTTTGACATTGTCATAATGCTTTCAGGGGTCACAAAACTCAATACCCCATTATTATATTAAAACTAAACCAAAAACTGAAAGTGTGAATGACTATTATAATAAAATGAATTAGGAATAAATAAATAAATAGATGCAGACTATATAACGTAATTAAATTTTATTATCTAAAAAAATACAATTCCAGAGAGCAGGTTTAGTCTAATAATATTATTATTACTGTACAGTTAAATAATGTGGGATTATTTTTCCAGATTAATGGTTAATAGTATTTATAGTGAAAGTCACACCTTTTTTTCCTTCCCTCGCTTGTGCTGCCCCCTGGTGGGCTGACTTTGCATACCATGGTTAAAAACTGTCTCTGACACTAATATAAATCACAATAAAGCTAAACGTTTCCAAAGAGTAAATACTAAACTAAAACAAACAACCTCAGTCTAAACTAAAAACAGAAAAAAATATATAAGAACAGAAAAAAATTACAGACTATGATAGCTGCAGTAGAGAGACAGGAAAGACTTTTAGTGTGAAAAACAGCCACACTGTCTCAGCAGGTCATGACCCTGGCCCTCATGTTATGATTGTCTTATCTCAAAGGTAAGATGCACTTTTGGTTTCAGTTAACCACAAGGTGCAGCAGTTGTGGAGCTATAGATGCGTTGGTGACTCATAGGTAACCCAGTCAAGTGTTTCTAACGGTTATTCACCAAGCTGTGAAAAAAGTTATTTACATCCAGGAATTACAAGCTACTTCTTCCTCTCACACACTAAATGTGCTCTCTCAGCTCATTGCTTTAAACAGCTAATGAACAAGGACACAACTCTAGCTCATGGACACCTGCACCCCACACACTCACTCACGCTTAGCCATGCCATATGGAGCCAAACAGCATCAAGTGTCATACCTGCACCACTCAGCACACACCCAGCCAACAGTACCTTTGTTTCTGTTTCTGCACCACGATATCATCCCACCATCTCTCCTCTCCTGCTCAGGTAATTTCAAAGCAGAATGTCTCCATCCATGACACACTCGATGAGACATCTTTAAGGCATCTTGAAGTACAACCCTGTCAACTCACAGCCCCCCTCTCTCTTTCTAGTATAAAGCATCCACTCAGTCCTCGTCTCCTAGACTGAAGAGATGCTTGTGAATTTTTAATGGCCCTATTATGCTTGTGTGTGCGCGAGTGAATGGGGTCCATTGGCTGGGAGTCCACACTTTCTGAAAGACAAATGGTCAGCTTGCTTTGGAGCGTTGGATACAGCTATACAAACAATTCGGCTGCAAGGAGGCAGTATGGGAGGGGGAGCTCAGAGGGGACATCCCCATCAGCTACTGTGCACCTGAAGGATTCATGTGACAAAAACATTTTAAAGTCACAGCTGGCCTTTTGTGATAGTCTTTATCACTGTTAGTTAGACCTTTGTAGGATTCCCATTTATTTGGGACCACCACTACGCCTTTCTACTTAAAAGGGAGTTGCCTGTGGCTTTAGTGCAAATCTAATTTGACACATACGAAGGGAAAAGACTTGCCTTTTCTCACCCTTGACCTTAAGCTTATGATGATGTAGGCATGCAGTTTGGTTCATACATTTTTGGACAATGACAATTTTTGTTATTTTGGCCTACTTCTCGACTTTTCAAAGAAGAGCTTTGAAGAAATGTGGAGAACTATTCCTGAAGACTGAGGTGGTCACATCAAATACTGACTTTCAAGTTTGTTAGAATCGTTGAAACACTGTTTTTGCCCTATATACTCCATTTACACTTATGTGTGTGCATAAATTACTGCAGCCATTTTACCCAGAAAATATGAAACTATTCAAAAAATAAAGGGTGGTTCGAGGTTTTTGGATAGTACTATTGCTTGCTACATAGCTTGAATTGCTTAATAATGCACTTAAACTGAAAACTATTAATTCTTTAAAAATAAATGGTATGAAGTCCAAAACACAATCATAATTACAACAGAAATATGAGTAAAAGCAGAAAGTAGAATAAAATAGAACCGCTAGTGCTGCTACAAGTTTGTTTACTCGGCTTATAAATTCAAAGGCATCATTGCTCTGACAATGGAAAAAGTTCACATGGCAAAACAAATTCATTAAAAATAATTGCATGTTCACATAATGAACTTTTGAGCCTCATTCTGCTGGATGGTCTCTTCCTGCTAAAAGGGAGTTCTTCCTTCCCACCACAGCTGAATGTCACTCATTAGGATTTTCTGATTGTTGGCGTTCTCTTTACAAATCACCTTGAGACGACTTTTGTGGTGAACCTGTGCTATACAAATACAATTTAACTGGATTATTATTGCTATAAATAACCAAATTCAAAGTCAGACAATAAAATGCCAAAAAGTAATCTTTACTTTGACAAAAGAAGTGTAACAAAAAAAAAAATAAAAAAATAAAAAAAATAATAATAATAATAATAAAGGACACAAAAACATACATGTTTGCATGCGCCTCAATCTAAGATTGAGATAAGGCTACAAATAAAACACACATAAAAAGACTGGAAATGTTGTATGGACTTTATTCTATCCATGTTCTCTCTGAATCAATGCATCTTGTGTTCTCTTTATCTTAATCAAAAGGTAAAATGCACCATTTTCTGTCCTTATCCAATTCTTGTAAGGTCTTTGATTCACTGCCTCTCTTAATTTCCATATACAAAATAAGGATGGTGGGTATTATTTTGTTTTTATTCTCTACTATACAGTTTATTTTTTCCTCCTCTCCTGGCGAGTTCCTCCTCTGTCCAAACAGAAGCTTTTCTTCTTCTTTTCTTTTACTTCTTAACAATTTGGATGACATCCTCGTGCTCCATGATGTGCGTTAGGCCCACTCTCTGAGGGCTGTACTTGGTACTGGTTCCCTAAAAGACCGAGAGACAACACATTTTAGTTCCCCTTCAATCAAAGGGCTTCATGTTCAAGTGTAAACTGTATATTTATTTGCCTTCTCTGCTCTATGTTTCAAAATGAGAATTTTGCTTTACATCTCTAGTAGAAAGAAAGTGTCTGTTCTAAATGCCCTGTGACCAGGACGTCAGCAGACTATGTTTACTCTAGTCAAGAGTACAATTGTACAGAGTTAGCTCAAACGGTTCATAGGACAAGCAGAAAATGTGTCTCTGAAGATTGTTGACCCTGGAAACTTGAACTTACCCAAACCAGGGCATATTTGAACTGGCTGGCTAAAGTTCTGTGGATTCGATGACACTGCAAGTATTTAAAGACAAAAATTAGACTGTGCACATACAGTGGGGCAAAAAAGTATTTAGTCAGCCACCGATTGTGCAAGTTCCCCCACCTAAAATGATGACAGAGGTCAGTAATTTGCACCAGAGGTACACTTCAACTGTGAGAGACAGAATGTGAAAAAAAAAAATCCATGAATCCACATGGTAGGATTTGTAAAGAATTTATTCGTAAATCAGGGTGGAAAATAAGTATTTGGTCAATAACAAAAATACAACTCAATACTTTGTAACATAACCTTTGTTGGCAATAACAGAGGTCAAACGTTTACTATAGGTCTTTACCAGGTTTGCACACACAGTAGCTGGTATTTTGGCCCATTCCTCCATGCAGATCTTCTCGAGAGCAGTGATGTTTTGGGGCTGTCGCCGAGCAACACGGACTTTCAACTCCCGCCACAGATTTTCTATGGGGTTGAGGTCTGGAGACTGGCTAGGCCACTCCAGAACTTTCAAATGCTTCTTACGGAGCCACTCCTTTGTTGCCCGGGCGGTGTGTTTTGGATCATTGTCATGTTGGAAGACCCAGCCTCGTTTCATCTTCAAAGTTCTCACTGATGGAAGGAGGTTTTGGCTCAAAATCTCACGATACATGGCCCCATTCATTCTGTCCTTAACACGGATCAGTCGTCCTGTCCCCTTGGCAGAAAAACAGCCCCATAGCATGATGTTTCCACCCCCATGCTTCACAGTAGGTATGGTGTTCTTGGGATGCAACTCAGTATTCTTCTTCCTCCAAACACGACGAGTTGAGTTTATACCAAAAAGTTCTACTTTGGTTTCATCTGACCACATGACATTCTCCCAATCCTCTGCTGTATCATCCATGTGCTCTCTGGCAAACTTCAGACGGGCCTGGACATGCACTGGCTTCAGCAGCGGAACACGTCTGGCACTGCGGGATTTGATTCCCTGCCGTTGTAGTGTGTTAATGATGGTGACCTTTGTTACTTTGGTCCCAGCTCTCTGCAGGTCATTCACCAGGTCCCCCCGTGTGGTTCTGGGATCTTTGCTCACCGTTCTCATGATCATTTTGACCCCACGGGATGAGATTTTGCGTGGAGCCCCAGATCGAGGGAGATTATCAGTGGTCTTGTATGTCTTCCATTTTCTGATGATTGCTCCCACAGTTGATTTTTTCACACCAAGCTGCTTGCCTATTGTAGATTCACTCTTCCCAGTCTGGTGCAGGTCTACAATACTTTTCCTGGTGTCCTTCGAAAGCTCTTTGGTCTTGGCCATAGCGGAGTTTGGAGTCTGACTGTTTGAGGCTGTGGACAGGTGTCTTTTATACAGATGATGAGTTCAAACGGGTGCCATTCATACAGGTAACGAGTGGGGGACAGAAAAGCTTCTTACAGAAGACGTTACAGGTCTGTGAGAGCCAGAGATTTTCCTTGTTTGAGGTGACCAAATACTTATTTTCCACCCTAATTTACGAATAAATTCTTTACAAATCCTACCATGTGAATTCATGGATTTTTTTTTCACATTCTGTCTCTCACAGTTGAAGTGTACCTCTGGTGCAAATTACTGACCTCTGTCATCATTTTAAGTGGGGGAACTTGCACAATCGGTGGCTGACTAAATACTTTTTTGCCCCACTGTACACATAGTTTGCTTCTAACTTATTATGCGTGTAAAAGCATCTGACTTGAAAATGCGCTTTCCTTACCACATGTTCTACACTTGCTCCTCTTCTCATGATGATGGCATCATTAAAGTCAGGGCGCTCTAACAGAGAAAGCAGAAAAGGGTAAATTAATTTAGATCTAGTGTATATTCATCCATGTAAGACAAAAGTCTCACAAATGACTAAGAGAAAAATACATGTGTGCACATGTGGATACCTCCTCTTTTCTTTGTATAAATGCAGATCAGAGCCAGATATTCCCACAACCTTTCCAGAAGGTAATCCAGATTCAGCTTCATCCCACAACTGAAACATACAGTCAGAAAAATAGGATACTTTTACCTCCTTCATACAAACAGAAAAGGTGTGAAGTGACTGCTCTCATTTGAGAAAAAAAAAAAAAACAAAACTCTGTGAATCCCTCCAACCTTCTAATTAAGCTGAAAATGGGACCAAAGAGGCAAAATAAAGGAATTCCTTCTGTGCTGCTGCAACTACACGAGCATGAGTGAATCACAATTATAAGTTGCATTGTTTTACTTAAGCCAGCAGGTTTTATGTGTCTGTTTCTTGTATTTTAAAAGTGACTAAAGAAACTGGACTGTGCACATACAAAGTTTTTATATAATATAAAAATGTCATATCGCAATATCAGTGCTATAGCAACGTCATGTGTTTAGATTCCCAGGCATGTCCCCCATGATTACAATTACTTAGTAATAAGGCACTTAAAGGGAGCTATTTCAGAGACCTTCAACTAGTCAAAATACTTTTTAAAGGTAAACAAAGGAGACGACGAGTGCCACTGGAGCCCACACAAGCTTAGCTTCATGTGGGTAGAAGTTACTAACACAACTTAAGCTGCTTTAGAGTTCACATTTGCATCATGCTTTATATTATATTACATTATATCCATTATATCATGGATATAATGCTGCTGCTGGCACTCAAATTAGGTGGTGTCATCAGTGGCAGCTCACTGGAAAAGGAGGATGGAAAATATCCTTCATTTAATGACACGAACAAACACTGGTTCCTGCAAACATCAATAAAACGTTGCATTTTTTTTCCCCCTTCATTGTCGGAAATTGTGAGCGTTATTGCAAAGTTTCTTAAAATATCATGATTTGATTTGGACTCTACTCTGGAGCCAGTTAGCTAACTTACATTGATTGATTGATTGATTGGCAATTTATTTCAACATGTGAACAACAACATTATGGTGTTTATTTCTTGTGAACCTGTGGAAAGATATCTGACCTGATGACAACACTGTGAGGTCTGCGTGCTAGGCGGTCCACTTCCTCAATGGAGATTTGATCCACCTTATTGTACACCTGTGAACACACACACACACACACACACACACACAAAGTCAAAGTTCAAGAGATTTGCCCAATATCTCAAAATTATTTCCCTTTTGTTATGAGTCAAAAAACAGAAAATCATCTCAAATCTCTCTAAAATGACAAGGAAGCTTCTAAATAAGTCCAAGGCTTTAACTGACTCACATATAGACAAGGCATGTAAACTCTGTTCCCAACAATGACGTCAATGAACTCGTCTGGTGTGCAATCCTCCCTGAAGAGAACCTCTGCATTAAAGATTTCTGAGGAGCAGAATTAAAGGAATAACCAGACACTTCTGCAGCCTACTCACAAATTATGTCACAGAAATGCTAACTGGGCTAAATGTACATCAAAGAGATCAACGAAGGATACTATATTCATGAAGTATGAGCTGAACGAGCTTCTCCGAGCACTGGGTGAGAGGAACTGTGGAGTTGAAGGAGAGGCCGCCACCTTTCTTGGGCTACAGGGGAAGAAAAAAAAGCACATTTGCGCTGAAATTAATGTTTGTTTTCCAGCTTCAAAAATACCAGTGATACATAACGTGGTCATTTGTGGTATATCGTGATGTCTGTAGCTAAAAGCAGAATCGCACATCACAAAGAATCACTTAGAGGAAAACATCAAATCACTGCTTTGTGCATATAGGGTATTATTAGTATAGTTATTCAGACTTTTGCAGAGGAGAGACAGTGGCTATACTGGACAAAGGATGCTGAATATGGAGCTGCAAGGCAGGAGGCAAAGAGGAAAACCTGAGAGGAGACTCAAGTGAAGGAGGACATGTAGAGAGTTGGTATGACAGAGGAGGATGCTAAAGACAGGGTTAGATGGAGGCAGATGATCTGCTGTGAACTCCAAAAGGACCAGCTGTACAATAATAAAAAGATTATTATAGTTAAAGTATAGTTAGAGTTATTCGGTGTTAATAATATCTCAGTTCAATTAGGTAACTCAAAGATAACTCTGCCGTCCAGGATGTTTGATATTTGCACCGTCTCAGACAGTCAACTCTATTTATTTAATGTGCACCATGAAAGATTAACTCCGGTAACTCAAACTGGCAGGAATTCAGAACAGATGTATTGATAAAAATATAAATATCTGCAAATGTTTAGTGTATTGATAATGTATTGCAAGAGTCAGGGAAAGAGCAGACTGCTGTGTTGATATTTTGCTAAACCCCTTCAGTAGTTATTGCCACCATCAAATCAACATTTACATATAGAGAACAAACAGCCAAATGGCTGTTAGTGGATGCTGTTTACAATCTTCTTATTTCAGTTATTCCAACTGTGAGACAAAAAAAAGACAAATATACACACTGTACCTTGAAATAAATATTGGGTTTTGTTCTGTTGAGTCTGATGCCCACTGACTCCAACTCCTTTTCTAGAAGTGCCCTAAAAACAAACAAAAAACCAAACAAAGAATATGTTTGGATAAGAATTCTAAATAAACACTTGTGTGTCCCTGAAACTCCATCCAAGCTCTCCAAACTCACAAACCTCTGAACATCTCCTTTGGTGGCATCCAACATCATGACGACAACATCTGCCGTCCTGGCAACAGCGATCACCTGTCGACCTCTACCCTTGCCTATAAGAAGTATAAAAGTTAGAGATCAGCTTAACACAACAACTACAAATTAAGGTCTTTTATTCATGTTTTTTTCCACAGTTTTTAGAAGCACTTACTTCCACAGGTATGATTTGGTTTTCCCTTTCCCCACAATATTAAACACAGCAACAAATACATGTAAAATCATATTCATCTGTTTATAAATAATTCTAACCACAACTATAAAAACCACACCCTTATACCTAAATATTAAAGTCTCTGTACACTTTAAATTTAAAGCGACAAAATATAAAAATATAAATCCTAAGTGTACCTTGAGCAGCACCCTCAATGATTCCCGGCAGATCTAGCAGCTGGATGTTGGCCCCTTTATACTGAGGGAAAACAGAGTAGAAGAGTTTCAAGATACAGCGCTTAACACACTGTATGTGTCAAAATATTTTTAATGTAGATGTGTGTACCTCTATGACACCAGGTATGCAGGTGAGGGTTGTAAACTCATAGGAAGCAGCTTCACTTTCCGTTGATGTCATCAAGCTAAGGAAGGTGGACTGCAGAACACAGCAGAGAATGAAAGTGTCAACGTTAGTCAAAGATGGTGTTTTAGTATGTTACGCAGCCTTTTGACATGTTTGTAGTGTTACAAAAGGCAAAGTGAGTCCTTCTCTCTCACATGAAACACTGTGTACTCCAGAGTTCTTCTGTTACTTGCTTCAGCCACCAAAATGCGCCAAGCCTTACACGTGAATTATACTTCTGCATCAGATCTATGCCATAAAAGAAACCCCATTCTAACCCTATGCTGCAACCTTCTACATAACCTGATGTTCACCTGCAGGGGCAGCAGGTGACCCTGACACCCTCCTCCAGCTTATCTAAGGAAACACTGAGGCCTTCCCAAGCCACCTGAAAGATGGGCCTCAGACCTCCTCCCATGCCTGAAACACATCACCTACGTATGGTCCAGGAGGCAACCCAGTCAGATGCCTGAACCATCTGTCCAGAGCTTGTGGCCACAGTGGAGGATCAGAACACGAGCTGGTAAATCAACAGCTTTACTTTCACGATCAGCTCTCTCTTCACCACAACCGACTACCAGTCTGTTATAGTACTGATGCAGCACCAATTAAACTGTCAATCTCTCGCCCCACTATTCCCTTACTTATTAGCAAGACCCTGAAATTCCCACTTGTCCCAGCTTTGGAGTGAGCACTCCACATTTTTCTGGTAGAGAACCATGGCCTTGGACCTGGAAATGCTAATTCTTTTTTCCATCGCCTTGTACTCGGCTGCAAAGCTCCCTAAACAAGCTCGAGGTTGCTGCTCAATGAAGCCAAAGAATATCATCATCCAGCAGAGACGAGATTCTGAGACCACCAACTAGCTATGCCTATGAATTCTGTCCATATAAATCACAAAGACTCCCCTTAACACTAATTTAAACAACAAATAAGAGTTATGGCATGCAACTAAATTTTATTTTGGCCTCAGCTTTGTCATAAGGGCTAAGCAATCAGAACAAACTGGACTGAAGGGTTTTTTAAAGAGACAGGACTTAAAGCTAAGCCCTTCAGAGGGTGACAAGAGGTGTTGCTACAAAGTACAAGCAAACATTAATGCTCAAAATTACCCTTTTTAAAGCCTTTAAAAGTTATTCCAGAAAAAATTCCAAAATAAATTAGGATCCAGCAAATGATCAGAATAAGGCATGCTTCAAGGAAACCTGAACATACTAAAATTTACCCTGCTTTCTCGTGGTAGGATTATGGAAAAATAAAGACATTATTAGAGGAAGACAAGCACAAACTCCTTTATCTTCTACGTCCAGACCAGGAAACACAACCCACCGTCCACCATGTTGACATACCTTACCCACAGAGGGGAAACCGATGAGAGCGACACGGGCATCTCCTGATTTCATGACATCGAACCCCTCCCCTTTGGCCCCTGCTGACTTGGAGGGCTCCAGAAGTTGAGCTCTGTATTTGGCTAGCTTGGCTTTGAGCAAACCCAGATGGTACTCAGTGGCTGGAAGTAAGAGTGAATGGAAAGGGGGGATAATGGAGCTGTTAATGCTGCAATTAAAATAACAACAATACAGTTGTTTTTAGATTGTACTTAACATATGCATAAACAAAATGTGGAAATAAGACTAAATATTGATTCGTCTTGAGGTATAATGCAACACTCATAGCTGACAAACACACACAGCTGGGTACAAGTTGGTCCATTGTGGCGCTAACAGTTAGCGCTGCGACTTCTCCCTCTCACCTTTGTTTTTCTGTGTTCGAGAAATTTCTTTCTCTATTTCCGCGATTTTCTCCAGGATTCCCATGGCTGAAGTTCAGACAGGTGTCAACGCTTACACTGTTAAAAAAATCAGCAAATAAAAAAAAAAAAAGAAACGTGTCACTCCAGAGTTGTTAGCTTTGTTAGCCGCCCGGCTAACCGGGCAACTAGTAACACTTTAACAGTTGAGAAACAAAAACAGAGAGTGAGGATATGATAAAGCAAGCGAGCACCCGAATACAACACGGGTAATGTCAACAGCTTAAATTATTGAAATACTGTAGAAAATTACACTTTAGCAGAGGATACACTCAACAGCATGCACAGTTAACCGACATCACCAACCGGAACACCGTCCGTTCCAGTGAAATGTCCGGGAGGAAACAAGAAAACTCGGGGAAACTTTTACCGCGTGTGTCGATGTCGTTACATCAGTCGGGGAAGTGACCGCTTGTGACCATGACACTGTCGCCACGGTAGAGGAAATATTAAAGAGCAATTACCCGTCCACTAAGAGGCATTTGCATTTTAAACAGCTATACGTCCATGCCTGTCAAGTGTTCAGTTAGCGGTATTAGCTTATACGTAAAGTAAGCATGGCTGCGCCCACGGGACCGAGAGGATCACAGGTGCCCTCTGCGTTTGAAGGATTCCCCTTTCCAATGGCTAGCAGACCACCGGAGGACAGCTCCGGTAAAGAGCAGGAGCAGACCGGGGATGTGAAAAAGAAGCCATGCAGGGCTTGTACGGACTTTAAATCGTGGATAAAGATGCAGAAGAAGCAGGCGACAACTGCTAGTGGTGGTACCGCACAGGTGACACAATGGAGTCAGGCTGGAAACTTGACAAATTACTTCGACGGTGTAAAGTTTATGATGTCGTAACATTGTGATTCACTGTTTTAAGATTTGGTTGTGATGGCAGCCAGCAAACTGGAGAGATATCAATATGTATTTGTGATAACCAAACAACCATAAATCATTCATTCAGACGGGGCAGCAGGCCACTAGTCTCTCTTGAATTCATCAGGTGACTGTCTGTGTTGATCCTGCAGGAGACAAAAGCTGCAGATTCAGAGCCACAAGATCCCCAGTGTCCGCTGGACAGGGAAGAGCTGGGCCGCAGCACTTGGTCCTTTCTGCACACTATGGCCGCGTATTACCCGGATCATCCATCTACCACTCAGCAGCAAGAGATGGGGCAGTTCATCAACATTTTCTCCAAGTTCTTCCCATGTGATGAATGTGCACAAGACCTCAGGGACAGGTCAGAACCACACGAGTGCTGCCAGATTTAATGTACAGGGCTGAAAGTCACATATCGGCACTTGCGCACATCTTCACACATAAAGGATCTTAGAAATGATTTGGCATATTTTACTCTTTTATTTACCACCCTCACACTTTCAGATGCTTTAGGATGAAATGCCACGATCACCAAACCACATTTCCTCTCCACAGATTGAAAACCAATCAGCCAGACACTAGCAGCCGCCACGCTCTTTCTCAGTGGTTCTGTCGTCTTCACAACAACATCAACGTCAGGTTGGGGAAGCCTGAGTTTGACTGTTCCCGTGTGGATGAGAGGTGGAGAGATGGATGGAAAGATGGCTCCTGTGATTGAGTGATTGTGCTGAGAGAGATTTGAAGACTCGAGTAAACCCCGTCGTCGGTATAAAACACCACTAAACTGAGCTCATGTTTGAGTGTTGGGTTTTTCTGGTTTTGTTTTAATATAGTATAATTAATCTATTAATAAAATTAAAGATTACATAATAGTTTTCCTCAGTGTTTCTTGAGTTCAGATCCTTTCAGTTCAGTTTTATTTGTAAAGCACTGAAACATAAAAACAGTTTTCTGCAATATTATAGAGAGAAACTCAAAACACTAAACTCAAGATTCTGGGTTATATTATAATCCTCTCCTTGTTGGAAGTGCTTAACCAGGTATGACTCTCACTTGACCATTAGAGCAAAGACACCTGTGTATTGGTTCGTTATCACCAACCTTCAGTGCTGTGGAAACATATCGAGTCATCATTTCTTTATATTTTGCTTCCCAAGAGCCAGATTTTCTTGTAATTTTTCAAAGTGGTCCTAAGCAATAGTTCTCCAGGCTTTCTGAAAGTCTTTCAAAGTTTATCTTTGGACATCCAAAGTAAAGCTGGGAATGTCCTTCAAGAAACCTGGAGAACTATTAATGAAGACTACTCAAAGCAGGGGTGGGGAACTCCAGGCCTCAAGGGTCGGTGTCCTGCAGGTTTTAGATCTCACCCTGGGTTAACACACCTGAATCACATGATTAGTTCATTACCAGGCCTCTGGAGAACTTCAAGACATGTTGAGGAGGTAATTTAGCCATTTAAATTGTCTGTGTTGGATCAAGGATACATCTAAAACCTTCAGGACACTGGACCTTGAGGCCTGGAGTTCCCCCACCCCTTACCCACAGAAAAGACAAGAAAGCTGCCTAAGAGAGTTCAGACTGTGTTGAAGAATAAAGGCAGTCATAGGAAATATTAACTTTCATTTTGTCTTGTATACTATATTTTCATGTATTTTTGCATGTTTCAGTATATCACTGCACCTATTTCCCATTTTCCCAGCAAAATATAGAGAAATGAAGAGTCAAGACTTTTGTTAAAGTACTGTAAATTTTGGACCAGTAAAATTTCTAAATTTCTGTCATTTCATTTTTTACTATACACTATGCAGTGTTTTGTCTGCTGGTCTGACAAAGTAATCACTCAACAGAAATCACTAGACTGTGTAAACGTGTGACAGAAATGTGTCTGTTTTCCAGAGGGAATAAAACATGTCTAATCAAAATGATTGCATTTGTGAAAATTTAAGCACACTGACTCAAAAGACTACATAAAAGCTCTTATTTTGAAGAGTTCTTATATTTGTTTTACTGATCATATAATTTTTTCTCTATTTATGCCATATTCTCCTGCCATATCTTGTCTAGAATTATTTCCTTTATAACCCTAGTGTCATCACACATTCATTTTATTTCCTCAAACATAGACTATTAAACTACAAAAAACATTAGTGACTTCTAGTGGTGTCAGCCATAAATGCACCTCATTGTATAAATCAACACATCTACTGCTTCAGTGGCCTTTCTCAGAACACTTTACATAAAACAATTCACTGAATATTAAAAATGGCACATTTGTTTTTCTCCAGGTGTAATAATATAATATTTTTTAGTATTCACAATGCACTGGTTGTACAGCCAAGTTGCATTTATTTAATTTATGTAGTATTTATTGAATCACAAACCACGTGTCCTCAGGCAGTGTACATAAATTTACCAGGAATGACTTGTAAACCTGTGCTGGGATTTTTAGTAAGGCTGATAATGTTGATTTTTATGGTTCAGTCATCATTGAGGATTCATGAATGAATAAATATCCCATGATGAGACACTTGTGACTATACTTTCTGTGGTATTTGGCATTCCTGTACCATCATAAGACTTTTCTTTATTCCATATTTCATAATCGCAGAGTGTTTGTGACTGGGGCACGCACAGTCTCACCCACTGTATTGTTTATAGCCTGCTTAGCTGGATGCTAACTTATATGAAACTCTTGGAATAGTTGTAAACCTGTAGATTTAGATGGTGCTCAGGACAACAAAGACATATGCTCAGGGTTAGGAGATTTAAGCAAAGTTTACTAGTAATTCAAAACAGTAATTTTATAGAATAAAATCCAGTTCATCCACGTAAAATATCTGAGGTGCCAAAAGCTCCAAAAGCTCACTGATTGCATTACCAACAACCAACCTAACCTTAACCTTTTTAGCAGACGATAAGTGGTAATGTGTGCTTAACATTACAAAACATGCCAAATTTAAACCTCCTAAACAGAGAACTTGAAACACTAAAATGGAAATCCCACAATGCATCTGTTAATTTAAAATTTACAAGAAAGGTTTTATACTTGATTTAATGTCGGACAGTCCTCCACAGGCTCCCAGAATGCATTGTTGTTTGTAGAAGTTTACTGTATTTTTAAAAATACAGCATAAAATAATAATAAAATCATGTAGTTCTTACAGTAATTTGTAATAGCGCTCTTTAATAACCTTATCCCAGCTTGGGTTTCCTTTCTTTTAAACTTTTATTTGTTTACATAAAGTTTGGCCAAAGATTTGGGAAAAGTATGGCAACATAAGCTGTCCCACACGGGTATTGTGTACTCTGTTTTTGCCATTATTAATCCCACTAACCTACTGCAAAAGCCCTTTGAGGTCAAACATAAATGTGTATTTCATTAACCTGTTCTATTTTGAACCAACAACATTGGTCCAAGTGGCCTCCATCGTTTTATCCCCGCTCTCACGCTATCCTCCTATAATTGTATTCCATTATCCTGTTTTATTCCTGTGTAACAACATTAAAGTGAGCTCTGGCATAAATGGCCTATCCCGCTCGTCCGTAGCGTGGGCACGTTCTGGCTCCTGCACGTTCTCCACCGAGCGCCCGCGCGCCGTTTGGGAGCGCGCAGGACCCGTCCCTACAGCAGCGAGCAGCAGCAGCGCATCCATCCTGCCGTGGAGCCGGGAGCGTGGAGCCGCGAGGAGCGCACACACAGAGCGACAGAAGATGGACGGAGTGGGATCGTTCGGAGCGGGCCGGTCCGGGTCCACTATCGACCCGATTACCTTCGCCAAGCAGCCGCAGACCATCCTCAGAGTGCTGTCCTGGGTGAGAGCGGGTTTTCACGGTGCTGCCGTGTGTGTGTGTGCGGGGGGTGGGGGGTCCTCTCTGTTGTCGTTGCTGCGCGAAACCAGTGACGTGTTTTCCCTGTAAATACAGGCTCGAGAAATCCACTAAAAGCTGATAAGGATGCGGTGTAAATGGAGACATGAAATCAATGTTAATGCTGGGGGTGATTTACAGAAATGTGCTGTACAGGGTGTAACCAGGGCCTGGTGCTTATCTGACACCGTGACCAGTGATTTCACTACAGATGTGTGTGTTTGTGAGGTGTAAACGACCTCTCCTCACCTATTCTCTTTCCCTTTTTTTCCTTTTTTTTTTTACATGCCACCTGCCAGTGTTTAACAAACACTGAGCAGCAGACCGGGTTGTGCTGAAAATAAGAGAGGCACATCCATATTCACTCATCAGCATTCACGTTTCTGGGCAATTGTGCTACTTATTTACGGTCCCATTGACCTACCACTTCTTATTTATCATTTCACCTGTCGTTTACACTGTTAAGTCACAATTTTCAGCTCATGATTTTGCTGATTTACCCCTACACTGCCGTCGCCGTTCGTCATCCCACCTGTGATTGGTCCGCGATCGTCGTTACGCACGGAGGGCCACGAGAAGCTTCGTGCCCTGACGTTTCGTGTAGGCTAAACGCATCACCTCTGGGTGACACAGAGAAGGTCTTCCTCAGTGGTGCCAGGGCCTCAAAAGGAAGCCAGTGGATCGTATGCAATTAATGTCATCATCATCACGTGATTTTAAAGAATTTGACTGGATGCAGAGGTTGCCACGTCGAGTTAAGATACGCGCTGTGATGTACTTATGCAGAAAAAGCTGCCTCACTTTATAGCTGTGGCCACTCAAGATGGAGCCTTTTAAACTCTGCTTGATATACGTTAAGGTAGCCCTGTGCTTCCAGCCCCATGTGGTACTTCCCACCACTGCAGTGGCAGTTTACAGAAGACAGTATACCAGGAATCTATTTCAGGAGGAGGGGGAAATGAATTCTAGTCTGTAGTGGGAATCCACAGTAAACAGGCAATTATGTTAATGCCCTTTCCTCTCGTTTGTTTAAAAAAAAAAGCTATTCGTCAGTTAGAAATCTCACAGCAGGATTTTTTTAATTAAGGAAGAAGCGAATCAAAGTTTAGAGCAGGCAGGTAAAAGGAGAAGCCAACCCTTAAAAAGACATATTGTTTTTAAGCAGCTTTTATTTTTTTTATCACAACGATTCACTAAAAGCACCCGAGTGTGCGTCTACTCAGATTAAATCCACACATGTGATTAGTTTAAAATGTGGACCTGACATTATTCCTTTGTGTGTCCCCTCCACCTCTGTCATATGACCCACAAGCCCCCCCCCCCCAGTAGGAGTGCATTTTTTCTTTGTGAGTGTGTGTGTCAGTCACATGGCCCTACTCTGCCATGAGTGTTAGTCAGCTGATCAACAGAGGGAAGAAGAAAGGCTGAAAATGAACTTGAGAAATTTAAGTTGGAGTTTATGGTAGTAGGTTTACGTGCAGTTACACACACACTGCCTCGGGACTGTGTGATTCTTTAGGGGAAGCGAAGCATCCACCTCTTCCAGTCAGTCAGAGAGAAAGAGGGGAAATTAGGTTAATGCCTTTTGGTTTGAGTATGCTCAGAGAGATGCTTTTGAGTAGTCTAGCCACAATCCCGCTTCCAGTGAGTCTGCAAGCAGTGTTTGTTTGCTGGATAGACAGAAAACTGAAACAGTATCGCTTTAAATGGTAATCTGTTTTTGTTGTTTTCTTTAATCTAGCTCTTCCTTCCTGTCGCTCACTTTGTTCTGACTCTGACTCCACCCTCTACTTTCCCTTCGAACAACAGATATTTTCCTTGGTGGTCTTCGCCTCCATCGTGAACGAGGGTTATGTCAACATGGGCAGCGAGCGACTCCACTGCATCTTCAATAAGAACACAGACGCGTGCAACTACGGCGTGTTCGTGGGCCTGGTTGGCCTGCTGGCATGCTCCTTCTTCTTCCTGCTTGACTACAAGTTCTCCTCCATCAGCTCTGTTAAAGACAGGAAGAAGGCTGTAATGCTTGAGATCGGCTTCTCAGGTGAGGATGTGACATGTGATGGGAGGTCTTGTTCGCAGACACAAGCAAACAGGGAAGGCACAGAGCATTTCTTCCAGGCTGTCCTGGTGTGTCTGAGTTATGGCAGCTACAGGAAGTGATTCGTTTTTAAAAGGTCTTGCTGTGAGAAAAAATGAAGAAATCAAACAAAATACATCATCACTAGTGCATAATGCCAAACCGCGTAATGGGACTGTGCACTGGATGTTTTTGGAAAATGTACTTTTAATCTAAATGGTTCGGCACTTTTGTGGTTAAAGTCCTATCTTTTAAATAGGACCTTTTGTGTTAAGTTGGGGTCGGCTTCATCCTCTGTGGCTCCTCTGCTTTGGGGTGTGCCACAGGGATCTATTCTTGGGCCGTTATTGTTTTCATTGTACCTCTTGCCTCTTGGCGCGATTTTCCGAAAGCATAAAGTGCCATTCCATCTATACGCAGATGACTGCCAGCTCTACTTACCTTTTAGTCATTCTGATAGTCTCCCAACTGGACCTCTGCTTGACTGCCTTACTGATGTCAAAGCATGGATGGCAAAAAACTTTTTAAATTTTAATGATCGGAAGACAGAAGCAATTTTATTTGGCCCAAATCGTTCTTCTCATACTCTGGATGTTGATCTTGCAGCTTTGACTTCCCAACTAAAGAGTTCGATCACAAATCTTGGAGTTAAAATTGATTCTGCACTCACCTTTGATGACCATGTAAACGGGGTGGTAAAATCAGCATTTTATCACCTCAGACGTTTATCAAAGGTTAAGCCCTTTCTTTCCAAGTGTGACTTGGAAAGTGTTATTCATGCCTTTATTACCTCACGTTTAGATTATTGTAATTCTCTTTTAATAGGGGTTGGGCAGGGCACTTTGTCACGCTTGCAATTAGTGCAAAATGCTGCGGCACGATTTTTAACTGGCAGAACAAAATTTGATCACATCACTCCGATTTTGGCCTCTTTACACTGGCTTCCAATTTAATTCAGGATCCGTTTTAAAGTCCTTTTATTGGCTTTTAAATCTCTAAATGGTCTGGCACCTGTTTATTTGTCTGACTTGTTGAAGCCCCACGTCCCCACTCGTTCCCTTCGGTCAGCTGAGCAGTTGCTGCTTTCGGTCCCAAAGTCACGGCTGAAACTTAGAGGAGACCGAGCGTTCTCTGTTGCTGTGCCGATGCTTTGGAATAACCTTCCTCTCCATATTAGACAGGCTACATCAGTGCCAGTTTTTAAGTCTTTATTAACCCTCGGAGGCTTTAAGTCAAAAAAGCTTTTTTTGACTTAAAGCCTCCGAGGGTTAAAAACCTATTTTTATTCCCTGGCTTTTAACTCTGTGGGTAACTGATTGGTGTTGATCATGTCCATAACTTTATGACCACAGCACACTGTTGAATCTGTACCAGGTAGAGTTAGGGCAGTTCTGAAGAACAAATGGGGTCCAACATAGTACCAGCAAAGTGTACCTAAATAAGTTGGTTGATGAGTGGATAAAACCAATTATATACATGACTAGCATTGATTTCCTTGCTCAAATCAGATCTGCACTTTGACAAATCACAGGCTAACCACTGAATGCCTAAAGGGTCTGAAACTGAAGTGAGTGAACGAAGCCTGGAATCATGATTCAAAAGGCCGGAGTTCCCCAAAAATAACAAAAATGCTACAGATACCAGCTTGCTTCTTTATTTCAAATAACATTCAAAGGAATGAAACCTGTCACCTGAATTTAAGTTTTAAATAGTATTAAGGAGCATTTTATGTTTCTAAAAGGGAACAAAGAAGTGCTTCCAGTCCAAAAATTGGAGAAATCAACACCTACAGGTGCTCTTTCATCTATGTGGAACGCTAACGTTGAATAAACTATTAATTGCTCTGCTGGTTTCTGACAGGTTTCTGGACCTTTCTATACTTTGTAAGTTTCTGCTTCCTCGCCAATCAGTGGTCTCGGACCAGAGCTGAAGAGCTGCCACTCAACCAAGGAGCAGATGCCGCTCGGGCAGCAATCGCCTTCTCTTTCTTCTCCATAATCACCTGGGTAAGCCCCTCCAACCACCTAAAAGCAAAACCACCTTTAACCCCAAGAGCTGAGGCTGGAAATCTTTCTATCTGAGTTGATTCCATGTCTAAAGTTAATTATGAAACTCCAGCAGCAACTGGCCTTATGAGGCATTGATGTACGTATTTATTGAGACTTTGGACTTTCAAAAAGCTTCTTTTTTTTTATTGTAATAGCTGTACTGATTTTCCTAAATGCTACCTCTGACATTGCCTTTATAAAATATAAATAAAAACTAATCAGAAGTTACAAAACTGTAATAACTGCCTGGCTCACAGTATACAAAAACCTGCTAAAGCACTTCTCGATTAGCGCATACTGCAGTGTAGCTAGTTTAAGTCTAACTATAGAAATGTTATTTGTTTTAAGGCTTTTCTTTTGGACTCTCTCTTGGCTTCTTCTTGAAGTTTTATTGGTTTCCATGATGGGCTGTTTTGTTAGCTGTAAACTCAGTTCACTATTTTCCCTTCTTCTTTCTGACATTTTGTTGGCACAGACAAGCTACCTAGCTTGTATAACTAGCTAGCCAGCTTACCTATAAATTAGCTGGCTTTATTTCTACTAAATTCTATAAAATAAATGATAAAATTCTTCTTTTTAAAACCTTTGTTGCTAAAGTGTAGTTATAATGTGCTTTTATGATTAGGAATACCTCACATTGAGTCTCAGACTCACTTTTCCCTCTCTGTGGCCCTTTTCCCGGTCCTCCAGGCTGGTCTAACAGTGCGTGCGGTCCAGAAGTATCTGCTCGGCACAGACATGACACTGTTCACCACCGAACACATGGACGGTGGCGCACCCACCCAGCCATACCCCTCCAACTCTCCGGGAGGCGGCGGCACCACCATCGAGACCACGGAGACCTACCAGAGCCCACCATTCACCGAAAACAACGCAGCACCCACATACCAGGTTCCCATTTACTAGAAAGGATAGACCTGGTGATGGTGGTGGAAGAAGAAGAAGACGACAGGGGAGAGGGATGCAGATAAGAGGAAACTGCTTTCTGTGATGTTACACGTGCAGTTGTTTATGTTGATCCGGGCTGAGTTTTCAGTAAGCGTTGAATTAGCGGCCTCTGATTCCTCATTTCTTCCTCTTGGTACCTTTTCCTTCCCGAACATTCCAGTTTTATCGTCACTTTTGTACGCCTCTCTGTGGAGCAAGGCCACAGCACAGGTACGAGAGCTGATAAATCAAAAAGAAAAACAAGTGGAGGAAATGCAGAGCAGGAGGCCACTTTTGCCGACTTCAAACGCATTTTGACAAAAAATAAGTATGAAAAAAAAGTGATCAACAAGTCAGTGACTCCACCACAACAAAGCAGTATTAGATCCCTAAAAATAGTGCAGGAGGCACTCGCATCCAGAGAGCACCCTTGTCTTATTCTTTTCATTTATTCCAAATCCCCTTTCATGCCAAACACTGCAGGGAATCGTTTTTCTTTTTCTTTTTTTTGGTTGTTGTTTTTCTTTTTCTTTTTTAGCTAGAGTCTGGTCTTTCCTCGTATGTTCCCTGCTGCAGTTAGAAACCATCATCTGCATTAAATCTGCATGTTTCCAAACTTAGAGATCAACTAAGTGCCATACTGTACTGTGTGTTTCAGACAGTGACTTAATTTAGTAGTTTTCCACATGCTGTAAAGAAAAGAAAAACAAAAAAAACACAACGGCAATGTTTTTGTGACCAAGTGCAATATTTCACATTCTTATGTAAGTAGGTAGATGCAGTACTGTAGGTAAACTAGTTTAGGTCAATTTCAGGTGCTGTCTCAAATCACATGCAATTCTTTGGATTGTGCTGATAAGTCTCGACGATCTGACCACCCTGGTGATGTTTTGCAGGAAATGGAAGTTGTATCAGATGATCAAAGCGCTCCAGAGAGAGAGAGAAAGAGGGAATTTCTCTTCCATGGAAGCTGAGCTATTATATATATAATTAGAAAAGTTCAAATTGTGCTATATCATCCTTTCAGACATGTTTTAGTCTCCCTTAATGAAATCTATCGCACATTTTAAAGCAAACGACACTCACGGTGCAAAATATAAATGGTACAGTGTCACCCTGACTGAGCCGGTGTGATTTTGGGGGTCAGCCTGATTACACTTCAAATTCAGTGTGGAAACCTTCATCCTTATTGAATCACCATTCAGTCTGGTATATTTCTGTGCCTGGCATGAATGGATTATTAAATGGACCTAATGGGCTCCTGCGCTGGAAGTGATTATTAATCCTGGAAAGTCAGTTACATGACTATTAAAAACACACACACACACACAAACTGATCAGGAGTTCGGGGGGAGGGTGGGGGCTTTTACAGCCTGTGCCCAGGGGGCCTTTGTCTCACAATCAATCCACGGTGCCAGGGAATGTATTCAGTGTGTTATTTGAGACAGCGCCCTGTGCTGACTGCTGTGTGTACAAAAATCAGGAGAGTGGGAGATATTCTGGGTAAATTATGTAGGTCCGTTTATGTTTACGTTTTAGAAGCTGCCAAACTGCCCTGTGTTCTTATTGCTGTCTTCTGATTACCACGTTACTACTACGTTACTACTATGTTGTTAATAGGATCTTCTGGAGGGGGGGGGCAAAAGAAAGAATATAGTTGGGGGGTGTTACAGATCGCTCGCTGGCTAATTCATTGATCCTGCAATCCCGCCACATTAAGGAGAGAGCGGCGGGTTGGGGTGTAATAATTAGTTGCCATGACGACAGGGTTGTGTGGATGTTGGTCACCAGGGGCCCTGATGTAGATAGTACCCATGCCAACCATGTCGGTGTGTAGCAGTGTCTGTGCTGTGCTTCGCGTGCACGCTCTCATCAGTGAATCTGTGGTGTCGTGTGGTGTGTGTGCGACCGTGCGAGTGTGTCCACGTGCACCATCGTCGTGCACGAGGGACGTGTAAGTCTGCACGCTTGTGTCCAAAGCCGTGAGTGTGTGCAGTCAGTTGGGTTCTGTGCTGCATCGAAGTTTGTTTTTTCTTTAACGTGCATTTATCAGAGAGGGGGAATCACGAGCGTGCTACGATATTTAATCATTTTGCCTCAGTAAAAACACTATTTAACCTCAGTGTCACTGATAAGGTATACATAATGCAAAGCAAATTAACTGGGCCAAATCTAAAAGAATTCTAGTTAAAGTGACACACATGACCAGTCGAAAGCCTTGCTTGCTGTTCTAATGGATCCAGTGTAAATGGTTATCTCTGCTGCGGCAGGACAACTGAAGCAATCATCATAATAAGGAAAGAAAATTGTTTGTTATATATCGAATGCTGTGTCACTCCGACTCTGATAGGATGTTTTAGAAAGACTGGCAGCATCGGTGAAGCTGACAGGATCATTTTATACGTTTGTAACCGCCAATGTATCCATACTTTAAATTTACTTTCTGATTCCTCAGTTGTAGTTTTGCACAAGTGTGTACACACATTAAAAAAAAAAAAACAACTTAAAGTATTATTAAAAATCCAGATCCGGCCCTTGATTTCATGGACTGGAGCTACAGGAAGCCAACAGACTGAAAATGTTAACTACTGTAGATATGTAGTTATAGAAAAAAAACTCTTATTCTGCAATAATAGAATTTCTGTGTGTCCTCAGTTCCAGCACTCAAATGAATAACACTGATCTACCTGTGATCTTTAAAAAAAACCCAGTTTTACTCACCTCGCCGTCTGTCAGCGAGTGTTAAGTTAAGCATGTCTTTAAAACCGTGGGATAATCCAACAGTCCTGTCTTTCAGTTTTATTTTGGGACAGGGTGCAACGCCACTGGCTGCTGGACTACAGCTAGAATAGGGGACAGGAGGAGTACCGTTAAGTCTATTTGTAAGAGTTAAAGGACTACACTTTGTGTTTTAGCCCACCAGCTGCAAATTGTGCACAGATCCCCTACTTTTCACACGGGCTGGTCTTAGTTTATTTGAAAATGCTTTGAATATGTTCTCACAGACTCCAGCTTGGTTTACGTGTTGTTTGTTTGTTCAGATTTATCTGTTAAGGACGCTGGCTTACCATAAACCACAACCTGCTAATAAATAAAAACTTTGAAAAAATATTTAATCATAAATATAGGGTTTTTTTTATACTATTTTTGACACCATTTTTCTAGAGGAGACATTTGACATAGTTGAAAGCAGCTTTGTTGCTGGTGGAGTCTGCCATTGCCATTCTGAGAAATCGGATTTAAGCAGCTATGGATACAGTTTAAGTTCAGTTTATGGCATGAGTTTTGAAAATAGTCTGTCGTTATGTGTTAGAAAGCACCGATGTAGTCCTTTAAGTCTTCAGTGTTGCCGGGATGGTAGTGAACAGATAACTGTGGTTGGGTGAGAGGTGCTGCTGGGGTGTTACTGGGTAGATTGGGTTGCTGTCAGGTCAGGTTGTATTGATGTTCTCAGTGCTTCAGTCTCTTCTTCAGTCACTGTGGTAGATAATAATAATAATAATACAAGCATTCTCTGTGTTTCGTGCTCTGGCCCATGTACACCACCGTGGTATTGGTTTGATTGTAAAATTCAGTATGTTATTGAAGTAAATGAAATTATTGTGTGATGCTGTTCAGGGTCTGATGTGTCCACTACTACAGAAAATTTAAAAAACAACAACAAATAAATAAATTTATGTCAATAATGCATATTTATAACTAGAAAGCACTCTCTGTTGGAAATACTTTGTCCGATCACTCTTAAAGGGGCTAAAATCAGTCGTTCATGCCATTAATCTGTTAGACCGAGGTCATAAAGAAGGCATGTCATATAGTATAATGCGTTGTATGGATACATCAACCAAGAATTCAAGTGAACATTGATTTTATGGCGTGTTACCCCTTAAACGTTTCTTCTGAGTTGCTTCTTCCTTTCCTGAAGGTGTTTGACCTCTTCAGTGTAAAAACGCGTGTACAGAGATGTGTATCACTGTCTATTACCTGAATGTCTCTGGACTGCAGTCTGACCATCACTCCAATAAAAAAGAAACCATGTTCTGGACTGGCTGTTTGTGTCCCTGGGTTTCGTGGGTGAGGACCTGTGACTTTGTGAATGGGTGAATGACTGAATGTAGTGTAAAGTGCTTTGGGCTCCTTAGGGACTAAGTAAAGTGCTATACAAATACAGGCCATTTACCATTTACTTTATTTTCCATATACACACTATTTCCCTGGGCTTTCCAAAGCTTTAGAGAATGGAAGCTGTGCCAACCCCTACACTTCTTCAATAAGAAAGCTCTAAGTGTGCACCAGATAACTTAACTTTAGAGGGAAATCATTCACAGGTGGATACAAGTACCAAAACTGGTACAAAACCTGTTTTATTATTGCTTTTCTGATCCATTTTCAGTATAGTTAGACTTGCACTGCACTTGCTTTTTATGTGATCTTGGTGTCAAATCAAACATGAAGACGTTTTTTGTTTGTGCTTAAATAATGTGCCATCATGTGTGTGGGGTGTAGTAGTACATATATTAGATCTCCTTATGCTCCTCACTAGTTACCCAAAATACAGCAAGCTAAATGTTGGAACCACGATAGCACTACGATTCATAAAACTAAGGGTTAAAAGGTCATTCGTGAGCCTGCACAGCACTGTGTCAGCAGACCACTGGAGCAATATAATGAAAAATGGTTAAAAAAACAAACAAACTGCCATCAAGTCAAACATGGAGAACTTTGCAGTGTCAACAGAAACTGTGTTTTTGGCAGCAGGTCAAAAATAGAGCAGTCTACTCTGTGAAAACTAGTCTGCCACTTTAATACACAGACACCCTGCTGACAACAGTACAAGCATGACAAAGAGATGAGTAGATAATCCATTACCTTTCAATTTGTGTCAGTGCTTGATTTTACTTGAGTACGCAGACCGAGTGTGGGTGGAAACAACGATGCCTTCAGCTGAATTTGTTCATCATAACCAAATGTGTAGTCAGAAGTGGAGATCTCAATTGTTACCATCTTGTTTCTCCCATGTTTAAAAAGACAATTTGAACAAAACTGTTGAGAAATATACAACAAGACTCATTGTTCAGTTCTTTAATTTCCTTTTGAAACCTTGTGCAACATCATGGCCACATTTGTACCAGTCCATAAACAAAATTATGAAATCTACTGGTGAGTTGTGCAAACGGAATAAAAGAGAATGGGGTTTATTGAAAGAAAAAAAAAAAAAAAAAAAGCATTCAACTGATGAATCCATAATTTGTTCCAATTTCTGAAGCAGCTCACTTTCTGACACACCATCCTGAATGAGGAGTCCATTCACTGACACTGTTGACAGGCCTGCATAGAGCAATGAACAATTAAAAGCAATTAGACAGCTATAAATATAAAGCTAAATATTCAAACTGAACCTCTTATTTAACCAAGCAGCACAGCTGGAGACTCATGCAGACTTTATCAACTTGCCAGAGCAAGGTAAAAAAGAAAGAAAGAAAAGAAAATCAATATAATATCAGCATTAGGGAGCGTTGCATTCTTCAAGTAAAGCCCTGGCTCGCCTCTCCGCTTTCATTAAATAAATTTAGAGTTCTGATTAGACGTTGCCGGTGCCAGTGCCAGCTGGGGACGTCCTCAAGCGATGAGAGTTGAAAGAAGATATAAGATGTGGCGACCCTGTGCATCTTGAATTGTAAACCAATCACATAAACCTATCAATATTAATCCCCATCAAAGTGGAAACACCATGAACCATCTTCTTTTGCTACACTAGGCCTCCGACTCCTCCCAGAGGAAATGAGCGGCTGCTTTCCCACACCGGCTGCTGCGTGGCTGTGTCAGAACCACAGAACTGAATTCGCCTCGCAATGGCAAACGGACCAGAGGAAGGCTGAGAAAGGGGGGCTAGCTGATGATGCGGCTAATCGACTGCAAAGAGGGGAACTCCTCGCTCTCCGTGATGTGCAGGGTCTTGTGGGAGTTGAAGTCTTTGGGGGCCAGCACCTGTCTGCAAGTGGGGCACACCCGGCAGTCCAGCTCAGCTGCCATGTTAACCGCTGTAGCAGGCGTCTGCCAGGCATTCTTCTTGTTTTTATTTTTCTTTCCTCCTCCAGCCCCAGACTGCTTCTCCAGTGCCTTACAGTCTCCGTGCGCAGTCAGAAGCTCCTGCTGCTTGCCCGTGTCCGGTAAGAGCACAAGCAGCTCATTGAAGATGCGGTTAAAGCCATCCCCAAGCAGGTCCTTACAGCTGCGGTGGTACTGGGCTGCTGATATCACACCCTGGAAAGACAGAAAGGACATATGAGCAAAGTAAACAAACAGGAAGTGCCAAATGTGAGGAGCAGGTTCTTTCAGTGGGCTTCTTCTCGTTTGTCATTCATGTTAAATAAAGACATAGTCTTGGGAAAAGGTAAGCCCTAACAAAATAACCACTGGGCTAAACATTTTTCACTCAACACATGGAAGCATTATTATTATTATATTATTAATAATAATTAATATAATGCAGAAATCAGCTGCAGTTTTGTTTTACTGATCGACTACACAGTCCTACAACCAGGGGAGTGGCACTTTACATCCACATCTGTCCGAACTAGAGCAAAATATAGAGGTGAAGGCTTTAATGTAATCCAATCAAAGGTATTTAAATTTATTATGTTTGGCCAAAAAAAATCGGATTCAGAGAGAAAATAAAGTTGCAGCCATAAAAATCCGGTAGTACATGCACATACGTATTCACATTTTTAGCTGGCAGCACATTTCTTTATAAATGTGGAAAATCATGACATCATTATAATGAATTCTCTTGATCTACTCTATGGTAATCACGCACACTACCCTCCTGACTCTGATTAACGGTGCTGAATAATGGTTGTGTTTATGTGCAAGATTACGATGATGTACGCTAACCTTTGACCTTCATAATCACTTTATCCTCATTTGAGGATGATAAAGCAGTGACAGTTATTATTTATTATGTCATAATTGATGTATAAGACCAAATACAACTAAATTCTTACTGATTTAAGTCAAAGTGAACTAGAATTTAAAAAATAAAATAAAAGTCTGTCCCTGAGATACTACTTCTCACAACTCTTGGAGGGATGCACAACCTTAACACAGAGCTGTAACCACTTCAGGGGCATTTAAAGGGGACGGGGAACAAAAAACAAAAAACAAAAAAAACCCAGACACAATATCCATACCAACAGAGTATTTAGCTCTTATGTAGTGAGTACCTGTCTGAACTGGGCAGAGTAGTTTTTGAACTGGTTGAATTTTGATTCGTCATCATTGAGGTACTTCCTAATGGACTGGATCAGCTCCAGGTTCCTCTCGCGGAAGTCCTCTGGCACCAGGTAACCATTGCTCGGCACTTTGGGAGGCCTGGGAACAGACAAAAAACACTAAGTACCAACAAGGCCAACCAAAAACCTTTGTGTCAAGCAGTGATCATGTAATGTAGAAAAACGAGAGGCTCACAGGTTGACTACTGGGGGTGTAGACTCCACCACATTGCTGTTGAGGGGGATCCCTGTGAACCCTGGGGGAGGTTTAGGGGCTGACATACCCAGGCCAGGTGGAGGCAGGGGCATGGTGGAGGATGGGGCTGGAGCAGAGGCTTTCATTGGGAAAGAGGTCTTAAAGCCTGAAAAACAAAGAGATCGTGAACTTTGAATGATGCAGTACCAACTCTGAAAAACAGTTCTCAGGGTTTTAACTATAAAACCAACACCGCAGTGTTCAAACAAAATGCTTATTTGTGAGGCATTTATACGGTTTTACAATAGTATAACATCATTACATCATTAATTTGATGAAAACCGAAAATTAAGTCAAATCAAAGCTCAGAGCTCAGGGTTTAAATATTCACCTAAGAACATTTTGAAGAGCATGTTCACAGCCGGGTATAAAAAAGTTTTAACCAGTTTCCCTCTTTACAACAACTGTGTGGTGGGTGACTTGTTTGTTGTTGTTGTTTTTTTAAATTTAGGGATGTGGGTGCTTTGTAGTAACATCTGGCTAAAAAACAAACAAACAAAAAACCCCAAACCAAACCAAAACATTAGATTAGCCAAACCGTTCACTAAATGAGGAGTCAAACTCTATGACTCTTCTTTTATATGAAGTCTATGGAAAACCTTAGCTGTCTACCTTTTTACCACTGCTTGCCGGACCGCTCTCATATCAATCAAATATCATATTGCCTAATAATGAAACATTCCTGGTTTCCAATCAACCACACAACCAAAGAACAGAAATGACTTTCCATAATTCTTATTGACTCTGTTTATTGTAAGAGCTAAGTTGGAGAGTTTCCAAATGATTTCCAGGAAGTCTTCCCCACCGCTTCTTTGTGATGGCAGCTATCAGTCATTAAAGCAGCTGTACATTCAGTTTTAAATGTATTAGTCGTTTGTAGTTTGAGGTCCTGTAAAACAGACCTGTATGGTGGATATATTGGGTGGAAAGAAGCAACAGTACATGTAAATTGATGATAAATGAATACTGTGGATTGTTATTCCGTACCTGGTGGTGGATTTTTGGTCATGAGGGCAGGGAACTCCTCCTCTTGTTCATCTGCAGGCTCCGCATTGGGATGATTTGTTACGGGAGCGTCATCTTTGCTAGTGGGTGGCGATTGCTCAGCGTAGCCGTTAGCCAGCCCACTTGTAAGTGCCGCTGTCACAGGACCGGAAAGCGGTTTGTTCCACGTTTTCTCAGGAACATTTTCCTTTTGTGCCGTTGTTTCCACTGAGACTGGATTTACAGTTGTTCCCAGGTCTGATGTTGTAGTTGCAGATGTAGGGGGAGCAGTTGGGTTCTTCGGTTTTTTCTTCTTGTTGGCTTTTGGGGTCGGGAGATCGGTGTTGGGGGTTGGATTTGAAGCGCTCAGGGTCACAGCTGGGTTTGAGGATTTGCTGCTGCCTGCTTTAACAGTTAGCAGAGAGGAAATATCCAACATGGTGGGCACTGAGCGGAACTCCTGCTGCGTCATTCCTCCGCTTTCATCGTCGGAATGAAGGGGAGAGTAATTTGACAACGCTTTCCCGTTCTCACCCACTTTCTTTTTCCTCCGTGAAGACGACGAGGATGAGGAGGAAAGGAGCTGAGGGCTAGAGGATACAGAGGAAAGGGGTGGGGGAGGTCTGGAGGAAGGAGTAGGCTGAGTGTTGGGTTTAGCTGCAGATGTGTGGTTGGACCAAGCAGAGGTGGTACCAGCTGCAGGTTTGGGGGCCCGGACTCTGGAGACGAGAGCAGGGAAATCCTCTTCTTGAAAAGAGGACGTCTTCTTAGGCTGTGCAGAGTAAGCTGGAGTCATGGGGGTTGTGAGCGTGGCAGTTGACAGGCTGGGGAAGTCGTCCTCCTTTAAAGCTACGTGGGATGGTGCAGTCACTGCAGGAGCTGGCTTTACACTGCAGGGACAAACAAAAAACAGCACAAATAACAGATTTGTGTCACACTATGCTCACATACACACTGAATAATGAAAACGTTGTACTCTGATGAAGCTTACACAGCTGCAGCAGCTGTGGCTCCCAAAGCTGGGAAGTCATCTTCTACATCTCGCGGGTTCTGGCTCTTCATTGTTTTTACTGTTAAAGAGGCAGAAATAAATACACTAAAACTAGCAGACAAATACGCCTGACATCTAGCAACCATAACCATTATGTATGTTTTTTCAGTTTACTTTTTACCTGGAGGTTTGCTCGCTTGTTTGGCATGTCCGATCGGGTGTCTGAGCTCTTCTGGTTCTGGTCTCTCGGCCCTCTCCTCTCTGCAGTGTTTGGGAGCGCTCCTCTCCTGCACTGCTGCTCTCTCTTCTTGTCTTCGCATTGCAATGGATGCCCTCAAAGCAGCTTCCACCTGCCTGTCTTCCTCATTTCTGTGCAGACAAGCAGACAAAACGGTAAAAAGCAAGAAACTACTCCCACTCTAACAGCTGCTGAAGTTTTTTTAAAGTAATATACAGATACACAAGCACGCAAACACAGTAACAGCACAATGTGAGACACCCAGGTGCAACAATGCCGTGCAGTCATTCTTCAAATGTTTTCCATGTCTGTCTCTCAATACAAGTGGATGCTCTGCAGTCCAGTACTCATGCATATAACTGCACCCATCCATCTTTTTATATCCTGCAAAATTTCCATGTCACAGACAAAGACGAATGTACCCTTTAACAACAGCCATCTCTTCCAATTCTGACAGCTCCACCACTAATGCTCCCTTCCAATTAACTCGGAGCTGGTCATTTATACTCACCTCGAGTACCTCCAGCTTTTCTGTCCCCCGTGAGGCCTTCCCCTTCCTCCTCGGTTGTGACGCACCTCCTCGTAGTCCTCGCCTGTCACCATACCTGTAAGAACGCATGTGTTTTGATCATCTCAAATGCCAAACAGAAATCCTGGTGGTATGGCAATACAAAAACACCACCGTCTCGACCGACCGACCTTCATTTCGCCTCTGCTGTCTTGGGGCGTAGTTAAACTGCAGGTCGATGTGGCGGTTCTGTCGAGCCTCTGCTCGGTTCTTGCTGTGTGCTGCAGCCTTGTGAGCCTTGTAGTCAATCTCGGAGCGAAACGCGTGAGTGAACTGTTCTGTGGCGCAGCGACCTTCCTCGCACAGATAGTGACTCTCTCTGAAGTGCTCACTCAGATACTGGTAATCACTGTTGGTAGCACGGTTAAAAACAAAAGTCTGGTTTAATATTCTTCTACATTAGGTAACAAAAACAAAGGAGGGTTTGTGTGGATGGGTGAAAGGGTCACACACACCTGTAGTACTCCTGAGAGCCGTCTGCGTCACAGAAGTGGCAAAAGTAGTGATCCCTACGCAGGTGTTTCAGCAGCTCATCGTTATCAAGGTAACGGTCATCGCAGAACTTGCAGAGCGGGTGGCCTCTGTGACTGGTGTCATCTGGGTCTCCATGCGCTCTGTGACGTGCCAGCTCCTTACGATTATACCACTTCCGTTCATGGGAAAAGATCTGCAGGGAAAGAGTAACTTTTAAAGTAAATAATTATTCAGGAGATCAGCAAACAAAGCTCTTTATCAGGATATTGACATCTGTCTTCTTTATATCTGGCTTCCTTCAACCAGCCCTTATTTGCCTGCAAATGTAAGTCTGTCCAACTCACCATTTTTATATGCAACAGCAACAAATGCATAAAAAAATAATTGCAAAATTTGTAAATCTGACTTAATGGTACAAGCAAAACCGTTTAAGTTAATGACCTGATGCACAGCACTTTCAGTTATCAACAGACAACTTGAACAACGCTACGGTTTCTCATTCGGTGTGAAAAGCAATACATCAAATAACAACCTTAAAAAGGAGGGTGAATTTAATACAATTCAACAACTGTATTGTGTAAGTGCTTTTGTTACCATTTAGTAGCAGATACTGTTGTCAAGGACAATGACCGAATGCCTTCAAACTGAAATAGAGTAACTAACTAAACATTCATATTTATATCTGAACACTGTTGGTGGTAGCTCCAGTAAATTAAAAGGAAAAAGACCAAAAAGAACCGTTTGTGCTACAAAGTTTCCATGTACATTTGGCCAGTCATGTAATACTGAGAACCCGTTCAGACACCCCTTTATTTACTCTTTAGGGATGATGATGATGATACCTTTAGATGCTTTGTGCAGAGCTTGCAGCAGAAAAGCTCATGCTGCTTCCTCATGTGCTGCTCAAGCTCCTCAAACCTGGAGAAAACCTTGGGCTCCGAGCAGCGGAGACACTCGGGCAACAGCAGATGCCTGACAGACACACATCGAGGAAAAGTTCAGTCGGAGTCAAGTAAAAATCAAAAGGGGCATGAAAGGCAGTTGGATACAGCAGGAAAAACCCAAAATTCAAGCCAAGTTTTTGTTTAGTTAAATGACAGATCAGATTGAGGAGACTTCCTGCTAAAGCAAGTCATTTACACATTTGCAAATAAAAGCGCTCACTTTAGTCATCACACAAACTTAGACTCACTTTAAAAGCAATCAAAACAAGAACACAGCATGGAGTGTTCAAGAAGATAACACTAAAGGCTTTAAAAGCTGACTTTTAGTTATACCGGTTTATACACATGCTTGTATACATTTACAATATGACCATATACTGAGACAGCAAGAGCACCATCTCTAACCACACATAGCATTAGTTAATACCAGCATGGCTCTCTATACACATTTCCATTGTATTTTTCAAGCAACAGTTCAGCTATATTAACTGTAATTCTCTTACTGCTATTTCTGGGTTTTGTAGTATAAATGAACTGAAATGCCAAAGAGCAACACAAGCACAAAGAATAGAGACATCTAGTACCTGTACTGGGCAT
Organism: Maylandia zebra; assembly: GCF_041146795.1. Classification (NCBI taxonomy): domain Eukaryota; kingdom Metazoa; phylum Chordata; class Actinopteri; order Cichliformes; family Cichlidae; genus Maylandia; species Maylandia zebra. The sequence goes on along the minus strand of NC_135170.1, from coordinate 13,279,657 downwards.
AGATCTTCTCATCCACAAAATAGATGTCATACTTTTTCTCACAGTGGAACTGCTGATAGGGCAGAGAATGAAAGGCTTCCAGTTTTTTCACAAACACCACCTGAAAACAACATGACAGTCTTATTAGTAATAACCTGTGGTAACTGGAGGAAGATGATTGTTTTAGAAATAGAAAGCATACCAGTGATGTCACACAAACACCTACTGTAATATCACATGAAATGATGCACGAGCAAAACCACGTCAGTACAGAGGATGCATACTTGGTACGCGTCTAATCTAGGCAATTCAACACAGTTTGACATTACAACATCCAGCTGTTGGGAAAGTTTACGTCCGCTCATCATGGCCATGAATGTCGTGTTAATTTAGTGCTGAAAGGTTGAAATGCTCTCTGTAATCCTGGCTGGATATTTGACTACTATTCTTGACAAAATTGTTAGACTTCAATCAAATTAGTCAGTCTCAGAGTTGTTTTCTAAGCACAGTCAACAAATGCTCAGTGGGGCTGAAGTAGGGACTTTGGGAAGGCCATTCCAGAGGCTTATTACTAACCTGCTTTATCTATTCTAAATCCAGTTTTCATGTGTGTTTGGGATCATTGTCCTACTGGAACTGTGTCCACATTTAACCCTATCTTGTTTTATCAAAGTCATTAAAGATGTGTGCTATACAATCATTTTACCCTGGAGAAAGAACGAAATCATTTATAGCCCCAAACGACCATGACATTAATTCCCATAGTGAGTGGATGTAAACTTCTGATCACAGGTGTATTTGGCCTTTAGGGGAGTGTTATGAAGCCGGGGCCACCGTCCACTTGTTTTGACTCATTCCGTCATCTGCAATCAAGATTCGGAATTTATTCAGGGCTGACAGTAGGCAGACATCACAATGACCTCTAAAACTATATCAATTAAACATTTATCACAACCCAGTAATAACAGGTAGCATACCAGCGCCGCTAAAGCTCATGCTAAATTGAGAGGTGACAGCTAACGTGTTCAATTAAAAATGTATTATAGAGTTTACTGTCACCCTGGCTAAATGAGGTATACCCATAAACGTCGGATAGACAAGCACTCTGTCATCAGCTCAATTATAAAATCCGGCTTCTAAACCAACTCTTTCTGACCAGTGTCAGTCTAACAGATAAGCTAACTTATGCACTTGCTAATATTCGCTAGTTAGCTTAGCTAAGTTAATGACAGCTAAGAAAAAGTGTTCTCCACAGTGGGTACGCACAATGAGCTGCCACCTCTTTTTTCCCCTGGTGACTATTTTAATTGATTCTGAACACAGTTAGGATGCCAACACACAACTTGTGCCTACTTTTATAGAGTAAAAACTATGAGAACGCTACGGCCTAGCTAATGCCACAAGGCTCCATCCTCGGGTTAACGTAGCAGAAGAACGCGCACCTTGTCGAGCTCCTCCCGGCAGACGGCGCAGTACTTCTGATCGCACAGCACCCTCATCTTGGTGGAGCAGCGGTAACAAACGGGATGGTCGCATTTTCCCAAGGCGAAGATCTCGACCTCTTGGCAGCACAGAACACAGTTCTTCTCCGCGTCTTTTGTCGTTGTTGAGTCCATCTTGGTGAAAAGGCACAAGTCAAGCTTAATAGTTATTTGGGAGCGCCACAGAGCTGAGGTGCTTACGTAATTATGAAAGTCTACTGCCGCGTCACGTAAGTGTTACACCAGCGATCAACACACCACAGGGATGGACCGAGCGCACGCTGCAGCGGTGCTTTTACCCATCACACCTTGTGGGATCTGTGCGAGCCCCACGTGCGTACCTTGGTGGGAACCGGTAAATGTGCTGATAGGAGGTGTTGTACTTTGGAAAACATTCATTAAAGCTGCGGCTAAAAACAGCAGACTGAAGCTACAATTCACGCGGGCCCACCTTGGAATATATATATGTGTATATACATATGTATGGGAAGGAGGATCTCGAAGTTGATGCATGCGCATATATATATATATATATATATATATATATATATATATATATATATATATATATATACATATATATATATATATATATATATATATATATAAATATAATTTTTATTTTAAATCGTTGTATGGTCTAGATCATGCTGGTGGTGTATATTTTCTTGCCACACTTTAGGCCCATTAATACCTACTGCTTCCAGTTCACCTATGCATCAACTTCAAGATCCTCCTTCCCACTTTCACAGACCTTCATAACCTTGCTCCTTAGTATTTATCTGATATTCAATGTCTTTTGTCTATTCCACTTGGGACTCCATGGGACTCAGAACCTTTAGTTGCCCTGCCCAAATACTTTGCAATGCACTTCCACCTGATACAGTTTCCTTTAAGGCCTTCAATGTCTGTAAAATGCCCTCATCTTAAAAACTATACCTGCCACCAGGTCATAATAAAACTGCTGCTTAAAATGTTTGTTTGCTGAGGGCCATTCCAAACCAAGCCTGTCATCTGAATCAAACACATCCATGTTGAAAGTAGCTGTGTTAATAAAGCTTTGGTTTTTAACATGAATTCTTGTGCTTACGTTTTTCTAATTGCCTCTTAAAATCTTTGTATCCACACACTCATCTTTTTTATTCTGCTGCTGGTAAACAGGAAGTTATTCCTACAGTTATTCCTACAGTCAGGTCCACCAAGGATTTTCTATTTGTGCTTCTAAAGAGATGAGTCAATGCCGTAACCCAGATCTTGGTGCTCTCTTGTGTCTATGGATGACTTGGAGACAGAACCCAGAGAGACAGAAGAACTTTTCTGATTTGGCTGTTTCCAAAAAACACCCAAAACTTTGCACTTCTCATCTTCCACATAATCAAACATTATCTCTTTACCTATAAATTCCCAAAGGACTCTTTAGTTTGTAATGTTTTATTGGATGGCTTACGCAAGTTACAGTTTCACCTTTTTAAAAAAGTGACTGGTGTCCAGGCAGGTGAAGCCCCCGTCACTCATACAGTCTGTCAGCAGTGATTTCCATTGCTCATCTGTCCTTTATTGTGGTCAAGTGTGCAGGATTGTTAAGTGTCTTTGTAAGCTAGCGCCTCTTGTAGTGGTTGTTGCTCAGTCCCATCACTCTGAAGGTGCAGCTTGCGATCTTCTCGTAGAGAAGGAACATGAGAGCAGCAGTCAGCACCGTCTGCAGCAGTTTTGCTTCAAGGCCTTTAAAAAGACCCAACATGCCATACTTCCTACAGAAGAAAACCAGCATGAAAACGTTAAAGAACAAGAGGTGAAAGAGCAAAATTATTAATATTCAGTAACTCAGATGATACATCACGAGGGCCCAGTGATGAATGCCCATACTCCATATAAAGCATACTCCCTAATTCATAAGGTTCGATCAAGGAATTAAACCAGGGATTATTTGCTTGTTATGCTGGATATAATTAATCTAATTGTTAAAATATAAATGCAGAGATTATTCAGTGTGTTTTCCTGATGAGTTCTCTAGAGTCTGATTGTACAGTTAGTTGTATATAATTATTACAGATGTGTATGGTAATGCATTTGCAATGGTTTCTGTTGTAAATAAATAAAAAAAAATAACGCAAAAAAAACAAACAGAGCAGCTTCTGTATGCATACAGATTTTTTTAAATACCAAATGGAGCTATTTTTTTCATCTTGTTCTTCATAGTAATTCTAACCCATGTTGCCTAGTATGCTCTGTTTAAATGCGGTCACCCAAAATCAAACAGATTCTAATGTGGATGTAACAAAACCCAAAACCATATTTGGGGTTCCCATCCAGCCATTTTCCTCTCCTTATCCAATTCAATCACCACTTTTTCATAGAACGACAGCCAGACACAGGCAAAACCTCAGAGAACACGCTAGTCAGATGGCGGCTTCAAACCCAGGACCTTCTAACCCATATGTCATGGTGGCAATTTGCACTGCAAGTATGTTAATATGCGTGTGTAAACACTTACCTCACCCTGTTGACCAGCAGACACTTTATAGTTCTGAGACTGGACAGCAGCTTTGACTTCTCTGTCGATGTGTTGTTGTACTGTCCAAACTGTGGTGATTGAACAAAAAAGAAAAGCATCTCTGAGATTAATGTTTTCTTTGTTACAGGTTCATACATTCACAAATCTAGCTACTAAAAGATTATATGTGTCACTTTAAAAGTGATCAACAGAATGTAGACATACCCTAAGAATGGACTGTATAGTCTGCAGTGGGTATGTCACAGTGGTGGCGATGGCTTTGGCGATGGCCCCGATCACAAAGACCTCCAGTGATGACAGCTTTGGGCAGAAAGAAGAACCTGAATCTTTTGTGTATCATCAGAGGAACAAACGTATCCCAAAGGTGAAAGTTTTGAGTTCAGATGACCTCAGTAACAGGTGTAGTTTAAAGTTTTACTCTGCCTATCAGATTTTCCTTAGCTAATAAACATACCAACAAACGCTGCGGTAGTGTCCAAAAAAGTCTCAAAACGTGGTGTTCAAAAGATCAGGGAACACATGCAGAGCCACTGAACAAATCATGTGAACAGAATTACTAACCAGACAATGTCTGCATACTTCCCTTCCCTTTTCTTACTCACCTCCTTGGGAATGCCTCTCCTCAGCTGCCTCTTCAGGCCCTCATAAATCATGAATTGGATAGCGGGGTTTAGCACCAGCAGCAGGGACGGGAAGGTCCCGTTCCACAGTGCTGCGATGCCCTCGTCACGGATGATCTGCACAAATGCATCTGCAAAATCAAAACAATTTGGAAACAAACGCGTGAAAGAGAGAATTTGTAGTATGCACATGTGTAGAAGGTTTGCACAAATACTCATTAGAAGAAAAATGTAAGGTCATTTACCCAGAATCCCAGAGTAGTTGGTGGGATGGATGTCTTCATTGTGAAACTTAGAGCCCTGGAGCTTCAGTCTGGTATTGACAACCCACAAAGGGGTGGTGACAAGTACATTTACAACCCCTGGAGAGACAAAGAGGCAGATGAAATTGAATCTTTACTACCGGTTTCAGCATTTAGAAATGTAAATAATGTAAACTGGTTTTATACACTGTGCAGAATAGGCTACTAAATAGGAGTTCACGCTAGTCATTCTTAGGACAAAGGTATGAGGGACTCGTCTGAAATGGCAGATCTTGCCAATGACCACCTCACCTGCTGCGATGCCTATGATCAAGTCAGTGCTTGGTGCTGACTGTTTTCCTTTCAGCCAGCTAGCCTTGAGGCAGTGGAAGCAGTAGAAATAGACAAAGTTGGAACAGCACAGGCTGCAGATGACAGGGAACCAACCTCTATAGGGTGCCAGTCTGAATTAGGGGGCAGAGGTAAACACAGGAACACATCTTAGCAGCCTTCTACTGCTTGAAAGACTGTATTTTGATGTTTGAGGGGATGCGTGCAAATTTATTAAAATAGTTTTGGCTTGAAACACATTGAGATTTTCACTATTTATACTCACAATCCTTCCTCTTTCACAATTTCTGCCAGAATGGCTGGAGTTGATTTGGCTTTCCTGTTTTCATCCACTGAACACAAACAGATGGGGATTTTCTTTCAGTAAAAACAAAACAAAAAACCCCAAAACTTTTGGAAATGAGACTGTGATTTCTGCTCTCTTACCCTGGAGCCGTAGTCTGGCAGTATCAAGAGGGAAGAACACTGTCATTGCAGTCACACTTCCCTAAAGGGGCAACAGTAAGAAATCCATGGCATGCCATTTTTTTGACATATGGAACAAATCCTCGAATGAACCCCATATAAAAATCAAGCAAGTTACAGGAACATACATGTAAACGGTTTAAAATGCACACTAGGATCTAAAATAAGACGTTTTATATATGATTGTTATTCAGTATTCAATTCGGTGCGTATAATAAGTTACACGTACATAAACATTTCGCCGAATAAAGAGGTTATTATTATTGTAAACACTTCCACATTTACAGCTACATTATCTACTATTTATTGTTTTTGGTAAAGTTGGGAGTGGAAATTGTTATTTTGAACTGAGCTCTGTTTGGATAAAGCATATAAGAAGTGACGCTACAGCAACTCCCATTTGTGACTTAAAATTAAGCAGCGCATACTGAAACTAAGATCAACTTACCACTGCTCCTGAGACAGCATGAACCAAACTCTCATACGAGAAAACCTCGCTCATTGTCACCGCCAAATTGAGTCTGTTACATTCAATAATATTCAATATTGCCTTGACAGCCTAATAATTATTATTACAGCCTCCTTTCTCTTGCTAGCTGTTCTTGTTTGCCTCTCTCTAATAAACAGCTCGCTTCCTCGTTTCAGACTCGCGCGATGGCTTTAGGGAAATGTAGTTCTCTTCGCCCTACACGTTCCTGTTTGAACTTCAGGATTTCCTTACAGAGATTGGATAAAACCAGGGGTGATTTTAGCCCATTTTTGGGGTTGCTTCAGCACCCCCGAAATGAATCAAAGCACCCCCAAATATTTCTTACTTTTTTGACAATACTTGCTACTACACACTACTAAAAATATAAAAAAGCATGCAGTACTTGGTTGAGATGTAACATTTTAACAACAAAAGTATAGATACCCCCCCGTCCCAAAATGGTTTGTTCCAGTTCGGCTCTCACCTACTCTGGCTCTTGCGCCGTCGTTGCTGCCAGAGCGATGGTGGCTGAGACGCAGCGGGTCGGAGGTGTAAGTGCCTGGTTTAAAACGGGACATGTTAACTGCATTTAACCTTCAGTTACTTTTTATTTAGTTAGGTAGGAGTCAGGCCATGTTTCTTTTTAGCTGAAAAACATTACACCCAGGTAACCTGCAGTATTGAAAACGTGTTTTGCGACAATGTTAGCTACCCTACAATCCATCCTACTGTGTAGTAAAATCAGCGACATTTGACTGTCCTGTTGTTCCCATTGAAATTTATACAGCCTATTTAAAATCTAAAATTTAAAATTGTCCTAAGAAAAGAACCAGGTAAGAAAACAGACAGGGAACAGTGACAGGCAAAACAGAAACTGCTAAACTGTTTGTGAGAGTTGACCACCAAAAGTATTTGCCAACTTTAAGGTGAGGCAACACAGGTTAAAATGAAAGGAATAAATCTGCAGAGCCATAGTAGTATCTGCAGTAAAGATATTTTCATACATTGTACCATAGGCAAAGTTGCCTCCATTTTTATAATTTTCTTTTAATCAATAATTTGTACATTTCAAGGACTCTATTTTTGGAGTCTATTTTCATATATCTGTATTTTATTATACATACGATGTAGCTTGCCATCACCAGTGTGTGAATGGGTGGATGACTGGATGTGTAAAACACTTTGGGGTCCTTAGGGACTAGTAAAGCGCTATACAAATACAGACCATTTACCATACACATTAACTCATTCACTGCCAGCCATTTTCAAATCAGGTAACTCCCCACTGCCAGGGTTTTTGTGCATTTTTAAGTAAGTAAGTAACGTAAGTTCAACGTAAGTTTTTCAATTGACGTCTATAGCCGTCAATGGCAGTGAATGAGTTAAAAGTGAATCTCTGTCCAAAAAATGCACTCAGTTTACTTCTTACTCACTATGATCACCATTCATCATTTTCCCCCAGTAAAGTAATTAAGGTTAGGATATGTTGTTTGTTTGTTTGTTTTTTAAATTCCAATCCATTCTTCGTTTGCAGCATTTAAATAACCTTTATCAGATTTGATGGTTTTGTTACAGACTTTAAAAAAAAAAGTGTTTTGCTTTTCTTTCACAAATGTGGGGATTAAATTGTGTTAAAATGTACAAAACAGCGATGTCATATTTTGTGACGTGGACCCAGGCACAGAGAGACTTGATGAATTTAAGAATCTTATGATTTAATAAAGAAATTTGCAGACTTGCACAGAGAGGGTAAAATTATGATGACTGATAACGGAGATGAAGACAACAGATGATGAGGCCAGGGAGGAACAGGGGTTTAAATGCACCAAGGAGACAGGGAACTCAGGACAACTGGAGTGGAATGCAGGGACTAACAGAGACAGGGAAGAAGTCTCATCGTGACGAGTAAAGTTTATCTTGCCTGGCTGAGCAGCTCTGGGTGCTCAGCACCCCCAAAGCTCTGATCCTAGAATTGCCCCTGGATAAAACAATGCTTTGTAGGATCTCCTGTAACTTTCCACTTTACTGTGCTATAGATACAACATGTGGGTTTGGCTACAGAGCTTTATGCATCAGTTTCTCATACAGTCACTGACCACTTTATTAAGTGCTAGTAGGGAGACCGGGGATAGTTGTAACGTGGGTCAATTGTAACACTTCCAATTTCTGCAATCAGGGCTAAGTTTCAAATGATGTGATAACGCCATACATGCCCAATTCAGTTCTTCTATCACATAAAACAATAATAATAATAAAATAGTCAGATGTCTATTCATATTAATGTACAGAATTCACCTGCTTGCTGCTACTACTGTACATTCACCCAATGTACATACTATATACATATATATATATATATATATATATATATATATATATATCGTCCGTAGTGCTGCATTAACATCATCTAGCAGACCTTCTGAGGGTACTTCACGAACAATCGATTACCGACACTAACAAGCCTTATCGTTGCACCCCTAATATATATATAAATAGATTATTTCGGTGGTTATATTATTGAAAGTATAGTTTCACCTCAGCACATTTACAATTATATCTGTTTAGCTGAATGTTTAGCTGATGTAGAGTTTAGAAATGTGTTATCATAGAAAGTAGAATTATTGTAGAGACATTGTTTGTAGAGTAATAAAGGCCTTATTGTGTTGTGAATTTAGCAGTAGATTTTAGAGGGCTTCTCCCCCATTGAGTGGAAATTCCCCAGAGGATGCAAGGGGGGGGGGGGGGGTTATGACCTCTAGGAAGATATCTTCACCCACAGTGTTTTAACTGTCACGCACACACATCCACACGCACACTCACTCATGTGCACTCACACATACACACAGGTATGCGTACACAGTCACACACGAGCACTCACATAGACACGTGGGAACGTGCACATGTAGGCATTCACGTGCTCGTGCACATAGACAAAGACAGAGTTTGCAGCACACCGTGGGGGGTTTTATGATGGGGTTACTTCTATAAAGCTGGCTGTAACTAACAAAGGGGTGAAGATTTTTGGAGAGGGACACCGGCCTCATCTTCCCTTCTAGAAGTGCATGCTTAAATGAAGATGAGTAAAGATGAATGAAGATGAATAAAGTTTTGTAAAAATGACTACTGAGTCCGGTGCCATCTCTGGATGCTCGAGGAATAAAAAGAACCGGGGTAAAACTGATTTCTCAACACAGTGCAGAGCAATGGCCAAGAAAAGGACAGACTTCCCCGAGTGAAAAAAAAAAATGAAGAGAAAAGCTGGTGATGATCCAGAGCAGCTGGTCTCAGGAAATGAAGAAAAACCCTGATCACCTTCTCTACAGAAACAAGGTATAATATACGGAGTGTGAACATTCTCAAAACTGTATTGTATATAGATTTTTTTTTTATTGTGTAAATTAAATTTTTGTAAAACTAAGTGTTGTATGTTCACCAGTATGATAATGATGAAGCAGTAGTCTCGGTTAACGTGGTTTTATTAACCAGCACAGCAGCAGAGAACTTACATGCTTGGATTCCTTAAACGAATGGTGCCTATACCACTCAAAACATACACACACCTACTCGGAGGTACGGCAAGTGGATTAGGACAAAATACCAAACTAACTGTTAGGGTCCCTGGGTCGTTGACCCAGTGTTTTGTGTTTTTGTTATTTCATTATATTCTAGCTTTGCTTTATGGGTTTTAGGATTATTCTTAGTTTAGGTTCTCTGGGTGGGATTTGGTTAGAGTTTTGGTGTTCTGGTTTTCTGTCTGTGTCATGTTGCTGTCTCCCCTGTCTGCTGTATCCCCACATCCAGTCAGTGTCTGTGTCTGCCCTGGTCCCACATCTCTGTTCCCTTTGTTATAGTGCCTGCCTGTGAGTCTGTGTTATGTTTCCTGTTTTACTTTGAAAGTCCATGTCTGATGTTAATGTGTCTGGTTTTGCTTCCCCTTGTCTCGTTAGGCCTGATTTGCCCCAGCTGTGTTTCCCTCCTGTTACCCATTCCCTGATTGCTCCCTCTGTGTATTTAAGCCCTGTGTTTCTCTGTGTCGCGATCTACCGTTTACTTTGCTGTGTGTTTTACTCGTCCACCGGTGTAAGTTTATTTTGAGTTTTTTCTAGTTATATGATGTTTGCGTTCAGCATTAAAGCTGTTTTGGTTTAAGTTCTGTCTCCGGAGTCTGCACCTTGGGTCCTATTCCTGTCTGCACACAGCCACACCTAACACTAACAGCAGGTTATCTACATCCCCCTTCTTTAGTACTTCCCCAACCGGATATAAAGTTTAGTGCATATTGAATAATAAAACTCACAGCATAAAAGGTGACATACGCTGACCCTTAGGAACATTTAAATTTGCAAGCAGATGGAAGAAATAAACATGACAAAAATACCATTTTGCTGTATAAAGTAAAATATGATTACAACTGAAAAACACCTCAAACAGAATTTATCTTGAGGCATTGACATCAGTTACTGTTGGCTCAAACATCAAACCTGAAAATGTTCTGTGTTTTTTAACTAGCACCAAATTAATCCCTATATCTTGGATTTGGTTTGCACACACGACCAAAGCGTGTCCTGTAAGCACCATCACTCTTGGAAGGTCTTGGAGAATGCAAAACATCAGAAGAGCTCTCAACATGAGTGCTGTCTTTAAACTGTTCTACATCATTGTTTTCATCCACACCCTGCAGTCTATCATAATGATGATGATCAGTGTCTTCCTGAACAGTAACGGGCTCAGACATAGGCAATATGTGTCTGCGATTTCTCCTGTAAGTGTTTCCATCTGACTGTACCAGGTAGGATCTAGGTTCTTTACAAAGTTCCTTGACCACACCTGTGCGGTCATAACCCTGTGGGGTCTGTAACCTCACTACTTGTCCTTCGTTGAGAGGTGGAAGTGGTCGGCTGGATCTGTCATAACAGACCTTCTGAGTCAGTCTCTTGTTGAGTAGTTGGGCTTTCACTCTCTCAGATTCACGGTGTTGTGGTTCGAGCAGTTTCGTTGTGATTGGGAGCGTAGTTCGAGTCTGTCTGGATAGAAGTCGTTCTGCAGAAGAACCCAGGTTCACATCACGTGGAACATTCCTGAGATTCAGCAGGTTGAGAAATACATCAGTGCCATCTCTGTGTGATTTCTCCATCAGCTGTTTAGCACTGCGCACTGCTCTCTCAGCAAGCCCATTGGATTGAGGATACTCTGGACTGCTGGTGACATGTTGAAAGTCCCACTGTGAAGCGAAGTCTTTGAAACGCTGGCTTGTAAACTGCCTTCCATTGTCTGAGATCAGAGTGTGTGGAGCACCATGAACTGAGAAGTGTCTTTTCAGCTTCTTGATGACTGTCGCCGATGTCAAATCCTTTAGCAGGTCAATCTCAAACCAGCCTGAGTATGAGTCGGCTACTACTAAATAGTGCCACTCAAAGACATCTGCAGCCACAGTTGACCAAGGAAGCTCTGGAACTTCATGAAGATGAAGGGGCTCTTTTTGTTTAGTGCTGTTACACACCGAGCAGGAAGTAACTGTTTGCTCAATATCTCTTGACATGAACGGCCAGAAGACAATCCCCGTGCTCTCTGCTTGGTAGCTTCTACGCCGGGATGTCCTCTGTGCACGATGGTGATGTAGTCTCCTTGCAGTGATTTTGGGATCACAGCTTTGGAACCTTTAAGAATGATGCCGTCATCCACAATCAGCTCATCCCTGAAAGGAAAATATGGATGAACTGCTGAGGGAAGGTTGTGGAGTCGTTGTGGCCAACCATGTTTGATGAGCGAGCTGAGTGCTTGCAGTGTCTCATCCTCAGCTGTGTGTCCTTTAAGTTCCTCCAGGCGTGAAGAAGAGATGCAGCTCACCGTCATGACATCAAAGTTGTCCTCTTCTTCAGACTGCTGGAAAGTGGAGCTGTTGGGAGAGACAGTGTGTCAGCCAGATACATGTGTTTTCCACATTTATATGTGAGGGTGATGTTGTATTTTTGGAGCCGTAACAACATCCTCTGTAATCTGGCTGGTGCAGCGTGAATAGGTTTCTTTAGTATGGTGACTAGTGGCTGATGGTCTGTTTCTACGACCACAGGCTTGCCATAAATGTAGTCATGAAACTTTGTACATGCAAAAACAACAGCCAGCAGCTCCTTTTCTATCTGAGCATATCTGGTTTCAGTGTCTGTCAGAGTACGTGAAGCATACGCCACAGGTCGCCCTTCCTGTAAGCAAGCTGCACCAAGACCATACTGTGATGCATCGCACGTTAGTGTCACAGGTTTGCTGACATCGTAATATGACAGAACAGGTGGATTAGACATGTGCTCTTTAAGTGCTTCGAACGCAGTCTGATGCTGTGTGTCCCACATCCACTCGCTGTCCTTGTGTGTGAGCTGTCGCAGAGGAGCTGACAGATGGCTGAAGTTTGGAATGAATTTTCCAAGATAATTGACCATCCCCAGGAACCTCTGCAGGGCTTGGACATCTGTTGGAACCGGCATCTCTTTGATTGCGGCTTTCTTGGAAGGGTCTGCTTTAAGCCCCTCGCTTGTGAAAATGTGTCCGACATAACTGACCTGATTCAGCCAGAATTTGCACTTTAATGGGTTTAGTCGCAGGTTTACTTCTCTGGCACGATCAAGGACTTTTCTCAGGTTGTCGTCATGTTCTTTCATGGTTCTTCCACCGATGAGTATATCTTCAACAATGATGGCACATGGATATCCAGCGAATATCTGCTCCATGGCTCTCTGAAACACCTCGCTGGCAGCGTTAAGACCAAAAGGCATTCTGAGGAACCTGAAACGACCAAAACAAGTGCTGAAGGTGGTTAGCATGGATGATTTCTGATCCAATGACACCTGCCAAAAAGAGTTCTTAGCATCCAAAACAGAGAACACAGTAGCATTTGACATTATTGCAGCCACTTCTTCTACTGTGCGCATGGGATGGTGTGGTCTTTTCAGAGCAGTGTTTAAATCTCGAGGATTTATGCATATCCTGGTTTCATCTTTGCTCTTCTTGTTGGTGGCTACCATGGAAGACACCCAGTCTGTCGGCTCTGAGACGGGAGTAATGATGCCTAATTTCTCCATCCTGACCAGCTCTGCCTTGACCCTGTCTTTCATGGCCAAAGGGATGCGATGTGCTGGGTGAACAACTGGTTTCACATCTGGGTTCAGTGTCATGCGATAGGTGACTGGCAACCTCCCAAGCTCATCAGAAAATAAGTCGCTGTATTCTGTGATAAGCTGTTGTGACAGGTCATCTGCAGACGTGCTCAATTGGTCGACGTCATTGCTGAATGATACAAGCCCCATTTCTCTGCATGCACACAGTCCAAGTATTGGCTGTACATCTTCATTAATAACAAAGAATGATAACACATGTGGCTGTCCATGCAGAAAACACTGCAGCTTAATTACACCTGAGGTTTGAATCTTGCTGCCTCCAAATGCTATTAGGTTAACGGACTTGGGGTGTGCTTTCATTTGGAGGCAGCTCTTACAATGTTAACCGTTTTCTTGGGAAGCACATTACATTTAGCACCTGTGTCCACCTTCATCTCAACAGGAATCCCATTAATCTGTACGGTGACAAAAACTTCCTCTTTGTGTTCCACATGCACATCAGTCGCATGGATTGCATATTGAAGATTTACACCATCAACGTAGAAGGTGTCATCTCCGCTGTGATCAGCTTGTTCTGGTTCCACATGATGAACTGACTTTCTGCGTCTTGCTACGTTTTGGGTAGGCTGAACAGCTCTGCACCGTTTCTTAAAATGATTCCACTTTTTGCATGCATGACATGCCCAAAAGCTGGACATTTGCTCTTTTTTGCAGCATGAGCGCCCCCACAGTTAGTACAGTTAGTAACATGCTGTGTTTCAGACCTGTCTCCTTGTATTTTCATTTTATCTCCTCTGTGCTTTCTTGTAAATTTGGGCTGGAGCACATCAACATTTGATGCAGATTGTTGAGGAAAAGCAAGTGGTTTATTATGCTCTTCAGTCATTTCATGAATCTGGCAGACAGATATGGCTTTTGCTAGCGTTAAATCACTATCACGCAGTAGCACTTTCCTTAAATTGTCATTGTTGATGCCACAAACTAGTCTGTCTCTTATTAGTTCTTCACTCAGATCGCCAAATCTGCAGCTTTTTGCTTTAATCCGTAAATCACTTACATAGGATTCAACAGTCTCGCCAGTCCTCTGATTCCGCGTGTTGAACTTGTGTCTTTCCATCGTGACGTTGGTTTGAGGGCTGCACATCTGTCTGAATTTCTTTTTGAGACACTCAGGATCCTCCTTCGATTCTGCAGGAATGAGAACTCGTCCTCCATCGCCGGGCTCTCTCACTTCTGGCGCGTAAACAAAAGACCGCTCTCGTTCTATAGCTTCGGGACCTGCTAAGTTGAGCAATATGTAGGCTTGTGTGCGCGCTGGCTTGTCAGAGTGTGCCGCCGCTATAAAAATGTCATACTCTTGCTCAAAAATGCGCCAATTTTCAGCAACATTACCATAGAAAACAAGCGGGTCGGGCCTCCTGAATCCCTCCGCCATGTTGTCTGCAGTCCGGATACAAAAAAACGCACACACAAAAAAGACTTGAGGCGGGAAGAAAAAATACCCTCAACTACGAAGTACGTGTTCTATCCCATCTGACACCATGTTGTATGTTCACCAGTATGATAATGATGAAGCAGTAGTCTCGGTTAACGTGGTTTTATTAACCAGCACAGCAGCAGAGAACTTACATGCTTGGATTCCTTAAACGAATGGCGCCTATACCACTCAAAACATACACACCTACTCGGAGGTACGGCAAGCGGATTAGGACAAAATACCAAACTAACAGCAGGTTATCTACACTAAGGTCCCACGTGTCACTGTTGAAGTGGGGCATTAATCAGTGTGACGCCACTTGTAAACATGTTGCATGTGTGGGGTTTCCCAGCCTGAGCTGCATGGACTCCACACTGGTGAGGCACACTTTCTATAGCTCCTCTCCCTGTACTAAATTATACGTTTAAATTTGGTGTATTTGTCTTTGCTAAGTATTAGTTCTTTTGGCTAAAAGCTCCCAAAGTGTTTTTGATTGCTTTGAATGAGAAAAATAGTAATTGGAACTGCATTTTATCTGTTACACCATCCGTTTATGTGTTCCTTACTTGTGCTAAACCTTCAGTTGTTCATCGTGCTTATTTGTGGGTCCTGCTGACTTCAGAAACTGAAAAGCACACTCTGAGATCAGGTGACTGACTTAACCATTAAAATTATCCCAGATATGACAGAACTTGTAAAAACAGTCTTGACTTGGTGAAACGGGAAGGCTTGGCAGCAGTTCAAGGCAAACAAGGAACATGAAAAGTGTCAGGAGAGGCAACATCATTGGGAAGGTTACTTTTCAAATGTATCCCACTACAGATTACAGAATACATGCCCTAAAATGTATTTTGTAACGTATTCCGTTACGTTACTCATTGAGAGTAACGTATTCTGAATACTTTGGAATACTTGAGATATTATCATGCTTTTTACAACTACATGAATGTACTATTTCTGTGTGATTTATTACTATTACTGAAGGTACTCACCATTTTTGCAGCGATCTCATATAGAAAACTATTCCTCGCTTATATAAAACAGGTCCGCGGCTCCGAACCGTAGTAAAAGGACCTCTGGCTAATACGTCGGGTTCGTGTCGGGCTCGTAGCTGAAAACTAGCTTTACTTTGTTGTCTGGGTCAATTTTGCTAGCGAGAGACAGAGA